>NW_026606589.1:3752500-4352500 GCF_029890125.1 Rhinichthys klamathensis goyatoka
GATTATTATTATTTTTGACTAAACAACCATTCTGGCTGTTTTTAAACTTAAAAATAATTCTTAAATTGAAAAAAAGGAATAAAATGGGTTTAGTTCTAATATTTGTATAATTTTATATAAAAATAAATGGTGTATAATTACATTTTAGAAAGATATGAGACATGCCCTGATTCTTTTTTTGACATTATTGTCCTCGATCAGAGCCCTAATCTGTTTATTTTTTCAGTTACACATTCTACATTGATTAAAAAAGAAAAATCAAATGTGTTTTTATTTTATACAGAAATAAATAATCTATCATTCAGATGAGAATAAAGTTAGTGTTAGTTCAAATTTTAAGGAAAACAAATATATGATCTGAAATATAGCACATTCATTTATAATTTATTCAGGTTCAATTACCAAACATACAAATCTCAATGTAATTTAAAGCAAACAATACATTTAAAATACATGGGTTGTATGCTATTTTTTTTATATAAAAAGATATATATCCAAAAAGACAAGGCCTAAACTTTAACAAGGGTTAAACAATCACTGTAACAGACACAATCACACACACACACACACACACACACACGTCAAATCACTTACATTTTAGATGCAATATTGACTTTTTTTTCTGTTTCAGCAGCGAAAATAGTTAAACAAAGATCACAGCAGAACCATCGAGCATCTCACAGCAACGCGTTCTCATTACTGAATGATTCAGCATTTTGAACGAATCGGTTGACTCAAAGATTCAACGACCAATCCATAATCTGTCTCATTCATGAATGACTCAGCCGTTCGAACGAATCGTTTGAACGAATGAATCAATGACTCGCTCATTAAGACGGTCGCCTGGCGACACCTAATGACGGTTTAGTGATATTAAAAGTATCATTCTTTCCAACGATTGTTAATTAACTCATATTTGAAACATAAGCTATATATATATATATATATATATATATACACACATATATATACACACACATATATATACACAAAAATAAAATAAAAACACATTTGAAGCGTGTTTGCTTACTAAATAGTGAGCGGAACGAAAGTTGCAGCAAATATCAGCAACAGGAGTCAAATTTCATTAATCACGAGAGTGAAGAGCTGACTGAAAAGATGATGACGGAATAGGCTATTTTATGTAAAAGCCCCTATTTAAGCGAATCTATCATTGTACTCTTTTGTTGTTGTGTTTTCCGTGAAAAATAATAGACTATTGAACTCACAATTCAAGCAATCGGCCCCGTTATTGCACTAATTTTAAAGTGACACTAAAAAGTATGCGGCTGCACTGGCATTCATAATGGTGCGCGTCCATGGCGACGAGCGAGCAGAACAGAGCGAACGTTTTTTAGTTCATTCCTACTTCCATAGGAATTCCCTCGAGCGCTCTGCACGTGGCCATTATCAATGTCCCGTATTTAAAAGCTCTCGGTCCTCAGTCACATACCAAATATATGTATAATGTATATATAAATATAATTTTGGACACAAGAGGGCAGTATGGCCCTATGTATAATTTTGTGTTTAAACTCTGTCAGAGGGAGAGGGAGAGAAAATTCTCAGAAACATCCACATTCAAACCAAAATATCTAACTTCCTCTTGGTCTGAGCTAATGACAGTTAATTAGAAAGTTGTCCGGCTTGATCTGAACCATATGCATACCTGTGTCTGTCGAGTTTCATGCAATTTCAAGCATGCTAAGAGTCTCAAAAGCATCAAACAAGAATATTAAAGTTTGATGTGTTGCCACGGCAACAGTATCTAAGATATCAATAATCCTTTCACAGGTCTACATCTGCCGTGTGTTTACATTATACACATAAAGTTTGAAGCAAATCGGGTAAAAATAAGAGGGTGATTTCAAAGCATTTAGGAAGTGACACACTTCCTGCTGCCAGTTGGTGGCGCTATAACTTTGACTCACAATAGTCACATCCATGTGATCGGGCTCTTACAACGAACACACTGTTGAAGTTTCATCAAGATCAGTTAATGTATGCAGTAGTTATGACACACTTCCTGTTTCACGTTTCTCGCCATAATTTTGTTTCCTCGCCACGGCCAAACCGTTCGAGATATCAAAAATCCCCTCGCAAACTTTCATCCTCAATGTCTTGACTTCATGCTGACCGAGTTTCGTGCCGTTTGTTTGAATTCTCTAGGAGGAGTATTTCACATTCCATTGCGTGTGTTTTACCAACAACCCTAAATAGCCGACTTCCTGTTGGGCTGGGGTAAAAAGTAAGAGTGTGAAGTATATATGAAACGAGGAGATCTACATGTGTACCGAGTTTCATATTATTACATGCAAGCGTGTTTGATTTATGGACCATGTTTTCGGACCCCGTTCCAGGGGGCGCTGTCGAGCCCCCCTGCCACGCCCGGGTACCATCTTCAGCCCGGCCCTGATGGCCGCGGGTTCTGACATGTGTGCAAAGTTTCAGGAGTTTTTGAGCATGTTAAGGCCTCCAAAAGTGTCCAAAAGGTAGCAGAAAAATAATAAGAATAATAATAATAATAAATAATCCTAAGGAAAACAATAGGGCCTTCGCCCTTTGGGCTTGGGCCCTAATAAAAATGCATTTATGCTATAACTTTAAGTTTCTAAGCGATTTTTGTAAATAAATTGCAGGACAGTGTTAACGAAAGGTTCTTAATGATTCTGTGTGCAATCTGCACGTAATGTGCGACCTATTGTTTACGTGTGAGTTTACCAAAAGGAAGCATCGCGTTAATGAACGGCAAATCATTTGTACGGAAACTATTTAAAACGCGTGTTCCCCCGATCAAAATTAGTATCCAGATAGCATAACTTGCTCGTGATTCAACAACTGAAGTGATACGAAGTTCAATTAGGGACAGAAAACGAAAAGGTTTTGAGCCAAGCGCTCACAGAGTTGACCCGGCAGATGTTGAGTGTGGACTGACCGGGACTGAATCTGCAGCGCGGCTTACTTAGGGCCTGCTGCGGCGGCCTGACGCTGGAGGAAGACCCGTTCCTTCGAATTAAGAGGGCGGCATTGCCTTATGACCATTTCTCTATGGCAGGAATTATTGAATGGGACAGTTTAAAGAAATACGCGGAAGTAGATTGCTGATGTTTCGCCCGCGGTGGCGAGGACCCGTTTGTTTGGCCTGACGCCCACGAGATAATACCAGATGATTGTGGCAAAGATTCCTAATCCTGAAGGACGAAAGATTCTTCATCAAACGGGAAGCGCTCGATTCGGACATGTTAGGAAGGTACTGCGGGGCCAAATGCTGTTAAACTGTCAATGAACGGAGGTTAGTTTGCTGTATATATACACAGCGCTTAACTCGTTGATTAAGCACCACTCTTGTCTAATTAGGTTTGATTATCTGAATGTGCTCCACGTGTGTTTAATTAGGTTTAATTATCTGAACGTGCTCCTCCCGAACTTTGTTAATAAAACATCATTTTTTTTAAACAATTTTTCTTCTGCCGACTAAATGCTTTACATAAATAGAAATCATTTAATATATTTGTCACAGACTGCATTTCCCTCATCCTCCCTTGCACCAAACCATGCACACCTGGAACTCATCTAGCCCTCATCACCAGCACTAGGTATATAAGGGGGCTTTTACACTGGGCTCGTTTGCTGCGGTCCGAGCCCGAGCGCGTTTGTTCCCGGCGCTCCCCGCAGCGTTGGTCTGGTTTCACACTCAACTTGATTCTATCGAACCCTGGTGCGTTTGCGGGCATATTACGTCATCGCAAACGTGCACGGCGCATGATAGAAAACAGAACGAATATTGTGTTTTTTCTTAATTCGCTGCTATTATGCGCAGTTGAGTGAACAATACAGGTTTACTGTGCGTGTGTCACATAAGGTGGCCTTCTGCTGCTTGCAAACGGACTCTTTTAAGGAGACAGAGGATTTCCAAATTTGGTGCCCTGATTTCACGCGCAATGCACGAATACACTGCAGTCTCACTCTCGCTCGTATCCAAGGTAAATCATCAACACTATCCTCCCTTACTTTTTATTTAACTGAATACATCACAATAAGCTAAAACGCATGCGCAGGTTACTTTACTTCCTGAACAAGTGCGCACCCGAGTCCGTGCTGCTTTCACATTCACGCGTAACGCGGCACGGTTCGGGAGCAACCGAACTCAGACCACCTCCTCCAGTTAGTCTTCGGGTCCCATGACAGCATTCACATTAGCCTTTTTTTCATGCGAACCGTGCCCCGTTCCGAACTAAACTGCCAGTGTGAAAGCCCCCTAAAGCACACACAATCCCTCAGTCAATAGCTGTGTCCCAATTCAGGGGCTGCATCCTTTAGCTGGATCCCAAATGGCACCCTTCTTGTGGTCTCGTGGCCTTAAATTGCACGTACTCGCCAAGTGTACAGGTCCGTAGGGTGTCCCATTTGTCATTTCAGCGCTCAGAAGTGTGCTCTCGAGCCCCACTTTTGTGCCCTCGATGCAGACTTCGGCGAAGCCCGCACTTTCGCACCCTCCACACGAGTTACCTACCCAGGAATAATTGCGAAGTTGCGAACGCCCAATCAGATAAATGAGGGGAGGAGTTTTGTGGCTGTTTGGCTTTTGGTGGCATGATGTCATCAAGCCTGTCCCAAAATACACTCTCGCGTGCCCTCGTGGACTTGAGGCCAGCGCCCCTTAGGTCTGCACTACCTGACGTCACCAATTGTGAACTAGAAGGAGGTCCACAAGGCCGGAGTGTGCCATTTGGGATCCAGCCATAGAAGGTCGACGCGGCCTTCGAAGGATGCTCCGATACTCGTTTAAAGGGGAAAGTTTAGCCGATTCCGTCACCACGGCGCGACGAAGGCTGTCCCAATTCAAAGGTTCTTCGAAGGCTCCTTCAAAATGCGGCCAGCAAATGTGTCCTCCTTTTCCTGTGAATGCAGGATACATCAGAAGGATCCTTCGCAGCCTTGCCTACCCCAGAATTCATTGCGCCCCAGAAACGAAATTGCCAGATTACACTTTTAAAAGTAAGTCACGAGTTCACACTTACAAATCAGTCGGATAGATTAAATTGGTAAACGTATTTGGCGTGCTGTCCGGGGAGAGGGCTCTGATCTTGGTAATTGGCCGGAACGCAGAGTATCCCTCCCACCCAGTTGCTAGGCGACAACTCCCGAGACACAGCTAACAACAATTTGTTAATGTGACTATACATTTTGTTAGTTTCATTTTCCAAATAACCAGTGGTGGAATGTAACAAAATACACTTACTCTGTATTTAAGTATAATTGTGAAGTTCTTTTGATTGTTATTCAACTCCACTTCATGTCAGAGGCAAATATTGTACTTTTTATGAAAAACTTGCTTTTTACGCATGGATATTTGATTTTGATATTAAATATTGTGTAAAAAAATATGAACAGTATATAATAGAAACACTAAAAATATGTCTTATAGATCAGGGATAGGCAACGTTGGTCCTGGAGGCCGCTGTCCTGCAGAGTTTAGCACATATAGGACATTTTTGCATGTTAAAATATGTTATGGTTTGATTTGAGGATGTGAGTTAATTTATTTTATTCTTCCCTTTCTGAGAACATCTCAGTGACTGGCAGCCCACGCCTGATTCAGCCCTGCAAACCTGTTGGTAGACAGTGGAAATATGCTCTCATCCCAGATGATGTCCCGCCGGAAGAGGCTTTACCAGGGTCTCTATTGTGCAGCCCATCCAGATCCAGCAGCAGCACCAGGACCCCCTGCTCAGCTCAATAAAAGTCTACAGAAAAATGTTTTCTTCTTTAATGTATACTGTTATTTTAAAATTGTATTTTGTTTTTCTTATCTTAAACGTAACTTATCTTGTAAATAGTTAAAAGTAAATAGTAAAAATATATAGAACAATTTATTTGGTTTCATTTACAAATTAATTGACATGACAAAAATTGTTTACAGAATGGTTTTATTACATGTTAAAAAGTTATAACTTGTATTACAAAAATAAACAATGCACAAAAATTATTGTTTGTTTAATTTACAAATATAATTTACATAAAAGTAATGTATACGCATTTCATTTACACATTTTAATTCACATAACCAAAAGTTTATTTCTCTACCAATCTGTCAAGAAGATAAAACAATCTGTCCATTCTCTCCTGTGATCTCCTCTCCTCTGTCTCTCTCTGAAACTTCATGTCCTCCCTACATATCTCAATCAGCTCATCCTCTCGGTCTCGTTTTCTCTTGGCTGGTTGTGGTTCCTCATTCTATCCTTCGCGGCCCGGGGGAAGAAGGACGGTAGGCAGGGTTGCCAGGTCTGTGCAACAAAAGTAACCCAAAAAGCCCATCGGCTTTTCTCCATCAGGCGACCGAATTCTCCACTGGATTTGTGAATTCTGAGGGATGTTTTGGGGGTGTTGGAACGTCAAAATCATACTTATCAAAATCAACCAGCAGAATTTGTTTACCCGCGGCAACAACTTAAAAGTAGCCCGATTCCGAGGGAAAACTTCGGACTTGGCAACACTGACGGTAGGCCGCATTTGAAGGATCCTTCGAATTGGGAAAGCCTTCGTTGCGCCGCTGTGATGTAATCGGCCTTCAAATGCGGCCTTTGGAAAATGCAGCCCCTGAATTGGGTCACAGCTATTGTCTGACCTTGACTGCATCTGAAAGCTTAGGCAGTTAACTTGTTGCCTTGCTGCCCTATCGGCAATGACTTAGTAGACAGCGTTAGTGCACGAAGACACCTCACAAATCTGATTTCAGTAAGACTTCTGAGGCACTGTGACGGTTTAATGATCTAAAGCAAAATAGAGAGAGCTTTGGTGAAAATAAGAAAACATTTGAGTTACTACATTAGTATTTTCTCACTAGAAATGACATAAAAAGAGGAAAACAATGGTCAAAAATGTACATTTACACACAAACTGACCACCAACTGCAACTTTCAGACAGCATCTTTATTTTTTAGCTCAACTGTCACAGAATGGAAAGCACAGGATTGAGGGATATCAAAGGCAGTGAAGGATATATGCTGCCTTCAAAAATCGATCAGATGAAGGCATCTCATGAGACAGGAAGTGAAGCCAACATTGGATTCGGATATACCTTGATGCCTTCCTACTTTGGAATGTGTCCTCCAAAGGCAGCATTTTTCAGTTTTCGGATGCAGCCCTTGTCTGACTACATTCCTTGCTACTTACCTGCTTTATGTTTCTGGCTACCATGCTAACTACTGCTGTTACCTCATTCAAGTCGATCTCCAGTCATCAAAGTCATCTTCCAGTCATTCACGTTATCAAAATCGTCTTCCAGTCATCCCTCGTCTCAACGTTGTTCCCTTGTGTGTCTGTGCTCCAACTATTCTGTAAGACAAAGAGATCGCAAATATCATTTCTTACCAGTTTATGCATTGTGTTTCTTCTATATGTACAAATAAACCTACCTGTTTGAGTTTTACCTCAGTTCTGGTCATTGCTTCCAAGCCTGAGCAATGACCATGACAATATTATAGACGAATTAACAGGACAATTCTGTATTACAATTATGTATCCTATTCCCTTCTTCAAAAAGTTTTGAATGGCATAAAACCTTTGTTGAATACATTTAATAGGTACTCACACATCCTGACAACTAAATTATTATATAAAGAAAATGTTTCAGTAAAATTATTTTTTTTATTAATTAAAGCTGCAGTCCGTAGCTTTTTTTGGGTTAAAAATGATCCAAAATACATATTTGAGAAAATACATAACCAGCCAGTGTTCAACGCTATCTGCTTGCCGTAGCTCGATTCAAAACGGTAAGCTTGTAATAATGTTTTTAATTCCAGTGGTACTGGTGGATTTCCACGGGAGATTCGAGCATGTCTTTGCATCATTACGTCACATCTGTACACATAAAGAAGGAGTCTCGGCTAGTAGACTATATTGCGTGTGAGGATGTTGGAGGTGGAGATTTATAGCCTTTTCTCACAGCACTTGATATAATTAAACTTATCAATTTGATGGCGGATCCAGAAAGGTTCAAACGACAATCACCAGTGACAACAGATTCACCCGCTGTAAAATGCAAAAGACTTCGTTCGGACTTCGGAGTGGCTACAGAAAAAAAGAGACTGCAACCGGGCCCATGCGAAAACAAGGATAATATCGGAAGGACATTACATGTGGTCACGCAATGCTGACTTTGTTAACATTAACAATTTGAGAAAAAAGTATAATTTGCACGGTTTTGAGTGATATGATAAGCGATTTTTAGATTTAATCAGTGCGATTTACTGCAATGTCAGAACCAGAACAAAAGTGGATGTTACTTACTTGGTCAGATGACATTTTCCGGTGAAAATTATTATGTTAGTCATACTTCCAAAAAGAATAATCTGTGATTCTGAATGACAGTATCGACACCGGCGCGGCGACTGACAGCTGCTCTTGTCATGATCCTGTCTCCTTCTCTGTCTCCCTCTGCTGGACACACACACACACACACACACCGCTTTCACTCTCATTACTGACAGCTGTTATCACTTTTCATTACGCTCATTCCTCTCCACCTGTTCCTCATCTCCTCTCATTATCTTGGCTTCTTCTAACCCTCTCTTGTCCTGTCTTGTTGTCAGATTGTTTGATGTCTCAGATGCTCACTAACCAGAGTTTATCTCAGTCTTGTCCTGTCCTGTCTTGTGAGTCCTACGGAATATTTCTACTGGAACTATCCTGTGCTCATCTACACGTCCACAGAAACCTAACGTGCTTAAAGCTGAGGCTGATTACCTGCTCGGTGCTAGCCACCTGTATCCAGTTCCGTGAGTCTCCGAGCCGCTGTTTCACCAGCCTGCTGTTCGTCTCTACCAGTACCACAGAGGAGATTTATGTTCATGTGATATTGCCAGTTCTACTGGTGTCCTCAGTTGCTGTTCATTATTGACTTTTCAGTTTGGTTTACCTGTGGTCTGTCTTTTGACTCTATTAAAGAACTGTGATTGTCACTCTCGCTCTTGAGTCCTCTCTAACCCCATCACAGAACAATCTGACCAGAATATGGACTCAGCGAGTGGCAGCGCGTTCCAGTCTGCTGTTGAACACCAGGGCGCCCTCCTGGGCAAACATGAGGAGGACATCTCCGCAGCCAGACACGCTGTCGAGACGCTGGCCGCTCAGATGTCAGATCTTTCCTGTCAGGTCCACAATATGCGCCACCAGCCTTCCACCTCTCAGGTTTCTCACGACTCGCCGGAGCCCCGGATCAACAATCCTCCCATCTATTCTGGTGAGCCGACACAATGCCGCTCTTTTCTTACCCAGTGCGAGGTGGTATTTTCCCTACAGCCCATGACGTATGCGAAGGAGCGGACTAAGGTCGCTTACGTTATCTCCCTTCTCGCTGGCCGGGCTCGGGAATGGGGAGCGGCTAACTGGGAGGCTGAGAAGGATTGCATCTTCAGCTTCTCTCTATTCAAGGATGAAATGATCCGGGTCTTCGACTGATCAGCCCACGGTGAGGAAGCTTCTCGACTGCTTTCTTCTCTCCGGCAGGGAAGGCGCTCCGTGCCTGGATTTTCTATTGAATTCCGGACTCTCGCTACCACCTGCGGCTGGAACCAACCAGCGTTGGTCGCTCGTTTTATGGAGAGTCTCAACCCTGAATTGAAAGACGAAATCCTCGTCCGGGAGGTTCCCACACGGCTCGACGATCTCATCGACCTGGCGATTCGGGTCGAGAAACGGTTCGATTTACGACGCAGAGCTCGCCGCATGGAGGTCGCTCTCTTTTCCACGCCTCCTGTCAGTTCCGTTCCTTCAACCACAAATACGGATCCCGATCCAATGCAGCTTGGAGGTCTTCGGATCTCACCTAAGGAGCGCGAGAGGAGGATTGCTAATCGCCTCTGTATGTATTGCGCAGCCGCCAATCATTTCGTCTCTTCGTGCCCAGTAAAAGCCAGCGCTCGTCAGTAGGCGGAGGGTTACTGGCGAGCGCCGTCACCAAGGTTACCCCTTCAAGCTCTTGCACAGCTCTACCAGTGCATCTTCAGTGGTCCAGTTCATCAGTCGCCTGCTCCGCCATGGTCGACTCTGGAGCAGAGGGAAATTTTGTTGATGAGGAGTGGGCACTTCAGCAAGGTATTCCCCTCACCTTCTTAAAGAATTCCACCCCCCTTTTCGCCCTAGACGGTAGTTCCCTACCTAGGGTTCAGAGACAGACTGTTCCATTGACTCTCACCGTTTCTGGTAATCACAGAGAGACTATTTCTTTTTTAATTTTTCGATCTCCATTTACCCCTGTGATATTAGGCCATCCTTGGCTAAGGCTCCACAATCGTCACATCGATTGGTCCCAGGGTTCTATTTTGTCTTGGAAGTTGTCATGTCATGTTGAATGTTCAGTGTCTGCTGTTCCCCCTGTTTCTTCTGTTTCTGTTTTTCAGGAGGAGGCAGGGGATTTGTCTGGAGTACCGGAGGAGTATCATGATTTGCGGGGGGTATTCAGTCGTTCCCGAGCCACTTCTGTCCCACCTCACCGCCAGTACGACTGCAGGAATGATCTTCTCCCGGGAGCCACGCCCCCCACGGGGAAGACTCTACTCTCTTTCGGCTCCTGAACGGGAAGCGTTAGAGAATTATCTGTCTGAATCTCTTAACGCTGGCACTATTGTTCCGTCCTCGTCACCAGCCGGTGCTGGGTTTTTCTTTGTTAAGAAAAAGGATGGGTCTCTGCGCCCCTGCATAGATTACCGGGGGCTGAAAGACATCACTGTCAAGAATCGCTATCCCTTGCCACTGATGTCATCAGCCTTCGAGACCTTGCAGGGAGCAAAGATTTTTTCCAAGCTCGATCTCCGTAACGCTTATCATCTCGTACGTATTAGAGAGGGGGACGAGTGGAAGACCGCCTTCAACACGCCCCTCGGGCACTTTGAATATAGGGTTCTTCCGTTCGGATTGGTCAACGCCCCCGCCGTCTTTCAGGCTCTTGTCAATGATGTCCTTCGGGATATGCTCAACATATTCGTGTTTGTCTATCTCGATGACATATTAATTTTCTCACCCTCTCTCCAAGTCCATGTGCAACACGTTCGCCGCGTTCTCCACCGCTTACTTGAGAATCGACTCTTTGTCAAGGCCGAGAAATGCTCTTTTCACGCGTCCTCTGTAACGTTCCTGGGCTCGGTCATCTCTGCAGAGGGGATTAGTATGGATACGACCAAGGTCCAGGCTGTTATCGACTGGCCCGTTCCTGATTCTTGTGTCTCGTTGCAACGCTTCCTCGGTTTTGCTAATTTTTATCGTCGCTTTGTACGCAATTTTAGCCAGGTGGCCGCGCCGCTTAACGCCTTAACCTCAGCTAAGTCCAGTTTTAAATGGTCAGGATCCGCTCAAGAGGCTTTTGACCGTCTAAAGGTCCTTTTTACCTCTGCACCCATTCTTCTCATGCCGGACATTACAAGACAGTTCATTGTCGAGGTCGACGCTTCTGAGGTGGGGGTAGGTGCCGTTCTTTCTCAACGGTCAGCCTCGGATAACAAGATACACCCGTGCGCTTTCTTTTCTCACCGACTTTCTCCCGCGGAACGTAATTACGATGTCGGTAATCGCGAGCTGCTCGCCATCCGCCTCGCCCTGGGTGAATGGTGACAGTGGTTAGAGGGCTCCTCCGTCCCTTTTATCGTCTGGACTGACCATCGTAATTTGGAATATATCCACTCCGCTAAGAGACTGAATGCACGTCAAGCTCGTTGGGCGCTAATTTTCACGCGTTTTGACTTCTCCATCTCGTACCGCCCAGGCTCTAAGAACGTCAAGCCTGACGCGTTGTCTTGTCTCTTTGATTCCTAGCCTGCCGTCACATCCCCGGAGGAGATTATTCCTCCCGGTCGTGTGGTGGGAGCTACGGTTTGGGGAATCGAGAGACAAGTGAAGCGCTCTATTTCTCGTGTCGCCACTCCACGAAACTGCCCTAGGGTCTATCTTTTTGTCCCGGTGCCCACTCGTCTGGACGTCCTTCAGTGGGGGCATTCTTCCAAATTGACAGCCCATCCCGCCGTCCGGGGCACTATCGCTTTTATCCGTCAGCGTTTCTGGTGGCCCACCTTAGATCGTGACGCGCGTCGTTTCATCGCCTCCTGCTCTGTCTGTGCCCAGACCAAGGCTGGTAATTCCCCACCTGCTGGTCTGCTGCATCCGCTACCGGTCCCTACTCGTCCGTGGTCCCATATTGCTCTCGACTTTATCACCGGTCTTCCCCCTTCGGCCGGTAATACCGTCATCCTAACTGTGGTCGACCGCTTCTCTAAGTCTGCTCATTTTATTCCCCTCGCCAAGCTCCCCTCTGCCAAGGAGACGGCCCAGATCATGGTTAATCATGTGTTCAAATTACACGGTTTGCCCACCGACGTTGTTTCCGATAGGGGGCCGCAATTTACCTCGCAGTTCTGGAAAGAGTTCTGTCGTCTTATTGGGGCCACCACCAGCCTTTCCTCGGGTTTTCACCCCCAGACTAACGGCCGGGCCACGAGCCAATCAGATTGTCGCCCATATCCTTCTCAGTCTAGCTTATCGTAATCCTGCGTCGTGGGCAGAGCAGCTCCCCTAGGCAGAATATGCTCATAACTCTCTCCCATCCTCTGCCACGGGGCTCTCACCCTTTCATTGTTGTCTCGGTTATCAAGCCCCGTTATTCCTTTCTCAAGAAACCAATTCCATTTGTCCATCCGTTCAGGCTTTCATCAGTCGTTGCAAGCGCACTTGGAAGAGGGTGAGATCTTCTCTTTGCCATTCGAGAAGACGCATGAGCATCACTGCCAATAGATCCTGCGTCAAGAGTCCTCGCTATAGTACTGATCAGAGAGTGTGGCTTTCCACTTCCAATTTACCTCTCCAGTCCGAGTCTCGTAAGCTGGCACCCCGTTTCATCGGACCATTCCGTATAGTCAAGATCATTAATCCTGTCGCCGTCAAGCTCCATTTGCCGCATAATCTTCGTCGTGTTCACCCCGTGTTTCACGTCTCTTGTATTAACCCCGTTAATCGCTCGCCCTCTCGCGCCTCGTTTTCCGCTGTTCGTATTGAGGGCTCTCCCATCTACACTGTCCGCAAGACACATTTTAACATGGGGTCTATGGATATTTGCTCCCTTTTGGGACCTCCCTCTAGCGGTTTTTCAATGTATTGCAGTTTTTCGCACTTCCGGGTAATAGGCTTCATTTTTCAGATTAGAATGTTGCAGCTTGTGTAAATGTGATTTTATTTTTTAAATACTTTTCTTGTAACACACTCCAATAATATTCTTTTACTTTTTTTTATTTACATCTTTGAAAAATCTTTTTTTACAGTGTAGTTCAGATCAGATCTAATTTATGCAGAAATCCATATTTTGTTTCACTAAATCCATGTAAGTTAGTCGCATGATGGTAGCATTTGTCTCTGATAATTACTGCCAGTAGTAATTACTGACTAATATTTCATGATCTCACTGAGGTTCTGTTCTCCTGGGGTTGACCTCCTCAGATCTGTGAACACTCTTTACTCCCCGAGCCACGTCATGTCCCAAACACATACTCACATGACAGTGAAGCAGTGAATTATGGGTAGTTACAAACTCTTGGGAGGATAATAGATTGCTAACTGACTCAGCCTGAACACTAGAACACCAGTTTCGTTGTCATGGTTGTCACACCAAGAAATACATAAATAAGTTAATAAACAAGCATGTTGTTATGCAGTAAAATCAGGTCATGGCAGCTTTACATCATTCATTCACACAAAACACACACACACACACGCACACACACATAATGCCTATACATCCAGACTGTGTTTATGGGACTGTACATAAGGCTTGTCCTCACTGCACTGGATTCAATTTTTTTTTTGAAGCGCTTAACTGAATCTTGTATTGTTTCCCACTCTGTTTGTCTCTGAATAGTCTTAAAACTTTGTATTGCATTTGCAGCACTTCTCATGTTATGCCTCCTGAAGATTATTCCTCAGATATGTCTCTTGCTTTGGATAAAAGCATCTGCTAAATGTAAAAGGATTCTATAAGACTGATTGTCTGCATTGTCATTTTGTAAGTTATGAAATCAGACTTGTATGTTCAGAGAGAGAGTGTGCTCATTTCCAGTATATACATTTATCTGCAAGGGTACTCAATTATAAATGTCAGGATGACATGTGAATGTGAAACTGAAAGGTTCAGAGTGAAGACAAAAAACTCATATCAAAATATTGAGTTTGAGTATAGTCAGTAATAGTAGTCTGTAGCCTGAACAGCCCAAAAAACAGCCCATTGTTTGTAACATGAACAAAAAATGAACAGCTGTATTTTTATTACAGTTATGTTCAATTGCTTAACCCTCTGGGGACCAGAAACGCGTCGGCGCGTTTTGCTCGTTTTTTTTCACATAGCAGAAAAATAGACTTAAAGTACTACCATCATTTCTGTTCATATAGAGTTAAGAAATATGAGAAAATAATCTGTTCAATTTTAAAAACAGGGCCCGGTTTGTCAAAACACTACACACAATTAGCACAACCCTACACCAAAGTAGCACAACACTTCAGATCATTTGCAAAATGGAACACTTTTGTCAAAACTATACACGACTTCATAAAAACAATATTTTGTTACCATACGAAACACACACATTTAATATGATTTCAATCTTTTTGAACCAGTTACAAACTGCTGTTGCTAACCTAAAACACTTTTAGCAAGTCTAATTCTCAGTGATTAGAGTACTGTAAATTAAGTACACAGAGAAACTGCAAGCTAATTGTGGGAAAAGTTTAATTATAGTGTGTAAGCAATCGTAAAAAACTGTTACTAACGTACAAATGTATTTGCTCATGGTTAGTTTTTGTTAGTAAATACATTAACTAATGTTAACTAATGAACCTTATTGTAAAGTGTTACCATAAAAAAATGTGGTAAAGCATTTCAACATGAACGAGAGATCAGATTTCAAGTAGTTCTTTCACCATGAATTCTCTGAAAACTTTCTCAATTTTGAAATTTATCCTCAGGTAAATTTATTTGGTTCTGCCAATATTAAGAAACATTTACTGGAAAACAAGAAAAATACTGAATAAAAGATGATATTTTGCAGTGAAATTTTAGACACCATGTAGATTTCTTCTTTCCACAAGAAACATACAGTCAAACATGCGTTGAAGTGCACTGAATTCTGTGCTCAGTAGTTATGAGAGTCTTTAACCTGTTGTCACGCTCATGACTCAGTTAATTATGAGCCTGCGAGGCGGCTTCATTTGTTCTCCGGTGATTGGAAACTGAGAGGACGTCTCACCTGTGACACCTGCAGGGGAAATTCATGAATAATAGATTGAGGTGATCTCAACTTCCATTTAGAGCAACCTGCTGAGAAGGCAACGACTCGAATTTAAAAGGCCAAAAAACAAGGCCATCAATACACGACGGGACATTGGCCGAGTGCACGGTTAACTTCTATTTCTTTGGTGTTATATAAAACAAACTTTAGACTGTGTCTCAAATGAGTTTTATTACAGAGGAAATTTCATTTCAGGGCTCTCAGCTGACCCATTGCAAAGTTATTCAATGCAGCCAACATCATTTGCTAAATACAGGCATTAAACACATCTTCATGCACATATGAGATCATCAAATAAAGTTAGATGCAGAGGGAAATGGCTCATATTGATCTGGAACACCCACAGACTAACTCAGATAATCAGTGTGAAGATGTACTGCATTTCAAGTCGATCTGCTGAAACATCCACTTTAGGCCATTTGTGCGACTGAGTGATGAAATTAAGACAAACTCACACATAGACACTCTTCTGTCTGTATGTAAACAAAAAAAACTTATGAAAGCCAACATACTGAAATGCTATTTAATCTTCAAGTCCCCCTATGGTGAAAATCAAGCTTTGAATGTTGTTTATATGTCTATGTGGTGTTTTTAATATGCTTTAAAACAAATCATGTGCAAATCCATAAGTCAGCACCATTGTATTGAGCATGTTCTCTTTAAAACGTCTCGGTTACATATGGTAACAATCGTTCCCTGAGGGAGGGAACGGAGACGTAGGTCATGACTGACCAAAAGGAATCTCGCTAGAGAGGCCAATCTACTTTGAGTGAAACTAAAACAAGCCAATGCACATTGGCGTGCAATCATTTGCATCAGCTGTGCAGCCTCGCAGTGCAGGTATTTAACAAGCAGCTGTTGCGATTGCACACTAGTTTTTTGCTGAGGAGCCAAGCCTGAGCTGGCCGCCCCGGCGGGCGGCAGCAGATGTGGCGACGGGACCTATGTCTCAGTTCCCTCCCTCAGGGAACGAGGGTTACCATATGTAACCGAGACTTTCCCTATCGGTCAGTCACTACAACGTCGGTCATGACTGAACAATAGGAATCCCTACCAAAGCGCCACAGCCGCTGCACCCCATCCAGCACCCCATGCAAGCCTCTACACCTTCTTGCCTGGAAGGACGATAGGAGGAGGCTTACATAGAGTGAGTCTGACACTGTTGTTCCTTGATAAACCATACAGTGAAATGTTGGATAACACTGGGAAAGCGTGCCCTTTCTATTTAGGAAGGAAAACGCTGCGGAAGCCACTTCTTCAAAGAGTTATGTGGAAAATACATATGGACTAACCCAAAGGTTGTACTGCATACGAATAATGGGAGACTTAGCCCAAGGGTAAGACACGGGCTTACGATAGGAGCAGCCGTGGAAAACATACACATATGGGATCCACGTAGGGTCACACATATGGAACCCAGCCCAGATCCGGTTCTCAAGGATTCAGTGGATAAAGGCCTGGCGCCGGACGCTCCAACCATGTCTGGGCCGAGGGGTTTTGGAGGACTCAACAGTATTTACTATGGAGTAATAAGGTTGCACAGTAGGGTGCAACAAGCCGACAGAGCCGGGCCTCTCGGTGCTTCTACCCGTCTAGGGTGAGAACACGGGAGGAGACCGGCTCTACACGCAGGCCATAATATCTAGCATACGTGTTGGGTGTCGCCCAGCCTGCAGCTCTACAGATATCTGTTAGCGAGGAGCCACGTGCCAGCGCCCAGGAGGATGCAACGCCTTTCGTGGAGTGTGCATGCAACCTGAGCGGGCAGGGCACGCCTTGTGCTTGGTAAGCCAAGGCGATGGCATCCACTATCCAGTGAGCCATCCTCTGCTTGGAGACAGCCTTTCCCCTCTGCTGGCCTCCGTAACAGACAAAGAGCTGGTCTGAGGTCCTGACGCTTTGAGTTCTGTTCACGTACATACGCAGAGAGCGAACGGGACAGAGCAAAGCCAGGGCTGGGTCTGCCTCCTCCAAAGGCAGCGCTTGCAGGTTCACTACCTGGTTTTTGAAGAGAGTGGTAGGAACCTTGGGCACACAGCCAGGCCGGGGTCTTAGTACCACATGGTTGTCACCCGGCCCGAACTCTAGGCACGATTCGTCGACCGAAAATGCGTGCAGGTCTCCTACCCTCTTGACAGAGGCCAGTGCAACCAGTAGCAAAGTCTTCATGGAAAGAAGCTTTAAGTCTACTGATTGCAGAGGCTCAAAGGGAACATCCCGAAGTGCTCGAAGCACCAGGGAAAGGTCCTAAGAGGGTATGGAGGGGGGTCGAGGAGGATTTAACCCTCTGGGGTCTAAGGTGTTTTTGGGGTCCTTGAGATGTTTTGACATGCCCTGACATTTGTGCTTTTTTCAGATGCTTATAAACATATTAATGGCACAGGTGAAATTACATTCTATTTAGCACAAACATGGCTACCATAATATGTGAGCAACATGTATGTACATGTTTGTATTTTTGAGAGAATATTGTTTATGCATGGTTATTGAAAAAACTAAAAATTAAAGTTTCTGAAATAAGGCCACAAAACACATACTAAATATGTGTCCACAAGACTTTTGACAAATGGATGTTGTCGCCTAGAGTTTTTGCTTCAAAATGATCTGAAAATCATCCTGCCTAATCATTCACATAAAACAATAGATTGTTTTAAATTGTGAAAAAAAATTTTTGTTTGGAAAGGCAATATGTGTGGAGAACGGCCCAACCCCCTCATGTAGCAAGCAAGCAAGCAACTTTATTTATATAGCACATTTTTTTAAACAACAGACGTTGCCCCAAAGTGCTTTACAGAATAATAACATGAAAGTCATACAACAAAACAGACATACATTATTCAAAAGCTAAAGAAAATAAATAAGTTTTTAACCCTCTGGGGTCCTTCATTTCAGAGTCACACTCAGGACCTTCGGGTCCAAATGGGCCGGAAGGGTGGGATTAATATTTATTTAACAAAAATCATCTTTTTTTTTTTTTACTTGTTTTTTATAATATTTTTTCTTTTCTTTTTTGGTGTTTTGAGATAATTTCAAAAATAAAAATGATTTATAATTAATATTAATGCAATAATTATGACCCATTTTTTCCCCATTGAATATAATAGAAATTTAAAAAAAAATTTTTTTTTTTTTTTTTTTTTTTTTAAAGCTGTATTTCATTTTAGAGTCAAGCCTAGGCCTCATGAAAGCAATTTTTGAAATGAGATGGATGCCATCTGGTGGACAAACTGAGCATTTTAAAAATTCAAAACCCATATGTAATCTGAATTTATTAGTGTGTATGTGTATAAAAGTGTGTTTGTGTGTGTGTGTGTGTGTGTGTGTGTGTGTGTGTGTGTGTGTGTGTGTGTGTGTGTGTGTGTGTGTGTGTGTGTGTGTGTGTGTGGATGTGTCTGTTTTGCACTCTTGATGTTTTATAGATTCACCCCTTCACTGTTGTGTGCTTTTTTTCTGGACCGTGGCTGATTTGTAGTTTGTACGCACAAAATAACTCTGTATTTTCAGATTTTTCATCATTCATCATGCATCATTCTGCGCATGCGCGTGCGGTGTTTGTTTGTGTTTAGAGCTCCGTCGAATTGATTCATTAATCCTTGATTTTCTTCTTTACCACTCATTTATTAACAAGCACTTTCTATTTTTATATCGTGTGAACCTATCCTCGATACTATTCCCTATAAAAAAACAATCGGATTGCTTTGATATCGCTACTTAGATCCAACTTTGCGAATCTCGGCTACTAGCCTTTAGCCCGCTAGCATTTCACGCGTGGGCTCGCGCCTATCGAGCGTCTGATTTTACACCCGTTTCACTGAAAGGATACAGGTTATATCCAGCATTCCAGTCCTAAATTAGTAGTGATATTGGTAGTATCACTGCTAATTTACTGTTCATCTGTTATAATGGCGAACATATCGGATGTGTGTCTAACGTTACCTCTGAGTGCAGGTGAGGACACATTCGAGCTGATCTCGGTACGATTGGAACTGGAATCGGTGGAGAAACAGATCCGTGGTCTGCTGGAGAGGCAAGCCGAGCTGCGGGATCGGCGATCAGCGCTTGAAACGTCACGCGCCGATGCTCACAAGTCAGTGGTTAGTAACTTTTTGACTCCGACTTCGTCTACTCCGTGCGTTTCTCTGCCCAGGAGGACGCGATCATCTCTGGCTTCATTCACTCCGGCACCGACACAGCACCATGGACCCTGGGTGATCCCACAGCGGAAGACACGAGCCAGGACCAGAGCAAGAACCTCTCCGCCCCTCCCGGTCTTCGAGATCTCCACCCGGAACCGCTTCTCCCCTCTTCGCGAGTCGGAACGCGACGACGCCGTGATCATCGGCACTTCCATGGTCCGTCATGTCCGCGCTACCTCAGGTAAGGGTAAGGTGCGCACTCACTGCTTTCCTGGTGCTCGTGTTCTTGATGTCGCCGCACAGGTTCCCAAGATCCTGAACGGTGACGAGCGCGTCGGAGCCGTTGTCCTCCATGCGGGAACGAACGACATCAGGCTGCGGCAGACGGAGGTTCTGAAGAAGGACTACAGGAGCCTGATCGAGACGGTACACAGCACAGCGCCTGAGGCAACGATCATCGTGTCTGGACCGCTTCCCACGTACCGACTAGGACAAGAAAGGTTCAGTAGACTATTTGCTCTAAATGAATGGTTAATGTCATGGTGTAATGAACAGAAACTGCTCTTTGTAAATAATTGGAATCTGTTCTGGGAGCGACCTAGGCTCTACCGTGCTGATGGCCTGCACCCCAGCAGAATCGGAGCGGCTGTGCTGTCGGACAACATCTCCAAGACGTTGCACACCATCTGACTAGTAAGTCAAAGTCCAATTCACAGTCTTTGCTGTCCCAACTTAATTGATATAAGTAGTGTAGAACATTATGTAGAAACTGTGTCTATTCCTCGTCTAGTGAGGCCAAACAATAAATCTAGTGTAGGATCTAGGAAAAATCTTATTGTAATTAAACCAGAAAATCTAAATATCAGTGAACAAAAAAAATTTCTAAAACTAGGTCTTCTAAACATTAGATCGCTCACACCTAAGGCGGTTATTGTAAATGAAATGGTCACAGATAATAGCTTTGATGTACTTTGCCTTACTGAAACCTGGCTTAAACCAAATGAGTATTTCGGTCTAAATGAGTCTACTCCGGATACTGTTATAAGCATGAGCCCCGTCTGATCGGTCGTGGCGGCGGTGTTGCAACAATCTATAGAGATATTCTTAATGTTACTCAGAAAACAGGTCACAGGTTTAATTCGTTTGAAGTACTTGTGCTAAATGTTACGCTCTTAGATGTAAGAAAGAAATCCCTATTATCTCTAGCCTTGGCTACTGTATATAGACCTCCAGGGCCCTACACTGATTTCCTAAAAGAATTTGCAGACTTTCTCTCAGATCTATTGGTCAATGCCGATAAAGCAATAATTGTTGGAGATTTTAACATACACGTAGATAACACAAATGATGCGTTAGGGACTGCGTTTACAGATTTATTAAACTCCTTTGGGGTCAAGCAAAACGTCAGTGGTCCCACTCATCGTCTAAATCATACACTAGATTTAATTATATCATACGGAACCAATCCAACCGATATAGATATTATACCGCAAAGTGACGATCTCACTGATCATTGCATGGTAACGTGCATAATACGTACTGCTGAAATTTGTCATGTTGCGCCGCGTTATCGACCAGGCAGAACAATCCTTCCAATCACTATAGATAGATTCTCAAATAGCTTACCTGATCTATCTCAGCTGCTCAGTGAACCCAAACAAACAGATGAACTAGAGGAAATGACCAGCAGTTTGAGCACCATTTTATCTAGTACATTAGATATTGTTGCACCAATTAGATTAAAAAAGGTTAGAGAGAAAACTAAAGCACCATGGTACAACAGTGCTACGCATGCTATCAAGAGAGAAACTCGTAACTTAGAGCGTAAATGGAAACAAACTAATTTAGAGGTCTTTAGAATCGCGTGGAAAGACGCTCTATAAAAAGGCTCTAAAAGCAGCCAGGGCTGAGCATCTCCGCAAACTAATAGAAAATAACAAAAATAATCCAAGGTTTTTATTTAACACCGTGGCTAGACTAACAAATAAACAGACATCGCCAGAGCAAAATATTCCGTTACAGTATACTGCCCTACAAAGCAAAAAGGCAGTAACTGCATATTTGGTCAAAAATGAGTTATTATCATTTTCATGACATTCAAGGCATCCTTTGTTATGTGACAAAACATCTTATCTCAAATGTGTGGTTTTAGAGAAAAATGGTAGTCGTTTGTACAGTAACTGCAAAAAGCCCTAGTGAAACAAAGCAAGAGTACAGTAACATCCATTACTGTATTCTTGTTATGTTTTACCTAACAAAAAATAACCGTGTTTCTGCGCAGTGTAGTTACTGTTGCCATGGTGAACACACAGCTGATTTTCGGGCATCCTCACGGGATGATTTTAACATTTGCGATTTCACCCTTCTAACTTCCCCTAATTGTTCCCCTACCAAACTATCCCCCTCCCATGAAAGAATGAAAAAAAATATTCCAGAAAGAAAAAAAAGGTGCAAGAGCTCCATGTAGTAACTTTAGCGGTTATATGATTTTCGCGATATAGCAGTTCAGTACACTTGAAATTAAATCGTGATAGACTACTGTGTGAATATTAAACCGCAATAATAGTACTATTAAATACAAATCCTACATGTTCTGTGAATAAATGGTGCAGTCGACGCGCAGTTTCATTTAACACACACACACACGAGCTGAAGCACGTGTGACGCTCAAGCTGTTTTTTGCCTAACGCTATAACTTATAAGAACACGACTGCATGAACTTACTCTCCAGACTCTAGATCAGCTCTTAAAGTCACTTTGTGAGCATTTAACCGCTTCATTTGAGAAAAGCTATCGTCATGTCATAAACACAGAAACTCAAAGGTCTTCACGGCAACCCGTCAAAATAAAAGTTCGGTTTAACTTGACAGAAATATATTAGGCCTACTGTTGTACAGTAGAATTTAGAAACGTCTCAATGAAATAATAATACTAACACTAATACAAATAAATTAAGATTAAAACTTAATTTTTATTAAATGTTTTCAATTTAACAGTAAAGCTCATTGTGCAGCATGTTGTTTGACCAAAAATGTTTGTTTAATTTCATATGATTAAAAGAAATGTAATTAATAATATATTAGAATTTTTATATATTTTATTTTTAATATTCATAGAATATTTTTTAAATATTGTATAAGTTTAATAATAGTTTATAATAAAAGTGTAATGATTTCAATTAATTAGACATGATTTTTGATTACTAAAAATTTACACCACGTATCCATCACACACCCGTTCCGCAACACTAGTTTCGCAACACAAAAATGTTTTTAAAAAAAAGTTGTCCAAATGGTTCCAATTATTTCAAATACAGTGTATCTAACACACCCAGAGCCCAAGTTGTGGCAAAATAGTTTTTGGAGAAACTGTAGTTACTGCCTTTTTCCTTGGTATGGTGCCACGTTTTTGGTAAGTAATACAAAGCAAGAATACAGTAACTGCAAAATAGGGATAAAATATCAAATTAAATATGAGGATTGATATGTACAAAGAATAAGCTCATATAAAGCAACAAAACAGCCACATGTCCAATAATCTACCTACAACTACTTAGGCTGGATGACAGGATAACTTTAAAGTCATTTTTCTCTGTTCTGCACTCTGCGTAGTTACTGCCTTTTTGCTTTGTAGGGCAGTATAGTTGTAATGATTTTATGAATTACTTCAATGAGAAAATAGAAAGCATCCGAAATACAATTGTAAATGTACAATCCTCTATGGTGTCTTGTGATTCAGCCTCAATTATGGCCCCTCAAGAACAACTACACCGCTTTACAACTGTAGGACAGGAAGAGCTAAATAAACTTATCATTGCATCTAAACCAACAACATGTTTATTAGATCCAATACCCACTAAACTACTGAAAGAAGTGTTACCTGTAGTGGAAGAGCCTCTTCTCAATATTATTAACTCGTCTTTATTCTTAGGTCATGTTCCAAAAATATTCAAGCTGGCAGTTATAAAACCTCTTATTAAGAAACCGCAATTAGATCAAAATAACTTAGCAAATTACATACCCATTTCAAATCTTTCATTTATGTCTAAAATACTAGAAAACATTGTGTCCGCTCAATTGTGCTCTTTCTTGCAAGAAAATGAGATATATGAAAAATTTCAGTCAGGTTTCAGACCGCATCATAGCACAGAATCTGCGCTAGTTAAAATTACAAATGATTTACTTTTAGCTTCTGACCAAGGCTGTATCTCAATACTAGTTCTACTCGATCTTAGCGCTGCGTTCGACACTATAGATCACAAAATACTCTTGGATCGACTACAAAACTACACTGGTGTTCAGGGACAGGCATTAAGCTGGTTCAGATCGTACTTATCAGACCGTTACCATTTTGTCTGTTTAAATGGGGAAAAATCGAAGATAACGTCAGTAGACTATGGAGTGCCGCAAGGATCGGTGTTAGGCCCTCTGCTATTCTCAATATATATGCTGCCACTTGGTAATATTATAAGAAAACATGGAATTAATTTCCACTGCTATGCTGATGACACTCAATTATATATTTCATCACGACCAGATGAAAACACTAACCTATCTAAATTGACAGAATGTCTTAAAGATATAAAATACTGGATGACGTGTAATTTCCTGCTATTAAATCCAGATAAAACGGAGGTATTACTTATTGGTCCAAAAAATTACCCACAAAATCTCTTACAATACAACTTTAATTTAGAAGGATGTCCTGTTACCTTATCCACTACAGTAAAAGACCTGGGTGTTATACTAGACAGAAACTTGTCTTTCGAAAATCATATTTCATATGTTACAAGAACTGCCTTTTTCCACCTTAGAAACATTGCTAAATTACGTAACATGCTATCTGTTTCTGATGCAGAAAAGTTAGTTCATGCATTCATGACCTCGAGACTAGATTACTGTAATGCTTTATTAGCTGGTTGTCCTGCATCTTCAATAAATAAGCTACAGTTAGTGCAAAATGCAGCCGCTAGAGTTCTTACTAGGTCAAGAAAATATGATCATATAACACCGATTTTATCATCTCTGCACTGGTTACCTATTAAGTTCCGTATCAATTACAAAGTACTACTACTGACCTATAAAGCCCTAAATGGTTTAGCTCCTGTGTATTTAATGGACCTTCTATCGCCCTACAATCCATCGCGTTCTTTAAGATCCCTAAATTCGAGGCTTCTGGTCATTCCTAGGATATCTAAGTCCACTAAAGGAGGGAGGGCGTTCTCACATTTAGCTCCTAAACTCTGGAATAGCCTTCCTGATACTGTTCGTTGCGCAGACTCGCTCTCCCAGTTCAAAACTAGATTAAAGACGCATCTCTTCAGCCAGGCATTCACATAATGCTTACCTTCTATTGTTGAATCAGATCGAATGCATTAATATCATGAACAGCAGCTACGCTAATTATTTCCCATCTGCTTTTCTGCTGTTATCTCGGGACGCTAGTCCCGAGGTAAATAGCTTTCGTCAGCTCCAGTTTGTATCCAGCCTCTCACGGAGACTTCTGATGCCCCAACGCCTGCGATGAGACGACTCGACGCCTGTGAAGAGACGACTTGACGCCTGTGAAGAGACGACTCGACGCCTGTGAAGAGACGACTCGACGCCTGCGAAGAGACGACTATATGCCTGTGAAGAGACAACTCAACGCCGGCGATATGTTATGCCCTAAATTAATACATGATGATTAACTAACTAGATAAAAAATCCTCACTAGATAAAAAATGCTTTACTTTAGCAATTGATCTCAGGTTAAAAAAGCTTCCTTTGACAACAGCACCAATCTGTTTCTTAAAGTTAAGTGATGAGTCCATGATTACCCCTAAACTATTTACATGATTCTCAGTCTTTAGGGATAAAGAACCCAAATGATCAGGAAAGCAAGATGAGACGGGAGAGCCTACAATCAAAACCTCAGTTTTACTCTCATTCAATTGGAGAAAGCTGCTGGATAGCCAGAGTTTAATATCACTGTAACATTCCTGTACTTTGTCCAACGAACAGGTTTTATCTAGCCTCACAGGAAAGTAAAATTGGAGATCGTCTGCATAGCAATGATATGAAATGCTATACTTTCGAAAAACACTTCGAAAAACAGGAAGCATGTAGAGCGTAAACAGCAACAGTCCCAAAATCGACCCCTGGGGGACACCACAAACTGAAGGGGCCAATGTGGAAGAGAAGTCTCCCAGATTCACAGAAACTGTCCTGCTTTTTAAATACGAAGCAAACCACTGAAGAGCTATACCCTGCACACCAACCCAACACTCCAGACGATTGAGAAGAATTTCATGATCTATTGTATCGAAGGCAGCGCTCAGATCCAATAAAACCAGAACAACATTTGATCCAGAATCCAACGATAATAATACATCATTAGTGACCTTGAGCAGTGCCGATTCTGTACTATGACAGGTCCTAAAGCCTGACTGGAAAATATATAAAATATTATAAGTATTCAGATTTGAATATAACTGTGAATAGACCACTTTCTCTAAAATGTTCTAAATAAAAAGCAAATTAGAAATTGGCCTGTAGTTGTGATATACTGTATGATCCAAGTTAGGTTTTTTTAACAAGGGATGAAGAATTGCATCTTTAAAACTATTAGGTACCACTCCGTTCATTAGAGAACTGTTAATTATAGCTATTAGGCTAGAACTCACAGTAGGAAAAACATCTTTAAAAAGATGAGTAGGTAGAACATCCAGTCTGCAGCTACCTCCGTTAATTTTAGAGACAATATCTGCCAGATGATAGCCAGATCTGGCGTGATAGCCGACCCCAGAGGGTTAATCGTCTCGCCCCCCTAAGAAACCTGACGACCAGGTCGTGCTTCCCCACTGTTTTGCCATCTATGTGGTCGTGATAAGCTGAAATAGCGGCAGCATGTACTTTGAGGGTGGAGGGAGACAGCCTTCGCTCCAACCCTTGCTGCAAGGAGGAAAGCACAGACCCTATCGAACATCTTGGGGGTATTCTCGGCGAGAAGAACACCACTCGACGAACAGGTTCCACTTCAGGGCGTAAACACGTCTCGTGGACAGCGCCCGTGCTGAAGTGATGGTGTTAAGTACCTCAGGGGGTAAGTCACCTAGACCTCCGCGTCCCGTCCAGGGTCCAGACATGGAGTTTCCAGAGGTCTGGACGTGGGTGCCATAGGGTGCCCCGTCTCTGAGTCAGAAGATCCTTCCTCAGAGGAATGGGCCAGGGAGGGACTGTCACAAGGAGCATGAGTTCTGGGAACCAAGTCTGGGTGGGCCAATAGGGAGCCACCAGAAGGACCTGCTCCTCGTCCTCCCTGACTTTGCACAGTGTCTGCGCAAGTAGGCTCACTGGGGGAAATGCATATTTGCGGAGGCCCCGGGGCCAGTTGTGTGCCAGTGCATCCGTGCCGAGTGTCCCCTCGGTCAGGGAGTAAAACAGCTGGCAGTGGGAGGTCTCTGAGGAGGCAAACAGGTCTACCTGAGCCTCCCCGAACTCTCTCTAGATCAGCTGAACCACCTGGGGGTGGAGGCGCCATTCTCCCGGGAGCACAGCTCATGATAGCTCGTCCGCCACACGGTTGAGCACACCGGGGACATACATGGCTCGAAGCGACCTCAGATGCTTCTGACTCCAGAGGAGGAGATGGCGGGCGAGTTGCGACATGCGGCGGGAGCGTAGACCACCTTGTCGGTTGATGTACGCAACGGTCGCAGTGTTGTCCGTGCGGACCAGCACGTCCCTGCCCTGTAGCGGCCTTTTCAAGCGGCTCAGAGCGAGATGTACTGCTAGCAACTCGAGGGAATTGATGTGCCAATGCAGTTGGGGGTCCGTCCACACCCCTGACACTGCATGCCCGTTGTACATGGCACCCCAGCCTGTGGCAGAGGCATCTGTGAATACCACAGCATGCCTGGAGACCTGTTCCAAGGGGACTCCTGCCCGAAGGAACGAGGGGTCTGACCACGGGCTGAAGGTCTGGCGGCAGGCTGGTGTGATTGCCACCCGGTGAGTGCCGTGATGCCAGTGCTGAAGCGGTCTCATATGAAGCAAGCCGAGTGTTAGTGAGGTAATCAAGTAGGGCTAGTTCATCAAAGTTTTCAGCCAGTAAACAGGATGGTGTATCGGTCAGGACACAGGAATAAAGACAAGGAGATGACTTTTCTTTTCCTTTAACTGTATTGAGCTTCAGCAGTTCTCATCAGAACATTCCAATATCCAGTATTGTCATTTTAGTCTGATAAAAAACAAATAAATCAAAATTAGGTACTGTCATTCAAACAGTTAGGCTACAGTACTTACAGTGGGTACTCAACCAGAATAATACTTTTACCGCCGCCGGTAAAATTCTGGTGTGTATTTGTTGCCCTTTACCGCTAAGAGGCGCTACAATTACACACTTTGAAAAGTGTCAGTTTATTCTCTCTATTGCGTAATCTGCCGCAGTGCCGCTGCTCATTGAGAGCGATTGAAAGCTGGTAACAGATGATTTCAAGTGAAACTTGTCGTTAAACGAATTCATAATCACAATAGGCCTAGTGAAATTAAATTGAATAAATAGTGAAAACATTTCAACATAAAACATTGCAACCGAAATTAGGCTATCAATGAGGGTTTGGAAGAGCATAAAACAATTTTTAACAGCGTTCAGACGATAGCTCAGTGGTTAACGCAACAACATGAGCCTCACTACGCTTCAAACGATCTGAGATTGAATCTCAATGGAGACAGTTTGCTGTTGGCCGAATTCGTTTATGTTTTACCGTTCTTGATGCTTAAATAGGTAACTGTTTATTAGCAAGTTCATTAACTGTTTACTTATGTAAAGTCAAGAGTTTTGTTTAAATTATCAATGGCACATTACAACATAAATTTGCTACATTCCAGTAGAGCCGCTGCACGACAAAACTGATGAGGGAAGATTAGCTGATCGCGTCAGAAAATGAAAATAATGAAGCTTGTCTTTAATCTGCTAAATTATTGTTTTGTGAATCATTCACGAAATTGAGGTGATAGACAGTCTAGCCGCGTTTCCACTGTCGGGCCAGTGCTAGGCCAGGGCTTTAAACGGGCCGTGCCGGGCTAATAGCCTCGGGCCAGTAGCACCTGGCCTGCGTTTCCACTGTCGGGCCAGAAGCTCCACAGCGCGTCACTAAAACACGCCCGCAACACGCCTCTCTGGAACGTCACACTAACCCATCATTTCACCAACAAATGGAAGTTTTATCAGAAAACTAATCAGAAAGAAATCACTGGAAACAGCGTGCATCGCAAAACAAACATGATAAAAGCGGCCGTTTGCTGGCATTTTTGTTGTTTACTTGAATATTTAAAACCCAAGCATCGATGTTTTACCACAGGTTTACAATAAAAAGTGATACATTGATCATAATGAATTAATTTATTAATTTATCCACATCGGATCACAAACAGAAGGCATTAAAACATGAAAGTGAGTTAAATTATTTTAAAAGTCTTTAATGCTGACAGAATCATTCGGCGCTGGCCACTGCCGGGCCAGGGCCGGGCCGTGCTAGTGCGTGCCAGGGCCAGTCGCGTTTCCACTGTCACTTCCGGGGCTTGATCGGGGCTTACTCGGGGCCAACGGCCAGGATTTCTGGCCCGTCGAATACCTTGGGCCAAAGCGGGCCAGCTCGGGCTAGAGGAGTGGTTACGAACAGAGGCGGGGATTACCTGAGTCGAGAGACAGGAGCGCCGAATGATTCTGTCAGCATTAAAGACTTTTAAAATAATTTAACTCACTTTCATGTTTTAATGCCTTCTGTTTGTGATCCGATGTGGATTCTGATCACCGTATAAGGTAGAAATATTTATACGCGATGCAAAAGACTATGCGCGCTAACCATTACCATAGTAAACATAGTAAACGCTAGAAGATACGCATAGTAAAAAAACATGGTGAACGCTTGAAGAAGTCAGACCAATCATAAAGGCTATCACAATCATGTTTTTATTTTATCTGTCAGTAGCCTACATATACTAGTAGTCTCTTTATACCGGACTATCTACTTTTTTTCGGGAGCTTCCTTTTTCTCTGACTGAAAATATATCTGTAGCCACTGGGAGTCGAGACTGTGCTAACGCTCCTCAGGTCGTATTTTTGGTGGCATATAACATTATTTGTAGAAATTATCATTGTTTCTAAATGTGATATGTCCTGTAAAAAAAAGCCTCGACTGAATAATGTAAGTGTGTCCTCTTTCTTTTGTGAAATAGACCTAACGTTAACGGTCATTTATTTCTCTGTGACTAATGTGCAATTTTGACATAAATTAATTCATTATGATCAATGTATCACTTTTTATTGTAAACCTGTGGTAAAACATCGATGCTTGGGTTTTAAATATTCAAGTAAACAACAAAAATGCCAGCAAACGGCCGCTTTTATCATGTTTGTTTTGCGATGCACGCTGTTTCCAGTGATTTCTTTCTGATTAGTTTTCTGATAAAACTTCCATTTGTTGGTGAAATGATGGGTTAGTGTGACGTTCCAGAGAGGCGTGTTGCGGGCGTGTTTTAGTGACGCGCTGTGGAGCTTCTGGCCCGACAGTGGAAACGCAGGCCAGGTGCTACTGGCCCGAGGCTATTAGCCCGGCACGGCCCGTTTAAAGCCCTGGCCTAGCACTGGCCCGACAGTGGAAACGCGGCTACTGGAAACGCGGCTAGTGATACCCGGCCATAGCAACGGAAGAAATTTTTCAAAATAGATCCATAAATTGAACAAATCAGAAAAGACTGATTTTGTTGACTTGGCTACACAAAATAACAGACTAACTAAATAGTATTGCTTTCAATATAAAAAACAAATGAAAATGTAAAAGAACACTAAAATTAATTAAGTTTGAAACCCCATCGCACATTTTTAAGGTTTAAATAAAGTGGGACAGTTTATTTGTTTAAAACAGCTGGTTGCATTGAGTTTAGAGTTTCCTTTGCGATGCAAAATAAGAAACACAGAATCTTATTCTTGCAACATTTTAAATTTGTATTGCCAAAGAAATTGCAGCTTAATTAAACAATTAAAACAGTACAAAACGACATAAATTAAGAACATGCGTTTTTCTTTGCCTCTCTCTTGCGCTGGATCTCTTTTTAGCAAAGTTTATTTTGTCTCCCTCCAAAAAAAAAAAAAAACCTGTAACAAATAATTTTGCCTTTGTTGCTTCAAAGACACAGCATGCCTTGTTGAATTCACTTACAATAAAACGAGGTTGAATTAAAGAGCTCTTTATCTGCTTCGTTTCGTCAACAGTTAATGTTTAGATAATGCCAGATTGTTGACAATCATACACACTGCTTCAAACATTCTAAAACTCTATAAAAACAGTTGAAACAACTGGATTGAACACTTTAATTTAAATTTTGTGTGAAAAACTTTAAATACAAAAAATACACTATATTTATAATTAAATAAGATATAGGGCCTACATTTGGACACATCGAGAGATTTATCCTTAAAAGAATTTAGCCTTTGCCTGCTCATTGGGCTGGCTATCCGACATCTCCATATGAAAGACGAACATTAACACCTATTGTGCACGCGCGATAAAGCCACTGTCCCTCCAAACCCCCACAGGCTCTCTGAATCTGAGACTGACTTAAAACAAGAAGTCGCAATTCACACTTAAACCGCTATTAGACATTAGCATTAGGCTATTAAAGTGTTGATAATGAAGGAATTAAATAATGTGAGCTACATGTAGTGATATTTCTGTCATGAAACTTTATTACTAAATATTTAATTTCAATAATTCATTCAATTTCAATAAGTTTTTCTTTTTTATTCAAATAAATCTCGAACCACAGATCGTTGTGCTGCTGTTAAACTAAATAACATTTATAGAATAATTATGAACTTAAATGAAACAATAGCGCAACATTTCGACAAATAAATTATTTGATTTGTTTTTACATTTTAATTCAGGGCGATTTAGCCTATTTAATTAGAGCGAGATTTTCCCCTTGCCTTGTCCTTTCCTCATTTCTAAGCGCTCACATAGTTAAACATGTTTAAGTAGATCCTCTGTACCTCTCAGTTTCAGATGGATTACATAATCAGATAACATTTATTAAATATTTAGACATTTAAAGGCTTTAGACATGAGCTGAGGCAAGTGGCTTTCGGTTCAGTTTTGTGACGAGCAGTTCCCGGAGACAGAGACGACAGCTAAAATGTTGTTAGCCTAATATGAATAAAAGTTTACTAGTAGCCTATTAAGTTATTTTAGCTGTTATGAGAAAAATAAATCCAAGTGAACGCGCCGCCGCGTTTGTCGAACACTAATTCAACATGCCAGAATAAAACCCGACTTTAGAACACTCGACGTGATGTGCCAAAACACTTAATTATAAACTTCAATATTTCATTCAAAATAATCTCAAAACTCTTTGTGACATTTTGAAAAGCCGTGCATAGGGCCTAAATTAAGGCCACTGGAACCACGAACGTAGGCTACTGTAACTGAAACGCTGATTTTGATTGTATTGTTTGTCGTTTAAACCTGCCTGTTGCATATCTTTATTTTATATATTTTATATGGTCTATTGGTGAAGTAGCCTAAGCCTATTAGCACTGATTAGCCTACTGCGGAGGAAGGGGGTGGGGGGTTAAAATAATTCAGCAGAAGCAGGGATGTTTAGACCAGAAGGAAATCCCCGTCCCCCCTGGCAAATCGCACTTTGCTTAAAACCATGTTTTAAAAACTCAATGTAGGGAATCCAAAAAATAGGCTATATATATAGGCTATATATATATATATATTTTTTTACAGAACTGCTTTTGAAATTACGATTGGTATTAGATGTTAAGTCATTCTGTTGGATACTATTTGTTCCAGTGTAAAATGGAAATGCATGGCAATTTGATTTTATAATATAAGCAAAAACTAGGCCTATATGGTGCATAACAGAGTTTTAGAACTAGACAAATCTCTCTGCATTAATAATAGGATATAAAATGCATTAATAGGCTAATATAAAATTGACAAAAGTCCAAAAGTCCGTGCGGGATTTGAACCCGTGTCATCTAAATGATTGAATCGTAAGTTCTTCCACTCGGCCATGCATTTACTCACTGTGACATGCCCAAACGTTTGTTTCTACAGTGTGTTCGCTCACATGAGCGAGAAAACGTTTTATCGTTAGCATAGCCTATTAGACCTTTTACTGTTTTAAAAGATGATATCTTATCTGTATGACCAAAAATTACGGAGTAGGATAGCTTCTATCCTAGAAAGTTATTTTAGCTGTTCTGAGAAAAAATAAATTCAAGTGAAAGCGCCGCCGTGTTTGTTGAACTCTATTTCAACATGCCAGAATAAAACCCGACTTTAGAATAATGCGTAGCGCCACTCGGCGTGATGTGCCAAAACACTTAATTATAAACATCAATATTTCATTCAAAAACATCTCAAAACGCTTTGTGACATTTTGAAAAGCCATGAATGTATTAAGGCCACTGGAACCAGGATCGTAACTGAAACGCGCTGCATGTTATCTCTCAATACAGGAGCAGAAGCGCCGGTTCAGATTTTATTGTTTGTTGTTTAAACGTGCGTGTTGCATATTTTAAATATATATATATATTTGATATGGTCTACTGGTGAATTAGGCAAAGCATTGATTACTGGGGGGAAATCCCCCACCAGCATATCGCACCTTGTTACACAATGTTTTTAAAAACGTAGCCTATGGAACCCCATGAAGTTTTTTTTTCTTTTCTGTTTTTTTAACAGAACTGCTTTTGAAATTACGATTGGAATTATTATACAGATTTATATAAATTCAGTCAATCTGTTGGATAATATTTGTTCCTTTGTGTAAAATGGAAATGCATGGAATTGTATTTTATAAATAGGCTACCGTGTTTGGACAGGATTTGAACCCGTGTCATCTAAATTATTGAAACCTAAGTTCTACCACTCGACCACAACTTTTCTCACTGAGAATTTCCCAGAAGTTCGGTAGTTCAGCAGTCAGCCAAATCCACCACAGTCAGTGCGCGCACACGAGAGAAGCGCTCTTCAATCCTCTCATTCCTCAATAGTTTAGCGTCATTGCACCTAATTGCGAGAGAGGCCTATTTTAACTTTTGATTCATAAAATGTTCTGCTCTAAAAGTTTGTTATATTCTGTTTAAATGTAGCCTACTTTTACTTTACGTTTTGCTTTCGTTTAATTTAACTGAATCTGTTAGCCTATAGGTTAAACTATTTATATTTTTATTATTATTATTTTTTTGTTCTAAAGGTTTGTTCTATTCTCTTTCGTTTGTTTATTTTTATTTAATTTTTTACATATTCAATCAGTCTCAACTATTTCATCCTTACTGTTAATTGACATTAGCCCGTTTCAAAATGCGGCAATTGCGGCTGTTTTGCTAAATGCCCCTTTGCGCCACCTGGCGGTCATTTCGCGAAGGACTTTGAAATGCGACTATAGTTTATTTTTGCCGCGGTGGATTTGCCGCGGCAAGAGTCGCGGCGGTAATAGGCATTCTGGTTGAGTACCTACTGTACATCACTATGCAACGTGAACAATAAATCCACACACACAGAATACAAATCAGGATAATCAAACATAAATATCTCAATAAACATTGTTATAATACCCTTTAAACATAATCTACAATTACATAAATGTGGATATCACTTTTTGAAAAAGAGATAAGGAGCTTCACCTATCTCACTGACTAGTTTACATTACAAACTGTATTAAGGGTTTAACAGAAGGAGCAATGGTGACACCCTCAGGTCAGACAAGGCTACTACACAATAGCGTCCGCACATGGTCTCCTGAGCACGATATTAACTCTTCTTAACTCAATGTTATAAACGTTACTACATAACTTCGACATCAGAAGACTTACACCAGTTAACTTATTATTTCCTGCCGTGTTTACAGCATGAACATCGTTCTAACACTAGAAATCTCACTCATCAAGCTGGTCACATGTTAATTCACGGTAACTCGACAATATAGAAACATAAATACAACAAAGTGACAGTCACTTACTTCTTTGTCATTCACTCAACACATGGAATATTGAAAGCTGGAACATTCAGGAGGAACTAAAGCTAAACTATATTATAATATTAAACTTGAACGCGTTTCCGTTCCCACTATAGCCAACACACTAGCTACGCACTTCCTCTACCGTAACCACAGAAGAAGCGTCTTAAAGCGGCAGGCATCCAAAACGTCTGAGCCTTTTATACACCGAGCGGGGTTACCGCTGCTGCCGCTGCCATATGCCCCAGGAGCCTCTGAAAAAATGTCAGTGGGACCACCGTCCTGCCTTTGAACGTGTTCAAGCAGTTCAGCACCGAATGAGCGCGCTGCTCTGTGAGGCGCGCTGTCTGTGCGACCGAATCCAACTCCATATCGAGAAAAGAGATCCTCTGCACGGGGGCGAGTTTACTCTTTTCTCAGTTGACCTGAAGACCCAACTGGCTGAGGTGCCTGAGCACGAGGTCCCTGTGTTTGCATAGCTGATTTTGAGTGTGTGCTAGTATGAGCCAGTCGGCGAGATAGTTGAGGATGCGAACGCCCTGTTCTCTCATGGGAACAGGGGCCCCCTCAGTGACTTTTGTGAAGACACGGGGGGACAGGGACAGCCCGAAGGGTAGGACCTTGTACTGATATGCTAGACCCTCGAACGCAAAACGCAGAAACGGCCTGTGTCGAGGAAGAATCGAGACATGAAAGTACGCGTCCTTAGGGTCGATCGCTGCAAACCAATCTCGGGGACGGATGCATTCGAAAATGCGTTTCTGCATGAGCATTTTGAAAGGTAGCCTGTGGAGGCTCGGATTCAAAACTCGCAGGTCCAAGATCGGTCTTAACCCACCACCTTTCTTGGGTACAATGAAGTAGGAACTGTAGTGCCCTGACCTCATATCGGCTGGAGGGACCGGCTCTATCGCATCCTTCGCCAGTAGGCATCGGCTGCTCTCACTGTAGTGGAGGGGATGGCGGAAACTTGGGGGGACGCCGGGAGAACTGAATCGCATAGCCGAGCCTGATGGTCTGAATGAGCCAGCGAGATGGACTGGGGAGCACTAACCAGGCTCTCAGAGACAGTACAAGCGGGACCAGAGGGACCATAGGCGTACCCGGAGTGGGGCAGCGAGGTGTAACACAGGGACACAGCTCGGGAGGCTCTCTCTGGGAGGCGGCCCGTAGCGGGGTCTGCGTGTGCTGTGCAGCACTTACCTGGTTCCACGGGGCAGGAGGTGCAGGAGGCGGCTCAGTGGCGTTCTCGGACCGTACACTGCTGCCCTCTGGCGATAGAAGAGGTGGATGAGAGTGGTGAGGATTCCGTCCTCCCACTGCTCTCCAGGTTCTCTTCGGACCCAGAGATGATAGAAACTGCTCTTTTATTGAAAATTTGGGTACCGCTGGTTTTAAGGCCAACGGCGGAATACAAACAAAATTTTTTTAAAAACAAAGGATTTTCCACCCGGCCCTCTTCCGGGTGAGGGAGTGATGTGGCCATCGTCTCCTGGAGAGCAGTCTCTTCCATCTCTGGGTCGCCCGTCCTAGGGCCGCTTACCCCTGGCTTTGCCGCCCTTCTTGGCGGGGGCCTGGACGGGCGGGGCGCACTGCCTGCGAATGGCTCCACGGCACCGTTTAGATGGAGGCTGCTGCTGTGGCGCTGGAGCAGGGGCAGACGCAGGAGGACGCCCCCGGCGACTAGCAGACTGAGGAGGTGGTGTGGCAGGATGTGCTTGATGGCCTCAGTCTGCTTCTGTATAGCCGAGAACTGCTGGGCAAAGTTCTCGACCGCCTCGCCGAAGAGGCCGGTCTGGGACACGGGGGAGTTAAGGAACCGGAGCTTGTCGGTCTCCCGCATGTCGGCCAGACACAGCCAGAGATGGCGTTCCTGGACCACTTGTGTGGACATCGCACGACCCACTGACCGCCCACTGACCTTCGTCGCACAAAGCGCGAGGTCCGTCGAGGCGCATGGAGAACTTGTGGGTTGTGACCACCCTCGTGCAGGTCCTTCAGTGCTTTGGCCTGATGGACCTGCAGCAACGCCATAGCGTGCATGGCAGAGGCAGCTTCCCCACAGGCATTGTAAGCCTTGCCGGTTAAGTCCGACGAGTACTTACAGGCCCGTGAAGGAAGACACGGTTCTCCACGCCAAGTGGAGTTAGGGCACAGCTGCATTGCAACGGCCCATTCCACTGGCGGGATACGCGTGTATCCCTTAGCTGCCCCGCCATCAAGGGTGGTGAAGGAGGAGAAGCCACCAGAACGGTTTCTGGCAGTGAAAGGTACCATCCACGTCCCCATGAGCTCCTCATACACCTCCGGGAAGAAGGGCACTGGGGTGAGTTGCTGAGAACCAGCGCGCGCCACCCCGAGATACCAATCATCCAACCTCGAGGGCTCGGGACACGGTGGAGGGTTCCACACGACCCTGATCCTGTTGGCGGCCCGGGAAAGCATGGCCATCATCTCTGGGTCCGTCTCGGGCACCGCTGACACACTAGAAGGAGGCAGCGGCTCCGAGACGTCGTCCGCTGAGACTTCTGACCCACCCTCCAATGCAGCGATCGACATCTGTTCGTCGCAGGGAGCACCAAACGAAACGACTGGTACACACCTCGAGGATGGTCCAGCCCGCTCCGTTGGTAGCTCAGTTGGCTGCGGAGCATAAGAGGGGTGAGGGTTCCTAGGGGGTTGGTTCCCCGAAGGAAGCGCGCTCACGGTCACCGCCCGAAGCAACCCGCAATGGGGGATTGGAACGAGGCGGAGGCACGGGGACTCCGCCCCTTTGCAGGAACGAGAGTCTCGACCGCAGTTCCGAGATGGTCATCTTCCCACAATGGGTACATGACTCATCCACAAACGCTGCCTCAGAGTGTTCGAGGCCCAGACATACGAGGCAGCGATCGTGACCATCCTGTGATCCCAGGTAACAACCATATCCAGAAACACACAGATAGAATGTCATCTTGAAAAAGATGCAAACTATCTGTGTAAGCGCTTTTAGAGACTGCTCTCCTTGGTCTCTGCGAACACAGACAGGAATGTGCACCTCTCTGTGCGCGATTCTCTCTCGCTGGTCTTACCAGCCGTGAAAACGGCGTTGAGCGCTCAACCGCGCACCTTACCAGCAGTGAAAACAGCTTTTTTTGTTTGATCAGTTTTTTTAAAACAACAAACAAAAAGGGAGAGCGAGAGAGAGAGAGAGAGAGAAATAAGACCGCACGCGCTGCTGTGCCGTCACGCCCGCACCAACATGGAGAGATCTAGAAGAGGCTCGTCTTTCAAATTCACTCAGCATACGAAGTGCTTGGCTCCGAAGCAAAAAGCTAGTGTGCAATCGCAACAGCTGCTCGTTAAATACCCGCGCTGCAAAGGCTGCACAGCTGATGCAAATAATTGCACGCCAATGTGCATTGGCTTGTTTTAGTTTCACTCGAAGTAGACCTCTCTAGCGAGATTCCTATTGGTCAGTCATGACCTACGTTGTAGTGACTGACCGATAGGGAACTGCATGCAGTGAACCAAAGTTTACACCTGGCCACTTCATGCGTTTTCTCAGATCAGATAGCTATCTGATTTATCGAAACGATTCCATTTACACCTGGTCACATAAATGTGTTTTTGCAAAACGGATATAAATCCGATCTTCAACTCCCGCGCTATATGCAGATTTACTGGAGTTCACGTCACCGAAAGCAAGAGATATGAGCTGCATTTTATTGATCATCGGCTAATTTCAAAATAAAAGGCAGCAATAAGAGAGAGCGGCAACAGCCCTGGTAAGATCATTTTGTTTCTTTACTTTTAATGAAGATGATTGTGTGTTAAGCGTCTGCGACTTTCAGTTTCGTCTGGAATGCAGCCCAGACCACCCCCTGAAGTGGTTTGAGAGTGATCGGATTCAAATCCATCTCGAATGCGTTTCGGAGGGCATTTACACCTAGTCTTTTCACGATCGGATAGCTATCCGATCACAGAAAATGCATGAAGGGGCCAGGTGTAAACAGCCCCAAAAATGCAGTTTGAAATCGCTGGTGTTTCTGACGTCACAAACTACCTTGTAACCAATCACATTCAAGCTATTTTAAGACATGAATAATTTTTTCCAAGCAAAAAACTTTTAAACATATAATTTTGGTGCTCAAAGATGAGTTTTAATGGATACAATTATTGACTACAGGGGAACTTTAATATTATTCTTCTGAGACTACATTTTCTGACTGCTACTGCTAGAGCTTTATTGTTACAAGCACCAAACTCGCCACAGACCTTGGCCCTGTTGTGAAGTTTGTTGCTATCTTTGGCTGAGCAAAAATGCCCCCTCTTGTGGAGTTGTACTGTCCACTAGAGGGAGCCCGGATTAGAAAACCTCTCTTTTACTTTCTTTTTCCATCCATTGAAAATTACAAATAAATGCATTCTCTGTCAGCGCTCCACAAGTTATGTTTAAATATTATCTGGATGCTCAATATTGATCGGGTCAATGCACGCTTTACAAAGTTTATTGTAAAGTGAGTTGATCGCTGTTCCAGCTCCAGAACACCAAACTCGGGCTGCCCATTCAGGCTTTCTCAAGCCAACATCAAAGTTTGTTTACAATCTTTTGCTTCTAGTTATCATTTATAATTGTATAATAATAATTGTCCTGTTGTGGACAAACAGTGTTTTTTTTTTTTTTTTTTTTTTTTTTTTTATAAAACTGTGTGTAAATTATTTTAAAAGTGTTTTATACTATAATATTTGAATTTAAACAAATTTTCTTAATTTTTGCACAGTATAGCATGCATACATTTCTGTTTTTTTTTTTTTTTTGCATGATGTAGAATATGGGTATAAAAGAAAAAACATGTTTTATAAAATAAAATTAAGGGGAAAATATATTTCCTTTGTCAGATTAATTGATTAAATTAAATCATTTATTTTAAAAGTGTTTTAAACTGTAATATTTGGATTATAAATAAAATCATAATTTTTGAACAGAATATATATCATGCATACATTTCTGTTTGCTTTGATAGCCTTTATTTGATTTGATTTATTTACATGGCATAGAAAATATGTATAGATAAAAAAAAAATCAATAAAATTGATTGTTTTATTAATAAAATTAAGGGGAACATATTTCCTTTGTCAGATTAATTGATTAAATCAAAGAAATTATACCTATTGTTTGTATTTTTATGCTCTAGTCTAGATAACAGCATATGTAATTTTTATTAATTAAAGCTACCCTTTGTTTACATGTTCAATAATACTTTTTTTACAGAGTTCACTTCAGTATAAAATTTGAGGGGTTTTCTGTTCCCAGGAACAACAGGAGACATGCATATTGGATATGCCGTTATTTTTCTGGCTTTAAATCTACTTGGAAAATAATTGAAATTGATCTAACATGTATATAGGTTTATTGCATCACATGTTGTCATTGCATTCTCCTGCAAGTTTAACACATATCACATTGTTCCTCCATATTATACAGCTCTAATTAAAGCCTAATTAATAATTTGCCTTTTTTAATTATACGGTTCTTGGTTGGACATACCCCTCTAAACAAAACAAAATAAGAATGATATAAACACTGTGAATAAAGAGTTTAACAAGTAGGCATAGGGGAGGGCATTAGGGACAAGTAATGTCCCAATAAAGCAGCATCCATTTATGATTTTATTCAAAATAATCATATACAATGAATTTGATGTTACTATTGCACTGTTTTATGAAATACTACAATACACTGAGGTGCAAAGTATCTGCCTTTATTTGCATCTATAAATGCTAACTATTATTATGACATTATTATGGCATTATATAAGGGGCATTAAGTGTAATTTAGTTTACCATAAATGCTTGTCGGTACATTCAGCAGTACACTTTAACCAAATTTCGAAAACAATAGAATTAAGAAATTACATACATAATTACATACTACTTAAGTGTGACAAAAACACTATACAGTTCAGCTAATTCCATTTAATATAAATGTAAACTATAATACATTTAAATCATGTGTAAATATGCAATTAAGTGCCAACAAACATTACATTCACACAAGAATATTCTTTTAAAGCATATTCGTTTGTAATAAATACTAAAGTGCACTTGTTTGGGGTATGTTGATGTGAAATGATGCTCAATAAAGTGACTATATTGACACACCAGCACACCCTCTAGTTCTTTAATGCTTTTATTAAATGCTTAATAATAATAATAAACTATTACGAACATAAATTCTCATGAAAACGTACTTATTTCAAATTCATTAAGTGGGCTCCTTCTGCAAAAAGATTCATCTGTGATTTATACACACTGGACAAGTGTTTCATGTCATAGCCATTTCCTGCATTGGCCAATCAGCATCCACAACTCTATGTGTTTTATAACAGCATTTGAAGCATGTTTTAGCTTTAAAACTTCTCCCAGATCCAGAACAGCATCTCCCTACATGCGTCATCCGGAAGGTCTTATTGACGATGTTATTTGTGTCTGGCTTTTTATTCATCTCAGTATTGACTGTGTGTGTTCATTTAAATGGAGTTTGTCCATTTTAACATGTTGTCATATTTATCAGTCTGGTTGTGTTGGCGGGACTGACCGCATATCAATATTACTGTTCAGGCATAACTGCTCCTGGCTCATTTGCAGAGGAGAATGAATTCCCCCCCAACCAATGGGCTGTTGGGTGAACCTGTCAAGAACTTGTCCAGCTCATATTTCACCCTAGAACAAAAAGAAAGAAATAAGGAATCATATTTTGCATATAGAATACAAAGCCTATACTGTAGAAAATGATTAAATGATTAAACCTGGACAATATCTCTTTCTGATTCACCCATTAATCCAGTAAAGCGTGTCAAGTTTCCATGATCTGTGTGTGTGTGTGTGAGTGTGTGTGCGTGCGCATGGTTCACGTATACCCTACGTTATGTAAAAATACAGGAAAAAAATAGAAAACACAACGTGTGTGTGTGTGTGTGTGAGCATTCATTTAAGGAAGAAGAGAGGGATATCTGATGTGTGTGTCCGTCTTTATTTTTAGACAGTTCGTGTAGTGTGCAGTGTGTGAGTCTCTGAGAAGTAGAATAGCATCATCAAAACTTATACAGTCAAGACAGACATTTAAGAACTGCTGTCGCTCTGAAACCTTTTTCTCTGAAACCCTTTTCTCAAGGCATTTTTAGACCCACAGAAAAGCCATCACAGGTGTAAAAAAAAAAGACACCTGTACAACTTTTTTTCTCTGATGCTCTGACAAAGCGAAACAGAAAACCTGAGACATTTTCAGAAATTTTCAGAAAGAAGTTGCCGTAAAACCTGCTGCTAAATATGCATCAAAACTTTCTGTGGTCTCTTGGGAAGATTGAAATCCTGCTGGAGTCTTCGAGTCGTGACAGACAAACGTCTGAGACAAGTGCTGTTTCATCAAGAGAAACTTTCTGATCTTCTACAAACGTCATCAGATGTGAAGTACATTAGTAGACATGAAATTGAAAAAAAAAGTCCAAAAATATAAAATGGGAGGATTTTAAGATAATTTGATCTCAGATTAAATATTTATGCCATTTAATTTAATGTAATAATCAGAAGCAAGTGTCCCACTGCAAACCTCAGTGCGTGATTATTTTGAGACAACTGCAGTGTTCTGAAGACAATGTTGTCAATAAATGGGTTCTCACTTGGGAACCTCAATCACCTCTGCGTTTTAGAAAAACGGCCAATGGGATTGGCGAGTGGAATTTGCATGCCAAGCCACTATCCCGTACATACGGGTATATAAGATGGCGGCACGCATCAACTCATTCAGGTTTACACTGATGAGCCGAGATGAGGGCCCAGGCCATTCAGCGGTGGTTCAGGGTGGTGGCAGGTGGGACATAACGTCTCCGCTCCCTCCATCAGGGAATGAGGGTTACATCAGTAACCAAGACCGTCCCTATCTGTCAGTCACTACAACGTTATGTTGACTGAAAATTGTGGTCCCTATGGAATGTGCCACAACCACTGAACTGTGTTACGAGTGATGGAGATGCAGATGCTGGCAAGCTGTAGCATACCCTTTTGGCAACTGCTCCCGTTGAGTCGTTACCTAAGCCCAGCATGTTAGTCCTCCATGCCAACGGGATGGAAGTGACAGGGCTCACCATGGAGACAGTCGTAGTCGCTGTTCCTTTTAGATTTCCTTCATGCTTCGGTTCTCAAGTTTTCAACCATGACTAGTGTTATTAACGCTGGGGAAGTGTACCTAGTCCAATGGAGATGGACGCTAAGGATGCCACATCCTACCCGTAGGGAGGAACAAAAATCCACATATGAACTGACCAGTGGGGCAGTGCTACATTTGGAAAGGCCTCTATGGTTCTACCTAGACAGGGATGGAACTGCTACAGACAGTAGCAGCACTTGACAGTAGCAGTTCACAGCAGTTCACATGGGACAGTGAAAATCTGCCCAGGGAAAGACAAAGGTTTACCGATAGGGAAACCGTACTGTGGAAGAATACACATATATAATTACCAAAGGGGGAATCACAACACATGGGACATCTGGCATGCACTTGAGTACTGGGCCTGGATTCAGATGCCTACGCTGCATCTGACTGCCAAAGGATGCACAGTAATTTGAACAAGAGCTTGTGATGGGCTCTGTGCAAAACTTGCAGATCCAAGATCAGCCATAACCCACCGCCTTTCTTGGGTACGATGAAGTAAGGACTGTGGCGAATGTGGAAGCAGGGCTGGGAATGAGGATGCATTGTGTCACTTACTGCCAGACCTGTATGGCCCAGAGATTGAGGAAACTGCTCTTTTATTGAAAATGTGCACCGTCCGTTTTTTCCCCCCCTCATTACATCCTTTAGCTAGTGTTACATTATTACCACCCTCTTATTCATGCAAATTCTTTTAAACTATTTAAGTGCGATAAGACACAAAAGAGAAAGCAGTGCAATACTGGCGTGCGTCTGTGAATCTCCTGTCTGTGTGACACACACACTCGTACACACAGAAAGCCACTTCAGACCATCCTTTATCAGACAAAAACACTCACAATTATGCCAAAATGCTCGTTTTAACGAGTATCCTCACAAACACAGTCTTAAATTAGTTAAATGAAGACTTAAATGAACATAAAGAGTTGTGAGAAAATGGGATGTTTGTCAGATACGACTACGAGTGATGTGCGGCATTATATATTATTATATATTAAAGTATAATAAAACATTTAATGTTAGGTGGGATTAATCACTATTAATTACAGAAAAATTTGTGATTAATTCGTTTTTTTATCGAATGACAGCGCTATTTTATTTACAGTGTATTTAATTTATTTTTCTTCGGGCAGACAAGCAGTGCTTAGTTTAACCTAATTCATGTCCTTATTTACCCACTCTAATTTGAGGACTTTTTCAAGAGCTGTGAATGAGGAATGCAAACTCAAAATTAATTTATTTAATTTATTTGAAAAAACAACAGCGACAACGAAACAAAGCAAAAATGAACAAAACATTATCCAAAGCATTCATAAAATATTAAATAAATATTTAAATTATTAACAATATGACTAAACCTTCGTTATGGCAATGTAAATAGTTATGATGTGAACTGGAAAAATCCATATGATGTGAACCGGAAGGCAAACCTTGAAATAGGTTCCAAGGTGCAAGCCTTGAAATCTTTTTTTATAATATATATATATATATATATATATATATATATATAATTTTTTTTTTTTTTATCTCTGCGCAAGCTTTAAAAACGCAAACCTGGGAAAACACTGACGTGCACAAGCGTATTGTGTGTTTATACTATAGGTGTGCGCGTTTGAATATGTGTGCAGGCGTGTAGTCTTTCTTTACAAATTGACATAAACAAATTACTTGTCTGGCCTTGAAAATGTATAATACAGAATTATTTATCGCTTCCGAGTAGCCATGTGAACCGGAACTATTTTGACAACGTTTTATCTGTACAGAGGTAAAGAGAAAGAGAAGGGGGCCTTCACAAGGGAGAGACTAGTTGACACTTCAGGACTGCATTGTTGTCGTGTCCAGGCGCAGGTCCTTCATCAGATCTGGATACGGCCTGGACCCAGCGGACTGCGGTAAACCTCAGGATAAACAGAGAGACTAATGTTAGTGTAGACGCCATTCTTCTTATGATGTAACGAGTACATCATGATTTATAGGAAGTGTTCCCGGTTCCAGCTGACCTAATCTATGCCGCCTAACATTGAATTATATACGTTTATAATGAGTCATTTGTATGCTAGGTCAAAGAGATATGTTTTAAGTCTAGATTTGAACTGACAGAGTGTGTCTGCTTCCCGGACAATGTTAGGTAGACTGTTCCAGAGTTTTGGTGCTAAATAGGAAAAGGATCTACCGCCAGCAGTCGATTTGGATATTCTAAGTATTATCAACTGACCAGAATTTTGAGATTGCAATAGACGTGAAGGACTATAATGCGTTAAGAGCTCGCTCAAGAGCCAGAGCAATAAACTGCAATATCCATAATGTAAGACACCTAAGACAGTGCTGCAGGGAGACAGAAAGGACAGCTGATCATCCTGGGAATGCTAAATCACATGTAATCACATGTGTCCCCAGACGTGTTTGAGAATGTCCTGGTTGCGTATGCAACCCATCGTTCCCTGAAGGAGGGAACAGAGGACGTAGTCGACGTCGACTGAATGGGGATCACGCAGAGGGAGCCAATCCTCTTTGAGTACTATTGAACGAGCCAATGGAATTGGCGTGCGTGATTTGCATCACAGTGCCCCCGCGGCGCGGGTATAAATACGGAAGTGGATGCACACACTACCTTTTTCGCTGAGGAGCCGAGCGCAACTCTGAGTCAGCGGTGGTCCAGCGGTAGTGGCAAGGGGACTACGTCCTCTGTTCCCTCCTTCTACGAACCAGGCCCAGGCCCAGAAGACCACAGACGTACCCGAGGTGGGGCAGCAAGTTGGAGAACAGTGGTGTTAGTGTGCAGTGCAACACTTACCTGTCTCCACTGGTGGCAGGGGATGAGTGAGAAGGTGGATGACCGGGTCCTCGAACCGCACCAAGCTGCCTGCTGGCGACCAAGAGGGGGCTGAGGGGTGCAAGGCTGTCCGACAAGGTCTCACACCGCCAGCCTCGCCCTCTTGGGACCCAGGGACGGAGGAATTTGCTCTCTTGACAATTCGGGACAGTAACCATCTGAAGAGCTCGTCCCCCCATCCCTGGGTGGCCTGTCTCAGGGACGGTACGTCTGACACTTGCCCCCTGGCTTGGCAGTGGGGCGGCCTGCCTGCTGCTGGCTCTACACTGGGGCCTGGGTGGAGGCTGCTGCGGGGGCCCCGCGGAACCGAAGGCAGCGGCAGGGGGACACCCTCGGTGACGGGCAGGTGGAGGAACTGTCACCGGCGGCGGGGAGGGGGCAACAGTGGGTCGCCATGGCAGGATGTGTCGGGTAGCCTCCATCTGCGCCTGGGCGGCGGAAAGCTGTTGGCCGAAGCTCTCCACCGCGTCGCCGAACAACCCAACCTTGGAAATTGGGGAGTCCAGGAACCGAACCTTGTCCGCATCCGCCATCTCAACCAGGCTGAGCCAACGATGGCGCTCCTGGACCACTAAGGTGGACATCGCTAGACCGACCCCGCACGCTGTGTCCATGAGTGTTCTGGCCTGATAGACCTGCAACAATGCCATGGCATCCAAAGAGGATGCGGCTTGCCCGCAAGCTTTGTAAGCTCTGACCGTCAAACCTGACACAATATTACAGGCCTGTGAGGGGAGACAAGGATCCCCCAGATGCAGCGGCCGTCGGACACAGGTGCACCTGTGTCGCGACAGACTGCTCCACTTGAGGGATAGCCTCATAACCCTTCACCGCTCCTCCCTCAAGGGTAGCGAGGGGGGAAGAACCACTCAGGCAGTTTTCGGCAGTAAAAGGTGCCCTCCACGACCTAGTAAGCTCTCCATGAACTTCGGGAAAGAAGGGCACTGGGGCGGCGGGTTGAGAACCAGCACGGCCCACCCCGAGATACCAATCATCCATCCGAGACTTAACAAAACATGGTGGAAGGCTCCACTCGAGCCTGACAGCCTCGGCGGCCCAATTCAGAATAGCTGACAGTTCTGGATCCGGCTCGGACAAACGTTACGCTCCCAGAGGGAGAGAACGCAGTCGAGTCATCATCTCCAGAGGCCAGCTCACCATCCGATGCTGCAATCGGCGTCCTGTCCTCTAGGAGAGCCCCGGGTGAAACGGCCGACCCACCCATTACAGGTGGACCAGCACGCTCCACGGGGGACTCCAACAGTTACGGTGGAAGGGAGGAGTGAGGAGCCCGCAGGGAATGGTTACCGGGGCGAGACATCCAACACTATCCTCCTATCACCCACCCCACATGGCACCCGAAGGCGGGGCGTGGTAATGGGGACTCGCGCTTTGCGGACGAAGGCAAATCTCGATCTCAACACCGCAACAGTCATGTTCCCGCAATGGGAACATAAACCGTCCACAAAAGCTGCTTTTTTACACGTGATGCGACAATTGTGACCGTCAGAGAGGAACAGCGAACGGCCGCATCCAGAAACGCACGAGTGGAATTACATCTTAAAAAGACGCAAACGCACCCGTGTTGCTCTTCAAGGAAATAGGACCCATCACCAGTGCCGGAACACACAGGGGAATGACCGCGGCAACACTGAACAGTGAACTGAAACAGTGAAGCACTCACTTTTCCGCCCTATAACCAGCCGTCAACACACACAAACATTTAGAAATTTGTTGCTGTTAAAACAGGAGTTGAGAGCTCAAAGCTCACGATCACCGCTGCATTCGCGCTGTAGAAACCACCAGCACTGAGAGAGTCTTCCAGAAGAACACAGACACACTCGCTCGTTGTAAACAACAGCACTCTTCAGAGACATCAAACGATCTGCTCCGAAGCAAAAGGAAACTAGTGCGTGCATCCACTTCCGTATTTATACCCGCGCCGCGGGGGCGGAGTGTGTGATGCAAATCACGCACGCCAATTCCATTGGCTCGATCAATAGTACTCAAAGAGAATTGGCTCCCTGGCTTGATCCCCATTCAGTCGACGTTGACTACGTCTGATGTTCTCGACTGAAAGGGAACTTCCAAGTGCCTTGGTGGAAGAGTGGAGTAACATCTCACAGCAAAAATGAGCAAAACTGGTGCTTTCCGTGAGGATGAGATTCACTGCAATATTTAAAGCAGCTGCAGGCCACATCAAATACTGACTGCTACTTTTGATATTGCCACCCCTTTGTTCACAGACTCATTATTCCATTTCTGTTCATCAAATGTCTGTGAAATTTGTTCAGTTTATGTCTCAGTTGTCCTCCTGTGGTGAAAATCAAGCTTTTAAAGTTTATATGTCTATGTGGTGTTTTTAATATGCTTTAATGTGCAAATTCATAAGTCAACACCATTGCTGGGTATTTTCTCCTTAAAACTGCAGTGAACCAAAGACCGTCTCAAAAACGTGGTTTGAAATCACTGGTGTTTCTGACGTCACAAACTATCTTGTAACCAATCAGGTTAACATGTAATCGTCAACGAGTGGATCTCTGAGCTGGGCTGCGAACAGCCCCGACAAAACGCTGCACAACGTTTTTTAAACAGAAACAGTGATGCGTTGAACACACTGTTCTGATGACGCAAGAGTTGCAACTATGGCAGCTGAGAAAGGCCATTCTTTGTGTTCTTTGTGAAGAATTTTCGGAGCCTGATGAAGTCGGTATAAATATGCGTTTAATACTACAAAATATGCCCGATGTTACAGTTACTGCACTTGCCGCCCAGAACACAAGATAACATCCCAATCGAGTGAAGGGATTTGCTGAAACTGAAATGGAATCACACATCTTACCTAATTCAGACTAAAACACATCTATTTAGCCTCACATACTGACTTTATTTGTAGTTCATACTGTTTTAATACCCTGTATGTTCTTTCTCATTTTTAGGAAAAGCACTTAATTGCCATTGTTTATTTCTATACCAAATGTCATACACTTGCAATGAAGCTAAAAAATATAACCAACTACATCATTATGTTGATATCCTATATTTTTACAATAAAACTTACGACAAACATGTCTTCTAATATCCTCAGTTGTTGCGTATACCGAGCTGCATCGAACACATTTGTAAATTACTTTCCTTGAACCCATTGTGCAGGGAAACCCATTACTTTCACTTTAATACCGCGTGCTTTATATACATGTTGCTGCTGATTGGACTGCAGTTCTGACACACCCACCAAACAAGAGAAAACGCATCTCAAACCCCGTTGCACACCGGTGCACGCCGTTTCCAGGAAACATGACGTTCAACCCGGAAACCGTAGCAAAACGTTGCGCACCGTTTTGAACTTGAACGTGCCCCTGGTGTGAGTGAGTGGAGGCGGGGCTAATTTGCATATTCATAGAACCGCGTCTATTAAGTGAGTCAAGGGTGTAGAGTTACATTCAAGGAAAAAACATTTAAATATGTAATTTTGGTGCTCAAAGATGAGTTTTAGGGGATACAATTATTGACTATGGGGACTTTAAAGCTTTTTGTGTCCACACAAATATTTATACATAATAAGACATTATGGGGGAAAATGTGGAAGGATGTTTTATTTTATTTTATGTTTAGCAAATATTAATATTAGAAATTTAATAACTAAGTAGCCCTACAACAAGTTTTACCCTTTTCAGAGAACTACAATGCATTATAGCTTGATGTGGGATACATTCTGTGCAATATGGGAGGTCTAGGCCAAAATGTATTTAAATAATTGTACACTTTGTGTTACTTAAAGATCTTGCTGTACAGGTGAGAGAAAGAGCGATTGTGCAGAATGCCCTAATATGGAGATGGATTGGGTATGTTTTATGCAAATCACTATAGCTGCAGGCGCTCACTCATTTAGAATCATCTGTTTTCATCAACATTAGAACAAGGGAAAGAACAAATTTATGTGCGTTACGTACCTGCTGTGAATCCGGCGGGCTTGTTTCAGCATGCGAAGTTCTTCTGCACACATGAATTTTTTAATTTGTACATAATTAAAAAAAATTGTACATAGTTATAAGTGAATGAGAGCAATGACTTATTCAATAGCCTTTCTCGGGTGTCTGGAAACTTCTTTAGGTTTTTCCTTAGTTAATAAATGATGAGCTGAAGTTTTGTGAAGCGCCCCACAGGGTCTGTGTGATGTTGTGGCCTCAGGATCTCTACCTACTGCACTAGCAAGACAGAATGTTTCTAAAGGTAGACGTTATGCTGCATTGTAAGATGCCTCATGCTACATGTTTCTATTTGTTGTGCTTATCACACTGTTTGCTCTGCAAATTTGTTAACTGCTAGTTCTAAATTGTGAATCAGGTCTTCCATAGTTCACACATTTTTTTTATGCAGACTTTTAATTTAATTTTTTTTAAAAAATCATGCACAACAAAAAGCAATTTATAAGCTTAAAGTCTGTATGGAACAGAAATTGAGATTGAGAGACAAGACATACACTGATTGCCGTGACAACGACACAGAACCACATATATATATATATATATATATATATATATTTTTTTTTTTTTCAGGTTACCAAAGTTTTTTAAGTCTTAGTCTTCATTGTATGATATATATATTTTTTTTTTTACATTTTATGCACATTTAACTAGTCACAATCTGTCACTAAATGATAGGCACACACATGTAAAATTTAACTTGCATGCATACATTGAAGTTTTTAAGTCAGGCTCTGTAACCTGACTCATTACTGTGCAATTTATGCCGGTTAAATTCCCGCATGTATCATTCCCGAGCTGACATGAACACTCTTATTAAGACACATTCTGTATTTTCACACAGTAGACAAGAGATCGGAGAAATCAGAGGGAAATGAAAAGAAAGCTGAAGCTGAAATTAAGGGTCTTGATTGTGTGAAACATCTTGAAATTAGACGGTTATGATTATGACTATGAGCACTTAAAGCATATCTTAATTGGCAGTGTGACACTTAGAGTGGGGAGATTCGGACATTTTATTAATTGGTGTTTTATGATAATGATTCTTGTTAGGCATATTATTATTATTATTATCATCATCATTATTATTACGTTTTAAAATGGATTTTCTCATTTAGGTTAAATGTTAGCCCTACAGTTTTATATAGTTAAATAATTATTTAAGTAAACAATATTTGTAACATTTTTAGTTATTTATTTTCTTTAAAAGAGTATGCATTATCTATGCATTACAACTTAATGTACTAATATTAACAATAGTAAAAATTCAGCACTTAAACAAATAAAAACACTTCTACAAGTTCCTGTGAAAGTTTTTGGGATCAAGGCAACAGACTTCTCATTAACCAGCGGTTGTGTGTTTATTTAGAGAGGTTTTTTTTTAATTGAAACTCTCTAATTAGCATTTGTAGATGCACCTTTACATAGCATTATGCATTTGTAGGTTCACTGTATTTTTGCAGGCTACTGCACTGTGAATGATTACTTAGTCTTTTTAAACATCTTAAGAGTAATCATTGCAGAAATACAGGTAATGACATAACTGTACTCTTGAATGGCTCCATCCTTCAGTAACTTCCTCTTGCAAATCTCTATTACATTATGACAGATTCATAAATAAATCAGAGCTAAAATGTGCTGCTCAAACTGATCAGACTGAAATGATCAGGGAATTTTGCTAAAAATAAACATACCTGCTTGGTTCAACAGATGTGCAGAGCGGCAACACAAGCTTTCACAGATCGTCCCTAACTCTCTTTTTTATTAATTATAGAATATGTACAAAAATCCATACAAATATGTACAACTCACAACAAAAACCTTCCCTAACTCTATATAGTTTAGAGAGAGTTACATGCAGAATTGCGTACATGCGTTACTTGCCCATGAGTCTTGCCATATCCGTAAACAGCAAAAAAAGTAGGTACTTTTACACATGTATGGTGTGGGAGTGGCATAGGTTAGTTGTCACAATGAGCGAGAAAGGTTAAAGGACCCCTATTATGGATTTTTGAAAATTACCTTTCATGTAGTGTGTAACATAGCAAGTGAAAGAAAACATCCTTTAAAGTTTTATATCTGAAAGTGCACCGTAAGTGAAAGTTGAAAGTTGAAAGAACTGAAAGTGCCGTTTCGTCGTGACGTCAAGACGGAACATTAGGGTGTATTCACACCAGGAAAGTCCGATAGTACACTTGCTTTGGTCCGGATCAAATTTTTTTTTTTTTTTTTTTACGGTTCGCTTTCACACTGCTCTTTTTGCAAGTGAACCAAAATTTGTAAACAAAACGAATCGGTTACCTAACGTAACCTCGGTTCTCTCTAGAAGAGGGAACGAGTATTGCGTAAGCTAGCTTACGCTGCGGGAAAGATTCATCTTTGCTGAGAGTTTGAAGCCAAAAAATTATTTCATAATTTGTATCCATTGACAACGCAGTTCCTCTGCGGCAGACCTAGAGCAGGCTAGCTAGCAGCTCATTGGTTCGCTCAGAGAGAACTGCTTAAGCCTATGGGAGAGCGGGGCTGAACCCGCTGCCAATGAGAAGCGCCCGCGCGCTCATTGCATCATGGCCCGCCAGAATGGGCGTGGCTATGGTGTATATAACAGTCTCTCCCAGGCTTATATGTTGATTTATTTCAGCGTGAAGCGAAACGCTAGTAGCGCAAGCACGGCCGGGAACGCAATACTCATTCCCTCTTCTAGAGAGAACCGAGGTTACGTTAGGTAACCGATTCGTTCTCTTACGAGAGGTTCTCTCGTATTGCGTAAGCTAGCTTACGCTGCGGGAACACCTGGTCAACGCCGTGCGCGCTATAAATCCACTCATGAATCCCAGGGTGATACCGGGGGATTTTTAACGTGGAGTGAATGTAATATGAGGCCGGCAGAGCGGGCACATGAAGTATATACATAAGCATCTAAGGAGAGCACAAGGGGCGAACCGGTTGTGTGAGGGACTCCCAGTAATGCAGCTTCTTAGGGAGCTGGTCGTTAGACAGCTAGTAATTTTGCCTGCAAGGCGGGAACTTCCAAGTTGTAAAATCTGACAAAAGTGGACGGGGAGGCCCATCCCGCGGCCACACAAATGTCATGAATGGAAATTCCACAGGACCATGCCCACGATGAGGCCATGCCTCTAGTGGAGTGCGCCCTGATGCCCAGAGGGCAGGGCAGGCATTTAGATGCGTAAGCAGAGGCGATAGCGTCTACTATCCATCTAGACAGTGTCTGTTTAGAGGCGGCCAGACCTTTGGTGCGCCCCCCAAACGACACGAAAAGCTGCTCAGCGCGTCTGAACGCGGCAGCGCGCGTAGTGTACAATCTCAGAGCCCGCACCGGGCAGAGGAGATTGGCGTCGCGCTCACTATCGGATGAAGGCAGAGCCGATAGGGAAATAATCTGAGCCCTGAACGGGGTACCAATCGCCTTCGGGACATAGCCATGCCTAGGTTTGAGAATGACAACAGAATCATTCGGTCCAAACTCAAGACACGCTGCGCTGGATGAGAGCGCGTGAAGATCCCCCACGCGTTTTACTGAGGACAGAGCCGTCAGAAAAACAGTTTTGAGCGAGAGGTATTTTAGGTCCACAGACTCGAGCGGTTCGAACGGGGGTGCTTTCATAGCTTCGAGAACTATAAAAAGATCCCAGATAGGAACCGAAGGGGGGCACGGAGGGTTCATCCTCTTAGCTCCCCTGAGGAAGCGGATGACTAACTCGTCTTTGCCCAGGGACTGAGCGCGTCGGGGTTCAGAGAACGCCGCGACGGCTGCCACGTAAACCTTGAGAGTGGAGGGGGACCTGCCCTTGTCCAGCATCTCTTGAAGGAAAACAAGCAAAGACGGCACCTCGCATGACCGTGGGTCCAGATGTTTGTCGGTGCACCATTTTGAGAACACAGACCATTTAGACGCATAGAGCCTTCTCGTGGAAGGTGCTCTAGCCTGTATGATAGTGTTTCTTACACCCTCTGGCAAATCGACGAATAGTCGTTGATCACCCATGCATGTAGCGCCCAGCGCCGTGGATGGGGGTGCCAGATCGTGCCGCGAGCTTGAGAGAGGAGATCTGCTCTGACTGGGATGGGCCACGGGGCTGTCTGTGACAGCTGAGTGAGCTCCGGAACCCAATTCTGACTCTCCCAACGCGGGGCTATGAGGAGCACCGAGTGGCGTGTGTCCCTGATCCTCTGAATTACCTGTGGTAGCAGAGCGATCGGAGGTAATGCATAGAGTGGGCGGCGAGGCCATTCATGGGCTAGCGCGTCCTCGCTCCTTGAAAAAAATATTGGGCAGTGAGCGTTCTCTTCTGACGCGAAGAGGTCCACTTCTGCTCTGCCGAATAGCCGCCACAGTATTTGGACCGTTTGTGTGTTCAGGGACCATTCTCCTGAGGAGATGAGGTTCCTGGACAGTATGTCTGGACCGTCGTTCAGATGGCCCGGCACATGCGTCGCTCTGAGCGAGAGCAGGCGGCTCTGAGACCAAACTAAAATGCGGTGTGTCAGTAGAAAGAGATTCCTGGATCTGACACCGCCCTGACGGTTGAGATAGGAGACCACAGCCATGTTGTCCGAACGGATCAGGACGTGGTGTCCCCGAATGAGCGGGAGGAAGCGCGAGAGCGCGTTCTCGACCGCAAGCATTTCCAGACAGTTTATGTGTAAGGGACTTTCCTGTGTCGACCAATGGCCGAAGGCCGGTGAGCCCTCGCAGACTGCACCCCAACCCGTGTTGGATGCATCTGTCGAGATGACTTTTCGGCGGGAAAAGGTCCCCATCGTGACGCCCTGCCGAAACCATTCTGCTACTGTCCATGGCTGCAGCGCCGTGAGACATGTCTGCGTAACTCTGATCAGCTGGCGGCCCGTGTTCCACGCGCGGTGGGGTACACGGCTGTTTAACCAAAGCTGAAGCGGGCGCATGTGCAGAAGGCCCAGCTGAAGCACAGCGGAGGCTGAGGCCATGTAACCCAGCATCCTCTGAAAAGTTTTCAGAGGTGTGCGGGTGCCCATCTGAAACGAGGCGGCCAGTCGCTGAACACTGCGCGCGCGCTGTGTGGACAGGCGAGCCGTCATCGTGACCGAGTTCAAATCTATTCCTAGAAAGAAAATCGATTGACTGGGTTGAAGGGAGCTCTTTGTCCAGTTGACAGAGAGGCCCAGCGTTTTCAGATGGTCGAGGAGAACTGCGCGGTGCGACAGAAGCTCCGTCTGTGATTGGGCCAAAATCAGCCAGTCGTCCAGATAATTCAATATGCGCAGCCCCTGGCTCCGCAGGGGGGCGAGCGCCGTATCCATGCACTTCGTGAATGTACGGGGCGCCAGGGATAAGCCGAACGGGAGAACGGCGTATTGATAAACATGACCCTCGAAGGCGAAACGTAAGAATGGCCTGTGACGGGGATTTATCTGGATCTGAAAATAGGCGTCTTTCAGGTCTAGAGAGACGAACCAGTCCCCCTGGCGCACCTGCGCGAGGAGTTTCCTGGTAGTGAGCATCTTGAACGGTCTCTTCATGAGCACTTTGTTCAAAAACCTGAGTTCTAAAATCGGTCTGAGGCCGCCGTCTTTCTTGGGAACCAGAAAATAACGGCCGTAAAACCCCGACTCGGTCATAGATGGTGGGACTCTCTCTATGGCGCCCTTTTGCAACAGCGTCGCAATTTCTGAGCGGAGCGTGCCGGCGGCCAGCGGGCTGACAGTAGATTCGAGCCGAGCGCGCGCATGAGGCGGGCGGCGGCGAAACTGTAGCAGATAGCCGTTCTTTATAATGCTTAGCACCCACGGGGAAATGCCTGGAATGGCTTCCCACGCTTTGGAGCATGCGGCTAGTGGCCGAATGGCTATATCGCCCTGATTGCTGCACATAGCGGGCTGGACACAGTGTGTGGGCGCGCTTTGAATGTGTGTGGCAACGGGATTTGCACTCAGAGAGGAGTCTATGGGCCGTGAAACAGAGCGAGCAGAGAGGGGACACGCGCATGAGCTCGTGGGCGTGTTTATGTTCTCTGATATTAGAGCGGGCTGTGCCCGTTTCATGTGATGGGGCTCTGAGAGAGACACGGGATATGTTATGCTTGTGTGTATGGGTGAACACATGATTGTGGGCACATTTTCTACACAACTGGCATATTTTCTCTTTTTGAGATTTCTCTGGGTAGCCGTGAAAACGGCTTTTTGTCGCTCGCAAGCGGGCTGGGACACCGGCTTGTTTGTGGCGGTCAACACTACACCAGTCGGCGAAACAACGGGGACTGGCAGAGGGCGAAGCTTTGACGGCGGTCCGGCCGCAGCGGGAGAGCGCCGTCGTTTTCTTAACTTTGCTAGGCAGACTTCTGATGATCAGGCTTCAGCGTGATCTTGGGTCGCGGACCCCGTGGGGGCGGCGGTCTGCGGCGGCTGTCAGAGCGAGAGCGAGAGCGAGGGCGGCCGCCCTGTCTGCGCTGGGCTGTTTGAGTCTGCGGAGGAGGGCGCTGTGGTGGAGCTCTGGCAGGAGGCTCGCGAGAGCGGCCTGCGGAAGAGCTAGCGCGGCGGGGCAGAAACAAATTCATGGCCTGAGTGGCTTTCTGGACCTCGGAAAAGCGATCGACGATTCCCGTGACAGCAGATCCAAAAAGGCCCGTCGGGGAGAGGGGCGCGTTAAGAAACGCGGCGCGCTCAGAATCTCCCATGTCGGCGAGCGTGAGCCATAAGTGTCTCTCGGATACACAAAGGCTGGCCATGCATCTCCCCAGAGCTTGTGCGGCGGCTTTAGTGGCGCGAAGGGCGAGGTCCGTAGCACTTCTCAGATCCGTGACAGCGGGGGAGGGGTTTCTACCGCTCTCGGCCCACTCACGGAGAATATCGCTCTGTAACACTTGGAGGACAGACATAGAATGCAGCGCTGCGGCGGCCTGACCGGCGGCGGCGTAGGCGCGAGCATGAAAGCTCGAGGTCGCTCTGCAAGCTTTCGAAGGAAGCGTGGGGGAAGAGCGCCATCTAGCAGAGGGCGGGCAGAGGTGTGCGGCGACCAAGTCCTCAACGGGCGGCATGGCTGAATAACCTTTTTCGGCGGCTCCGTCCACCGAGCGCAGCGAGGCGGATATATCGGAGCGGTTTCTAGCCGAGAGCGGGGCATTCCAGGACTTCGTCAGCTCTGTGTGAAGTTCAGGCAGGAATGGGGCGGCCCGGTTGCACGCGGGAGTCGAGCGCCGATGAAAAAAGCTGCCTTCCATCCGGTTCGGGGCCTGCTCGGGTGGAGGAGACCACTCGAGACCGAGGCGTTCGACGGCCTGTGAGAGGAGGCGCATTAGTTCCTCCTCTATCCCGGCGCGGATCCCCGCCGACTCTCTCGTGGATCCGAGAGATGACCATTCCTCACTGTCTGACGCGAGCAGTGAACAGGAATCCTTCTCCTCCGCGGCGTCATCGGAAGCGACAGAGCGGCCACTCAGCGGCAACTGTATGTCCGGCTGGGGCGGGGAGGGAGAGCGGGAAGCGGGAAGCGGTGGCGGCGGCCCGCATGGTTCCGCAGGGGGCTCCGGCGGCCTCTGGGAGCGGCGTTTCTTTTTACGCGGCGAAGAGAGAGGCGGCGCGGGAGCGGATTTTGCCGCCAGAAGTCGTGCCCGCAGGGACGACAACGGCAGGCTCTCACAGAAGTCGCATCCTCCATCCGCGAGGGCGAGTTCTGCGTGCTCGAGTCCCAGGCAGAGAGCGCAAATGACATGGCGGTCTCCGTCCTCGAGAGGAGCGCGGCAAGAGCCGCAGGAAAAACGAGACATCTTTAAAAAGACGCTCGGCTCTTTTAGATATAGAGAAAAGAAGGATACAGTCGTCGGATGGCGCTAGCTTGCAGGGCGGCTGAAGGTGGCGAAGACGGCCGGCTTCTTCAGGGTCCGGGAGCTCGCTAGAGTGATGCCTTCTCGACGGCGACGGCTTTTCTCAGGACAGCAGAAGCGTGTAGCTTGCTGAAGATGAAATGAATCAACATATAAGCCTGGGAGAGACTGTTATATACACCATAGCCACGCCCATTCTGGCGGGCCATGATGCAATGAGCGCGCGGGCGCTTCTCATTGGCAGCGGGTTCAGCCCCGCTCTCCCATAGGCTTAAGCAGTTCTCTCTGAGCGAACCAATGAGCTGCTAGCTAGCCTGCTCTAGGTCTGCCGCAGAGGAACTGCGTTGTCAATGGATACAAATTATGAAATAATTTTTTGGCTTCAAACTCTCAGCAAAGATGAATCTTTCCCGCAGCGTAAGCTAGCTTACGCAATACGAGAGAACCTCTCGTAAGAGAACCACACGTGTGCTAAGGTCGTCCATTCATTGGACAAGGATTCTCAAGTAGGGAAATCATGAAGTGCAAAAAAGGATCAGCATGGAGATATTTCGTACTGCAATATTTGTTATTTTGTACAAACGCAATATGAAGAAACTGCGCAGAAGACGGATAAGGTATAAAGTTTTCATTCATAGAGAGGGGCTATGTTCACACATTCAAATAATGAGATTCTTATTGTATATACTGCTAACAAGTGCTGTCAATGTTAACGCTTGCGATTAAGTTTGTCCAGTTTAACGCAGCATCATCCTTGTATTAACTATCGTTACATTATATGAACTGCAAAAGCTTTTTTTGCATCAATGCGTGATTAGACTAAAGAGAACGCTCTGTATGTGAATGTCCTGATGCACACACTCATTCATTCATTCCATTCGAATGATGCACACACGACGCGCAGAAAGACGCGCGGCGCAACAGTATGATATCGTGTGGCCAGACAGCGCGCCGGAATGGAATTCTCTTTCGCACTTGAACAACAATAACACAAACAATTATGCCAAAATCTCCGACTACGGAAGCCTGTTAACTCAAAGGCGCAGTGCTTTCTTGCAATTGGGTCGGTTCATGTTCAGACCGTAAACGAACCGTACCAGAGTTCGTTTGGAACCGTACCGAGACCACCTCTTCAGCTGGGTCTCGGTTCGGTTGTTTGGTCCGCACCCGAGTTCGATTGCTGTATTCACACCTGCCCAAAAGGTCCGCACCAAGGGGGGAAACGAACTAGAGTTCGATTCAATGGAACCAAACAAGGCAGGTGTGAATACACCCTTAGTATATTGCCCACCCACGCACGTGCAGACACCAGGGAAAAGTTGAACCTTTAACCGGCAGCTGATTCTTGTGGGGGTACTGGACAGCATCATGTCGAGAAGACGGCGCTGTGCTGTATAAAGTGAAGGTAAAGCCAGTTTATTGCAGAATTCGCAAACCGCTTGCTCTTGAAAGATGGTGTTCAAAAAACTTAGTTTTGAGTTTTATATTGTGTAGGTCTCCTGCTAACTCACATTATTACTGTCTTACTGAAATACTTCTGCTGATCAGCTGTGGGCCACTATTACCTAAAACCGTGTCTATTAATGCAGATTGTCTGTCGTTCTCACTACTTTTTTTTATTTGAATTTGGAATCTTTATTTCGAACATGGAAAAGAAAGTATATAAAAATATAAAACAATGTTTAAAAACATAGGAGAAAAAAACAACAAATGAGCAGCAAACAAAGTACACTTCTTTCCTGTTAACATACTTCTATTACATGTGCGAAAATTAGTAGGAAGAAGTAAAACTTATATACTCCAACCACCTTAATTCTTACGGTCATTCAATTTACCATTTTTATATTATCATTATTATGTTGTTCTATCTATACACATATACATATATATATACATGTACATACATACACATATACATGCATGCATATATATATATATATATATATATATTAGGGCTGTCAAATGATTAATCGCGATTAATCGCATCCAAAATAAAAGTTTGTGTTTACATAATATATGTGTGTGTAGTGTGTATAATTATTTTGTATATATAAATACACACACATGCATGTATATATTTAAGAAATATTTGCATGTATATATTTTATATATATTTATACATAATTAATATTATTTATAAATATAAATATTCTATATATTAATAACACATTTTTCTTAAATATATACATGCATGTGTGTGTATTTATATATACAAAATAATTATACACACTACACACACATATATTATGAAAACACAAACTTTTATTTTGGATGCGATTAATCGCGATTAATCGTTTGACAGCCCTAATATATATATATATATATATATATATATATATATATATATATATATATATATATATATATATATACATACACTCACCGGCCACTTTATTAGGTACCCCATGCTAGTAACGGGTTGGACCCCCTTTTGCCTTCAGAACTGCCTCAATTGTTCGTGGCATAGATTCAACAAGGTGCTGGAAGCATTCCTCAGGGAGTTTGGTCCATATTGACATGATGGCATCACACAGTTGCCGCAGATTTGTCGGCTGCACATCCATGATGCGAATCTCCCGTTCCACCACATCCCAAAGATGCTCTATTGGGTTGAGATCTGGTGACTGTGGAGGCCATTTTAGTACAGTGAACTCATTGTCATGTTCAAGAAACCAATTTGAAATGATTAGAGCTTTGTGACATGGTGGAAGTAGCCATCAGAGGATGGGTACATGGTGGCCATAAAGGGATGGACATGGTCAGAAACAATGCTCAGGTAGGCCGTGGCATTTAAACTATGCCCAATTGGCAATAAGGGGCCTAAAGTGTGCCAGGAAAACATCCCCCACACCATTACACCACCACCACCAGCCTGCACAGTGGTAACAAGGCATGATGGTTCCATGTTCTCATTCTGTTTACGCCAAATTCTGACTCTAACATCTGAATGTCTCAACAGAAATCGAGACTCATCAGACCAGGCAACATTTTTCCAGTCTTCAACTGTTCAATTTTGGTGAGCTCTTGCAAATTGTAGCCTCTTTTTCCTATTTGTAGTGGAGATGAGTGGTACCCGGTGGAGTCTTCTGCTGTTGTAGCCCATCCGCCTCAAGGTTGTGCGTGTTGTGGCTTCACAAATGCTTTGCTGCATACCTCGGTTGTAACGAGTGGTTATTTCAGTCACTGTTGCCCTTCTATCAGCTCGAACCAGTCTGGCCATTCTCCTCTGACCTCTGGCATCAACAAGGCATTTCCGCCCACAGAACTGCCGCTCACTGGATGTTTTTTTCTTTTTCGGACCATTCTCTGTAAACCCTAGAGATGGTTGTGCGTGAAAATCCCAGTAGATTAGCAGTTTCTGAAATACTCAGACCAGCCCTTCTGGCACCAACAATCATGCCACGTTCAAAGTCACTCAAATCAACTTTCTTCCCCATACTGATGCTCGGTTTGAACTGCAGGAGATTGTCTTGACCATGTCTACATGCCTAAATGCACTGAGTTGCCGCCATGTGATTGGCTGCTTAGAAATTAAGTGTTAACGAGCAGTTGGACAGGTGTACCTAATAAAGTGGCCGGTGAGTGTATATATACATACATATACATACACATACACACATACACATCATAGTGACCACTGACAAGTATTTATTTATCTAACCTCAATTATGTACTTATTCAAGCAGCAAAAAATACAACCAAAAATAACAAAACAAACAAACAAAGAAAAACAACATAAACAATGGAGCACTCCTACTTTTACTACAGTGCTTCTACTTCTTGAAAATAATTTCTTTGTACATTTTTTTAAATAGGAATATGTTTGGGCATTGCTTTAGTTTCTCATTTAGTTTATTCCACAATTTAACTCCGCAAATTGATAAACATAATATTTTCCTTGTTGTTCTAAATCTATTATTCTTCAAATTTCCCCTTCCTCTTAAATCGTACCCTCCCTTCCTCTCAGAAAACATCTTTTGTATATTCCCAGGCAATAGGCTATTTCTTGCTTTGAACATGAATACTGCAATTTGGTATTCGATTAGATTTTTAGCAATTTAGACTGCAAAAATAATAAATTTGTGTGATCCCGAAATCCGACGTTGTGAATGATTCTCATGGCTCTTTTTTGCATTATAACTAGTGGCTGTAGTGAATGTAGATAAGTGCTTCCCCAAACCTCTACACAATAATTCAAGTAAGGTAACAATAGTGAACAGTACAAAATGCTTTTATGAAAATGATTTAAGCTCCAGTATGTGCTTAGCTCTTGCTAGGACTGCAATACTTTTGGACAGTTTGGTTTTGATGTATTTTATGTGAGGCTTCCAGCAAACCTTTTCATATGATCACTCCAAGGAATTTATTTTCATGTACTCTTTCTATGTTAACACCCTCTATCTGTATCTGTGCTTGATGATTTGACTTACAGTGTCCGAATACCATGAATGTAGTTTTACTCAAATTTATTGATAACCTATTTATGTCAAACCATTGTTTTATTTTCTTGAATTCTGAAGTGATTAATTCCAAAAGTTGCTGTAAGCTGTCCCCTGAACCAAATATGTTTGTATCATCTGCAAATAATACAAAATTCAATACTTCAGATACTTTACAAATATTATTGACATATAATAAAAACAACTTTGGTCCCAACACTGACCCCTGGGGGACACCACAAGTCATGCCCAGACATTCAGACGAATAATCTCCCATCTTCACAAATTGTTTTCTGTCTCTCAGATAACTACTTACCCAGTTTAGAACTACCCCCCTGATCCCAATTCGTTCCAGTTTACCGATTAATATTTCATGATTTATTGTGTCAAATGTTTTTTTTAGATCAATGAATACCCCAACTGCATATTTCTTTTTGTCTGTGGAGTTTGTGATTTCTTCAATGAGTTCTGTTAGTGCTAGTGATGTTGAACTATTTTTTCTAAATCCATATTGGCTGTCAGTGAGTAGTTTATTTTTATCGATGAATATCTCTAATCTGTTGTTGAATAGTTTTTTCTAAAACTTTTGAAAATTGTGGCAGTAGAGAGACAGGCCTGTAATTTGTGAAGTGGTGTTTATTTCCAGTTTTGTATAGAGGAATGACTTTTGCTATTTTCATTTTTGTTGGAAATTGACCGGTTATAAATGATAAATTGCAGATAGTCGTTATTGGTTTGGCGATCCCCTCTATTACTTTTTGTATAATTTTTATATCTATTCCATCATGATCAGTGGATGGTTTGTTTTTGCATCCTTTAACAATATCTATTATTTATTTTTCATCAATTGCTTTCATCAACTGCTTTCATCAACTGCTTTCATCAACTGCTGCATCAACTGCTGCATCAACTTTGAGGAAATATTTGTTTTATTAACGTTTATGTTACATCAGATCATTCACTCTAGAGCTCGGCTAATGTACACTGCATACATGCACTGTTATTGATACAATTTCCACGTATTCACCACAATATATTAGAAAAATAAATTAATACAAATAAAATAATCGGTTTGTTGATGGACATGCACTTGTTAATGATAATGGTGAGGAATAACAGTTGCAACATCTTATAATGTACCTCAAAACTGAGTAGTGTATCACTTAGAAACGTCCTGCTAGAGTCGTCCTTGCGATGGAGGTTCGGGTTGAACAACTAGCTCTTCCAGTGTTTCATCATCGGACTCGCGCTTGCATTGATATGGTCAAATCGACGTCATTGTTCGTTACTGTGTTTAGTTTACAGTGTATGGAGCCAGGACAGTTTTTTCAACTTTGATTTACATGTTGTAGGAGACTCCACAACAACATTAGGAAACTTTAAAATAGCATAATAGGGGCCCTTTAACACGGTGAATGCTAAATCTTGAATCTTCGGGGAGTCACCTGAGAAAAAAAAAAAAAAAACTGAACAGAGGTTCGACAAATAGACAAAACAGTTTCACATAGAGCGCTTGTGAAGACACAGAAGCTTTATAGTTTCATGGTTCATGACGTCACCTGCCTCTGATGTTCCGCCACACCATTGGACTGATTTTACATGTGCTTCAAGACATCATCACGCAAAGCGTTCCCTTAGCGTCAATCGACGCAGCGCGAGTTCCCTTGAAAGGGAACGTCTCGGTTACGCATGTAACCCTCGTTCCCTGAAGGAGGGAACGGAGACGTAGTCGACGTGTCGACTGATTGGGATCACGCTTAGAGAGCCTGTCATCTTCGAGTACTATTAAAACGAGCCAATGTAATTGGCGTGCGTAAAATGCATTACACACTCCGGCCTCGCGGAGCGGGTATAAATACGGAAGTGGATGCACGCACTAGTTGTTTTTCGCTGAGGAGCCGAGCGTAACTCGGAGTCAGTGGTGGTCCAGCAATAGTGGCGACGGGACTACGTAACCGAGACGTTCCCTTTCAGTCGCTCACGTTGGACGTAGTCGACATGTCGACTGATTGGGATCCCAATTAAAACGCCATCTAGTGCTGCCACCTTCCAGTACCTAGACAAAAGCCTCCAGATCCCCCCGCAATTAAGGCGGGGAAGGGACAGGGCTTAGGCCAGGGAAGTCACTGCTGTTCCTACAGGACCACTGGGAAAGCGTTCCCTGAACATGGAAGGAAGGGAAACTGCAGAAGCCACATCCTGCCCGAAGGGAGGTAACATGTGGAGAATACACATATGAACTGGGCGGATGACTGGGCAGCAGAGGCGGCGCCAGGGGGGGGTCTTGGGGGGTCTCAAGACCCTCCCAAAAAATGCTTTGACCCCCCATTTGACCCCCCACCCCCTTCCTGATTAAAAAAAATATATATCCGGGATAAATATTTAAAAATGTTTATCTTCAAACTACGCAGAACAATAATAATTAATAATTTATTCGACATACAAAATATATAAACATAAGAATCACGTTCCCTCTAAGCTGCGCGCGTGCGCGGTCGTGCACTTCTGATGCCGCGGCCGCGCAGAAAAGAATAATATGCCACTGACGCGAAATGTGTGGGGAAATCCATTTGATTGTATGTGAGAAATAATTGCAGTGCTCAAACTGGTGAGTGCAGTTAACAGGTTTCAAAGAAAGAGAATGATGTGAGCGCGTGTGATTGCCAGGGAGTCGTGTGTGCGGACCAAATAGCCTATCTCAATACGAGAGGCGACGAGAAACGCAAAGACATGTGAAATAAAATCACAATATCATGTTTTAAAGAAGAGTGGTTTGATTAAAGTGGTGGAAATAACGGATGATGGACACAGAACGGTAACAATTACACACCCACCCGCGTGCAAACTCAAAATACATCATCAGTTTACATAGATTTAAATAGTTTCAGGCATGGTCAGATTAGGCTACTATAAAAGAGTTCACATTTTGACTTTTCTTGAAAATATTTAGCTATTAGATCTAGCTATTTACAGTAAATGCTTCAGTTTGTTTTCATATTATAATAATATAATATGAAAACAAATTGAAGCATTTAAACTATCACTTCAAATACTTCAATTCATTTTTTTATATTATATTATATTGGGCATATATTTTATTATATTATAAGCCTAAATAAAGAATCTCACAAGGGTATTGTTTAGGGCTCATTGCCATTAAAAAGTTTGAAACCCCCTGCTAAAGAAAATATAGGCTAGGAAATTCATAAGCTATAAACAATCATTTAACTTTGATGGTTTAATGCTGCCTGTACAATTAATTGACTGTACAAAAACACTTTATGGTTTTCCTAAACCATCTCAGTGTAACAGCTTAACTTTCTTTTATAATATATTATATTACTGTAAAGAATTGAACTGTCCTGCAGAAGATTTTGTAAATAATTTTTCATAGGATTTCTTAGTAAAGACTGGAAACAGGACACCGAGGAATTGGAGGATGAGGAGGATACTATTTTGTAAATATGTTTTCTGTCATGGGTGTGGCTATGGCAATTAAAGTTCGAGCATATTGTTTGCAAACTGCAATTGATTAATTAATTAAAAACAAAAAACCGTCGGTGTGTGAATGGGTGAATGTGAGGCAATATGTAAAGCGCTTTGGTGGCCATTGGGTCTGTGAAAGACATTTATATTATAAATGCAGTCCATTTACCATTTGTTAAGTAGCAGCAATATGCATTTATTAGCCGTGTCCACTGTATTTTTTGTTGGTTTTCATGAGACCCCCCTTGAAATGACCAGGACCCCCCATTGCCCCCCCAATCAAAATTGTCTGGAGCCGCCACTGCTGGGCAGTACAACATATGGAATGTCACTGGGGTGGCTCCAGCCTAAACAGGGGGAGACTCAACCGAACAGTGACGGCAGAGCAGGCTCTGCCCAGGGAAGACACGGGCTCGCCGCAGGGAGCCGTACCGTGGAAGAATACACATATGGGATCGCCATAGGGATCACAGCATATGGACCCAGCCTAACACAGGTTCCACCAGTGCATACGAGTGATAGGCCTGGCTGCCATGTTAGTTGCCGAAGGGTATGGAGGAACTCGACAGGGTTCGGCTAAAAAGGGGAAGTCAACTGGAGCAAGAATTGCGCACGTATGCAGTCCATAGGAGGGGAATGGCGCAGCAAGCCGACAACGAACCGGGCTTACGGTGAAACTGGCTTCATGTGAAGGGAGCCCACGGGAAGCAGCGGTTCAACTAAGGTGTCGCCCAGCCCTCAACTCTGTGTCAACGCCTAAGCAGGAGCACACACTCATTTAAGAGGAGCTCACTACCTAAGTGGACATGTGCATCTCAGGAAATTCAGACAGCCACTTTCAGTGGGCCAACCTCGCTTGGAAACAGTCTTCCCTCTCTGCTGATTTCCTTAACAGATAAGAGCTGGTCTGAGGTCCTAAGGCTTGCGTTCTGTGCACGTAAAACTGCAATGAAGCAGACAGACAGAGAAAGCCAGGGTTGGGTCTGCCTCCTCCAGGCAGCGCTTGCAGGCTCACCACCTGGTCCCAGTTTAAGGGAGAGGTAGGAACCTTGGGCACATATCCAGGCCGGGGTCTCAGCTCGTGAGACATAGCCGGCCTGAATTCCAGGCACAAGTCATTGACTGAAAGCGAGCAAGTCCCTACCCTCTAGTAGCCTAATTCAAAATTAGGCTGCATAGTTTAGATCAGCCGGAACCGGGAAGACGTCCCGTAAATCCTAATGTACTTGGTACATCATAAGAAGGATGGCGTCTACGGTAATATTAGTCTCTCTGTTTATCCCGAGGGACCCTGTATGGTGGACCTGCGCCTGGACCCATCCCAACTCATCCTGAAGTGCCAGCCTCATCAGCCCTGTGAAGGCCTCATCGACACGACAGCCATCGACACTGATCATCAACAACTCGTCTCCATATCGGCGTGATTACTTCGACTTCCAACCAGATGGAAATGGATAAATACTCTAAATGTTCCGATCCAATCTGACTTGTAATGCTGCCCGAATCATACACTGTTCCTTCGTTGGCCAGAGGAGAACTGGCCCTCGACTGAGTCTGGGTTCTCCCAAGGTTTTTTTTCTCCATTCTGTCACCTGATGGAGTTTTGGTTCCTTGCCACTGTTGCCTTGGCTTTTGGCTTGCTTAGTTGGGGACATTTAATATTCAACAATATTATTGATCTGCCTTACTTAAGGTGGACGTTGATGCAATTTTCTTCTAGAAACAAACTTTGTTGTATTATTTTCATGTTATCACTGTGAAGCTGCTTTGATACAATCTGTATTGTAAAAAGCGCTATATAAATAAAGGTGACTTGACTTGACTTGACTAGAGACCATATGAACAGGAGAACTGTTAAAAACAGAATTTTTTACTCACTGCCTGCAGTGGATCAGGGGCGGTCTCTGTATTGCAGTAGACCAGAGATAGGCCCAAGAGGATAAAGAGGGGCGCAGGGATGACCCTTGCTCCCTCATGAACCTGACGATCAGGACGTGCTTCCCATACTTCTGCATACGATGTTTGTATCATATTGAGGGTGAAGGAACAGCCTACTCCAACCCAACTTGCAGCCAAGAGAGCACTGAATGACCGAACGCTCTCAGGATCTCCTCACGGAGAGAAGACTCATTCAACGAATAGGTTCCACTTCTAACTAGCGAAGCACAACTGCCTTATCTTAAGGGGGTGCTTGCAGAAGTGATGGTCACTACCACATATCCTTGTGATAGCGACCTGAACCTCCCCGTCCAGTTCTTTGAACGCGGGTGGCATCATGCCCCGTCCCTGAAATGTATTCAGGGGAAGTCAGGAAGGCTGTCGAGGGAACTAGATCTGGTTGGGCCAAAAAGGGGCAACTATCAAGACCTGTTCCACTCCTGACTTAGCACAGCAGGTCCAAGCGACATGCACGCACAAGACAGGAGCACTGCTCAACACTAGATGTGATAATTCACTGAGCTTCAGGAGCATTTCTGCTCAACACCTGAGTGTGATGAAATTCACTGAGCTTCAGGAGCATTTCTACTCAACACCTGAGTGTGATGAACATCACTGAACTTGAGCAGCGCCAAGCGATAATGAATCGCATAGCCGCTTTCTTAGAAGGCTCACTGGGGAACGCATTTCTGCGGGGCCCCGGGGTCAGCTGAGAGCCAGTGTCTATCCAAGGGATGTCCGCTCAGACAGAAACACAACTGGCAGAGGGACGAGTCCTGAGGGGCAACAGATGTAACTGTGCGGCCCTGAAGTGGTCCCTGCCCAGCTGGACCGCCAGGGGATTGGAGTCTCCACTCTCCCTGGCCATAGCTGTCGTGAGGCTCGTTGGCGGCACGATTGAGCAGGCCGGAAGAATTTTAAAGTGGAATGAAGCGACCCCAGAAGCTTCTGACTCCAAGGAGGAGGTGACGGGCGAGTTGTGACATGCGAGGGAAGCTTACCACAACGGTCGCGATGTTGTCTTTTCAGACCAGTACCACCTCGCTGAGTAGCGGTGGCTCAAAGCGAGGTGAACTGCCAACTCGAGGTAACGAATACCAATGCAGTCGGAGGTCGCCCAGGCCTCTGTTAAAGCATGCCCTTTGTACATGGCCCCTCAGTCGGTGTTAGTGGACCTGAAGAGTTTGGCGGCAGGCCGGGGTGATCTTTTATCACACAGGGCGTGCCGGTCTGCCACGGTCACCTCGGGACTCGATCATAAAACTAGTGCTGAAGCGGTGGAGGAAGCCAAGCGGCTGCGTCTGCCATATGCCCCAGGAGCCTCTGAAATTTTCAGTGGGACCCTTTCTCACTTCTAGCACTAGCCTAACACACTCTTCCTGAAGAGACGTGTTGGACCGAGTCCTTCTCCTGAACTTAAAAAGAGATACTCAGCCCGTGGGCGAGATTTTTCTCTCCCAGTTGACCTGAAGACCCAACTGGCTATGGAGCACTCGAAGGGTAGGACTTGTACTGATACTTCGTACCCTCGACGCCAGAACACAGAATGGTCTGTGGAGCGGAATAGAGATCTGAAGTACTGTCCTTCAGGTCGAACGCTGCAGGCCAACCTTGGGGACGGAGCATTTGAAAATGCATTTCTGTGTAGTAATTGAATGGAGGCTTTCGAAAAAGGGCCCGTTTCAATTGACACAGGTCCAAGATGGCCATAACCCACCACATATCTAGGGTACAATGAAGTACGGGTTTATAGAAACCGGTCTTCATATCGGCTGGAGGAGAGGCTACATCGCGTCCTTCGCCAGTAGGACTGCGACGTGCGCACACAGGACAGGAGCAGCACTTAACACGTAGGTGTGATAAATATCACTAATCTTAGGAGCATCTCAGCTCAACACCTAGGTATGATGAATATCACTGAGCCAGGGCGAAGCCAAGCGAAATGAATCGCAAGTCGAGTCTGCTGGTAGTTTCGGGGCCAGCTGGAGCGGTAGGAAGCATCTTCAGGCTTACACACATCGTGCCAGGGGCCAGGGAACCACAGACGTACCCGAGGTGGGGCAGCGAGGTGGAGAACAGGGACCCGGCTCAGAAGGCCCGGAGACGGCCCGAAGCAGGGTCTGAGTGTGGTGTACGACACTTACCTGTCTCCACGAGACGGCCAGGGATGCGTGAGAAGGCGGATGACCGGGTCCTCGAACCGGTGACCATTGGTGACCAACTCCCAGAGCATCCTCCTCCATCCCTGAGCGGCCCGCTCCGGAATGTTTTCGCTGTGGCTTGCCACCTGGCTTGGCAGCGCCTGGAGCGGGCTGGGCGTCCCTACTGCGGCCGGCTCCATGCTGAGGCCTGGCTGGAGGCTGCTGCGGAGGCCCAGTGGGAGCGGCGGCAGGGGAACGCCCTCGGTGATGAGCAGGCGGAGGAACTGCCACCGGCGGCGGGGTGGAGGCGGCGGCGCTTGGGCGGCAGAGAACTGTTGGACGTAGTTCTCCGCTGCGTCGCTGACCAGCCCAACCTGGGAAATTGGGGAGACCAGGAACCCAACCTTGTCTTCATCCGCCATATCAACCAGGCTGAGCCAACGATGGCACTCCTGGACCACTAAGGTGGACACTGCCAGACCGATCGCGCATGCCACGACACTCTTGCCCGGAAGGCGGTTCAGATGCAGTGCGATGCTCACCTATGAGCGCACGGTCTGGGCTACCCTCGTGCATGTCCATGGGGGCCCTGGCCTGACAGACCTGTAGCAGCGCCATGGCACGCAAGAGGAGGCACACAGGCTTTGTAAGCTCTGCCCGTCGGAACGGACGAGAACTCACAGGCCTTAGGGGGAGACGAGGATCCCCCAAAAGGCAGCGGCCGCCGGACACAGGTGCACCTGTGTCGCGACAGACCGCTCCACTGGAGGGATAACCTCGCAACCCTTCACCGCTCCTCCATCAAGGGTAGTGAGGGGGAAAAGCTATTCAGGCAGTTTCTGGCAGAGAAAGGTGCCATCCACAACCTGGTAAGCTCTCCATGCACTTTGGGAAAGAAAGGCACTGGGGCGGCGAGCTGAGAACCAGCGCGGGCCGCCCCGAGATACCAATCCTCCAACCGAGACTGAACGGGACACGGTGGAGGGTTCCACTCGAGCCCAGCAGCCTCGGCGGCCCGTTTCAGCATAGCTGACATTTCTGGATCTGGCTCGGGCAATGTTAAACTCCCAGAGAGAGAAAACACAGCCGAGTCGTCATCTCCAGAGGCCAGCTCACCCTCCGATGCTGCTATCGACATCTTATCCTCTGGGGGAACCCCAATTGAAACGGCTGATCGGTCCATTACAGAGGGACCAGCACGTTCAGCATGAATTCCATCGGCTGCAGTGTGATGGAGGAGTGAGGAGCCCACAGGGAATGGTTACCGGGCGAGACCTCCATCACTATCCTCCGTTCACCCATCCCACACGGCACCCGGGGGTGGGGCATGGTAATGGGGACTTGCACTTTGCGGACGAAAGCGAGTCTCGATCTCAACACCGTGACAGTCATATTCCCGCAATGGGAACATGTACCGCCCACAGAAGCTGCTTCAGCGTGCTGTAAGCCCAAACACGTGATGCAACAATTGTGACTGTCAGAGAGGAAAAGGGAACGACCGCATCCAGAAGACGCAAACGCACCCGTGTTGCTCTTTCAGGAAACAGGACCCATCACCAGTGCCGGAGCACACAGGGGAATGACCGCGGCAACACTGAACAGTGAACTGAAACAGTGAAGCACTCACTTTTCCACCCTCTAACCAGCCGTCAACACACACAAACCTTTAGAAATTTGTTGCTGTTAAAACAGTAGTTGAGACGATCACCGCTGCACTCGCGCTGTAGAAACCACCAGCACTGAAGACCACTGACACACTCGCTCGTTGTAAAAAACAGCACTCTTCAGAGACATCAAACGATCGGCTCTGAAGCGAAAGAAAACTAGTGCATGCATCCACTTCCGTATTTATACCTGCGCCGCGGGGGCGGAGTGTGTAATGCATTTCATGCACGCCAATTACATTGGCTCATTTTAATAGTACTCGAAGATGACAGGCTCTCTAAGCGTGATCCCAATCAGTCGACACGTCGACTACGTCGAACGTGAGCGACTGAAAGAGAACCATATTTATCAGCACAGTCAGACAGAGCCGAAGCACAAACAAAACAATGTTCTTCCACAAAATGCATGCAATTTAGTTTTTTTTTTAACCACTAGAGGGCCAAAAGTTAGTGCAGCTTTTGATTTAATTGATCATGATATTCTTATTAATCGTTTGGAACACGTTGTAGGGCTGAGAGGGACGGTTTTAAATTGGTTTTCCTCATATTTAAGGGGGCGTTCAATTTCTGTTAGGGTTGGGGATTTTTCCTCCGGGTCAGTTTCTCTGGATTGTGGAGTACCTCAAGGTTCAATTTTGGGACCTATTCTTTTTTCTCTGTTTTTGCTGCCTCTAGGTCAAATATTCAGGAAATATGGTATATTTTATCACCTATATGCCGATGAAATTCAGATTTATTTACTGATTGGAGCTGGAGGATCAAGCCCTAATTTATCCCTGGTTGCTTGTTTACAGGAGGTGACTAATTGGTTACAGCAAAACTGCTTACAGTTAAATGCCAGCAAGTCTGAAGTCATGGTGTTTGGGATGAAGAAGGCTGACAGCGGTTTAACCGATTTTCTAGGTATATGGGAAACATATGTTCAGCCTAAAATAAGAAATCTAGGTGTAATTTTTTACTCTGCTCTTATGTTTGACTATCAGGTTAAAAATGTGGTAAAAAAAATTGTTTTTATCAGTTAAGGACTATTGCGAAAATGAAATCTTTTTTGTCTGTTCCTGATTTGGAAACAGTGATTCACGCATTCATCTCCACACAATTGGACTACTGCAATGCTTTATATGTAGGAATTAGTCAATCTCTTATTTCAAGATTGCAGTTGGTTCAAAACGCTGCAGCGAGGCTCCTTGCTGGTATTAAGAAAAGGGAGCATATTACTCCTGTTTTGAAAAGGCTTCATTGGCTCCCTGTGAAATATCGGATACAGTATAAGATTTTGTTATATGTTTATAAAGCTGTTCTCGAGTTGGCCCCGGAATTTATCAAGGATTTGGTGCTTATGAACTCTAGTAGATCTCAAAGGTCTTTTAATTGTCTACTGCTCTTTGTTCCAAGAACTCGTCTTAAAACTAAAGGAGATCGAGCTTTTTCAGTCGCTGGCCCTAGACTATGGAATGCTCTTCCCCCTGATATTAGAACTGCATCGTCAGTTGATGTTTTTTAAAATTCGTGTGAAAACGTATTTGTATTCTGTCTGTTTTAATTCTTGACTCTGTCATTGCATATCGTGTTTTTTATTTATTTATTTATGTTTTTTCTTGCTTTTAGATGTACAGTCATTTGGTCTACGTTGTAGTTGAAGGGGCTATATAAATAAACAAGACTTGAAAAGTTACATAGTGAACCTTTAAAGGCAGTGCAACAAATACTATAACAATGAATACATATTTTATAATAAAAAAAATCTCTTTCTTTTTCACATTACAGCAATGATATTTCTTTTTAGAATTGGGCTGTTAACTGTGCTTAATCATTTTGAATAAAAAAATGTCATAAAATATCTGACAACCAAAACAAATAAGTATGTGTTCTATCATTGTAATCAAAGGGTTAACAATGGTAAATTACACCACGGATACACTACCATTAAAATGTTTGGGGTCAGTAAGATAAAAAAATAAAAATCTTTTAATTAAAGCTGCAGTCCGTAGTTTTTCCTCTTTGTCGCCATCTCTGTTCAAATTCTGCAATTGCAGTTATTCGCGGAATTATTATCTTTACGTGGGTTGTGCCTCGGCCCGGCACAGCGTGGATGAATCCAATGTTTTGAGGAGAGTGTGCGCCGGTGTGGATACTGTCATTCGGAATCACAGATTCTACTTTTTGGAAGTGTGACCAACATAAGAATTTTCACCGGAAAATGTCATCTGAACAAGTAAGTAACATCCACTTTTGTTCTGACCAACTATGGGGGAAAAAAATCATTGCAGTAAATCGCGCTGATTAAATCTAAAGATCGCTTATCATATCACGTCAAACCGTCCAAATTATACTTTCTTCTCAAATTGTTAATGTTAACAACATCAGCATGTGTGACTACATTTATTGCCCTTCAGATATTTATCCTTGTTTTCGCATGGGCCCGGTTGCAGTCTCTTTTTTTCTGTAGCCACTCCGAAGTCCAAAGTCTTTTGCATTTTACAGGTGATTTTACAGTTGTCACTGGTGATTGTCGTTTGAACCTTTCTGGATCCGCTATCAAATTGATAAGTTTAATTATATCAAGTGCTGTGAGAAAAGGCTATAAATCTCCACCTCCAACACCCTCACACGCAATATAGCCTACTAGCCGAGACTCCTTCTTTATGTGTACAGATGTGACGTAATGACGCAAAGACATGCTCGAATCTCCAGTGGAAATCCACCAGTACCACTGGAATTAAAAAACATTATTACAAGCTTACCGTTTTGAATCGAGCTAAGGCAAGCAGAGAGTTTTGAACACTGGCTGGTTATGTACTTGCTCAAAAATTTATTTTGGATAATTTTTAAACCCAAAAAGTTACGGACTGTAGCTTTAAGAAACAATGTATTAAATTAATCAAAAATGACAAAAAAAAATTAATAATGTTACAAAAGATTTCAAAATAAATGCTGTTGTTTTTAACTTTCTATTCATCGAAGAAAATTAAAAAAAAAAATTGTACGAGTCACCCTTCAAATAAATAATGCAAATAATTATAATTATGGGTTTAATTAAATGGGTTTCTGCTTTCTTTTGATTTTGGAGTGACATACTCACCTGTTCACCTGAGATTCATCTTTTGACATGTTAATGAATAGCATTCCGGTTATGTGTGCTTTTAAAGATTAAATAATTATTTTAAAAATATTTAAAAATATCTGCAAAAACCAACAGTACAATCTCCACTTCTGTGTACAATATGTGCTGAACTAGACCGACACCGGCAATGAGTGTGTGTGTGATGAGGGTCTGTCCTTCAGGTCTGTAGAGCTTCTGTGATGATTAGATGATGTTATCAGTGTTTGGTCTTCAACTGCAGTTCAGGGCATGTTCATATATTTAATTAAAATGCCATCGGCCAGTAGAAAGGGCAGTTATCTAACACAGACGCCTCTCTGCCCTCTAATTTAAAGATTATCTGCTGTGATTGGCATCTGAATGTTGAGATGGAGCGAGTGGAGAAAAGGAACATGTGGTGAAATGACCCGTCTGCTCTGAGCGCTGTCACCTGACCGCTCCATTTCCATGGCAACTATCAGGCGTACAGCATCGCTGATGTGGCGGCGAACAGCTGTGAGTTTCTGTGCTGATCACTGGAATGTGCAATGTAAATGTCTGAAGATACATGAATGCTACTCTTACTACTAATACTGTAGTGTGCATTATCCATACTGTGTGCAAATTCCCAGATGACTTACGGTATTTTCCAAAATGTGCATTATATAACATATCCCACAAAGCAATGGACTCGACGTGACCTTGAATGTTTATTCCAATGAAGTCTAATGCTGCCTTAAAGCGGAAGATTGTCATATGCACATGAATGAAAGTACGTTGCTGAGGTGAGTATCAAGGCATGAGTGATTTTATATAAAGGTAATGCAATTGATCATATGTAACTTTATGGATGCAAAGCAAATCTAACATCACTTGGAGTGCACAGAGACGGCACAGATCAGATGCTTTAAATATAGTCCAAAAGTAGACTAAAAATGGTCATAAATGTGAATGTACATATAGAATGTTGTTTTGTTAGGGATAAACAGCATAAAATATCAGAATATATCTGACATAATAAAACAAAGTAAATACAGTGCCTTGCGAAAGGATTTGTACCCTTAACTCAGTAGTTGAAGTACCTTTAGAGCCTCAAGTCTTTTGGGTATGATGCGACAAGCTTTGCACATCTGCTATTCTTCTATGCAGATCCTCTCTGGCTATCAGGTTGGATGGGGACCATTGGTGGACAGCCATTTTCAGGTTTCTCCACAGATGTTTGGTTCAAACCAAGGCTGTGGCTGGACCACTCAAGGACATTTACTGAGTTGTATATAAGCCACTCTTGCATTGTCTTCGGTGTGTGCTTAGGGGAAGGGTGAAAAATTCAGCTCCTGGAGGGGGCCACAGTCCTACAGAGTTTAGTTCCAACCCTGCTCCAACACACATACCTGTAGTTTTCAAATAATCCTGTGGCCTTCCAGGTACTGAGTTTTGCACCCCTGGCTTATGATCATTGTCCTTTTGGAAGGTGGATCTTCTGCCTGGTGCGAGGTTCTGAATGCTCTGGACCTCGTTTCATTAACCCTTTCACGCGTGAGTTTTAAATATTCTACCATAATTTTAGAACGTATCACCTTATTATTTCCATGGAGACGAGCCGTGCCTGTCACATGACACACCGCAGCCACAATAACGCTGTATGGCAGATGTATCACTTTTATTTAATTTTTCCTTTTTTATTCAAAATATTCACAAACGTATAAGACTAGACAAAGGGAAGCTGGAGCACTGCTGGTATCCCTTGTAGCCTCTGGTGCTCTTGTTGAAAAAACTTTATAATGATCATATTAGCTGATCTACATATTGCAGATGTATGATTGGCGCCTCCATGTTAGTTTGTGCCGCAGTTCAGAGAATCGGATCTGTCGGATTTACAACACGTCAATTAATCCATTTCTCCCGGAATTCATTAAGTAAGTGGCCGGTGTGGGAGAAGAATAGAGTAAACTTTATAGTTGCTTACACAATGTGTATCTGATCGATTTATATTTGAATGGTTTGTTATTGCCGCTTCCATAGACATCAGTTTGTATTTTACTATAACTGTAAATGTATTGTTTTGCTGGTACTTGTGTGTATTTAAATGTCTGAAACCTAAAATAAACCTTATGTGGTTGAAAACACTGAATAGTTGTGATATATGACAAGAGCTAAGCACACCCGTCTCTGGCTCAGAGCCAGCCAAAGCGTGAAAGAACATTTGAATTTAGCAGTTGATCACGTGATGCACTGAACGTTCTAATCACACCGGGACCAGCCAAGACTGATCACACCGGTGAGATTGTACACGTCAAAGGGTTAAGAATATCTCTATATGTTGCTGCAGTGAGCTTTTCTTTCTACTCTGACGAGACCCCCAGTCCATGCCACTGAAAAACATGCCCACAGCATGATGCTGTCACCACCATGCTTTACTGTTGGGATGGTATTGTGGTGGTGATGTGCCTGATTTCCTGGTTTCCGCTATCGCACGCACATCATGATGCAGTAGAAGGTAAATCTGTGGGAAAGCACAACCTGGTCATCAGGTTCCTGAAGGGCGTTGAATCCTCCTTAACCTCACCTCATCGCCTCTTGGGACCTCTCCCTGGTCTTAACGGATCTTCAGAGAGCTCCCTTTGAGCCTTTGCAGTCAGTTGAGATAAGGATTCTGTCTCTTAAGACAGCACTCCTGACTGCGCTCACTTCCATCAAGAGGGTTGATCACTCCACTCGGTGGGTTGCCTCCTCCTGGGTGTTGGTGCCCAGCGCCTCACTAGCAGACATCTATGGAGCTGCGGGCTGGGACGGCATCCCTGTCGGCGAGCCTGTGGCTGCGTTCCAAACCGCAAACTTCCCTACTAGTTAGTATGGGAAAAAGAGTAGGCGAGCGAAAAAGTATGTATGAATCCAAAAGAGTAGGCGAGAATTACCTGGGTGACATACTAATTATCGCGAGATTCGGACTTAAGTGCGTTCGAATATGCTTTCCTACTATATAGTAGGCGAAAACAGTACGTGAAGGAAGCAGTACGTTCGAAACATCAGTATTCATAAAAGAGTAGGGGAGAAGTTCCCGGATGGCTTACTGCTTCCGGCCCGATTTTTGAGTGCTCAACCGATGGATACTCTTCTATCCCAGGAGGCCACGCGAGAGCATACGTCATTATCAAACATCACAGAGATCAGCGACGCCGGGGGTTTTCAAATGTGAGAAAACACGGTTCCTTATGTGTTAAACTACTATAGAGTAAACGTTTTAACTGTTGAAGGTGTAAAGTAGTTAGACAGTATAGTATAGTTGTGATTTTGCTGTAAAAACATGTTTTGTATAGCTAGCCAACAGGGGAGCTCTAAGCACACGTAACGTCTCTAAAGTGGATTTACATAACCATATACATCTTAAACACGCTTATTTAAAATGTCTATTTCTGTCAGGTCCATAAAGTCAAGAACACACAGACAAAATAATTAAGAATTATTTGAATAGATTGCAAACAGGTTGATGTTCCTGAATTGAAATTTGGCGGTATGGCTCTGTTCAGGGAGTCCTCTGACCTTTCATGAGCACCATGAAATAGCAGAGAGTCAGAGGACAGCAGCAGCAGCATTAGGGAACGCTCACACAGTTTTAGACTGTGAGAGCTAAAATATCCCCCTGTGAACAGAGCAGGCAACATGACATAGCAAATGCCACGTTATGCATAAGGAGGAGCTGGGGAGGTGGCGGGCAGCAGAAGCGAGCAGCGAGCCAGCAGAAGCGAGCAGCGAGCCAGCAGAGCGAGCAGCGAGCATGTATGAGCAAGGTGAATGAGCTTAAATAGGGCGCCTTGTTTGAGCTTTGGCCATTGAGTAGCGAGGGGAGTTAACCAGCTAATGCGGCTCAGCTGGAGCAGATCAGCTGACGGGACAGTGTTGATAGCAAATAGCATAAGCAGCGGCTTGACTACCTGGCCTGCCAGAACTGACGCTGACGCTCAATTTCTGTCAGGTCCATAAAGTCAAGAACACACAGACAAAATAATTAAGAATTATTTGAATAGATTGCAAACAGGTTGATGTTCCTGAATTGAAATTTGGCGGTATGGCTCTGTTCAGGGAGTCCTCTGACCTTTCATGAGCACCATGAAATAGCAGAGAGTCAGAGGACAGCAGCAGCAGCATTAGGGAACGCTCACACAGTTTTAGACTGTGAGAGCTAAAATATCCCCCCAAACAAAACCACACCTGGCAATCCTCTGTGATACAGAGGATGATTTATTGACTACATGAGCTATTCCCCCCAAAACAAAATTGAGTGTCTCGAACGGTGTCGACTGAGCCGCCCTAATTTAGCGATTTATAATAGTAAAATATTAATTAATTACTGAAATGACTAATCAAGAGCGCAATAGCTAAAACATGCTGTTACCTAGATTATCTGTATTTAAACTGTTTGACAGTCTACAGTGTAAGCTCTATGGATAGATGACTAATCCACCTCTGAGAACGAGCTAGATGAATAAATTAACAGCTGATAGCGCATTCAGGGCGCTGAGTAACTGAGCAGAGCGCGAGCAAAATAATGATCAAATGTGTTTTATTAACGAAACAAATCAGAGACTTGAGCTCATGGCTTCTGGTCGTCAAGAATATCCCGAACATCGGGACGGAGGTATCGTTCGTAAGCAGCAGAAACCATCGCCCCATAGCTAAAGGGTTAAACCGGAGCGAGTGTCGCCGCCGTAGTTGTTCCACTATGCGTAAGAATGAGCTGTATACGGTCCGGAGGCAGTCCGCAGAAGTTAATTCCTATCACAGCAAGCTGTTTGAATCTGCGCTGCATAGTGGTAAAAGCCAGCGTGAGCAACGCGATCAGTTGCCAATGACAACAGATAACGCACGTAGCCAATATGATCGCATAAGCATTTTAATGAAAACGACTAGTTAGATAGCCCAAATGCCACACGGATAGCATTAACAAGAAGCATGTTGCCAACACACTGATAGCATTAACAAGAAGCATGTTGCCAACACACTGATAGCTTTTAGCAATGAAAAAAGGAACTTAGCTTCGTGAAGATTTTCAGAGATGAATGGAGAATGAATCACGTCGAGTCCTGTGTCAATATTTGCAGCAGAAGCGAGCAGCGAGCCAGCAGAAGCGAGCAGCGAGCCAGCAGAGCGAGCAGCGAGCATGTATGAGCAAGGTGAATGAGCTTAAATAGGGCGCCTTGTTTGAGCTTTGGCCATTGAGTAGCGAGGGGAGTTAACCAGCTAATGCGGCTCAGCTGGAGCAGATCAGCTGACGGGACAGTGTTGATAGCAAATAGCATAAGCAGCGGCTTGACTACCTGGCCTGCCAGAACTGACGCTGACGCTCAATTTACATCTGAAAGGAAAATATTGTAAGTATTGACATATTGCAGATGAGCACATTACAACATGAAAAAGACATCTGAGTGATGTATGTGTGGGATTATTATAGGATAACGTTAATTCACTGTTGTCAACACTGTTGACATTAGACAAATGTGCTATAAATAAGGTAAATCAACAAATCTATAAAGTAACTAAACATGTTTTTATTCAGACTGGTGTGAGCACTGAGGATGAGGATCCCAGAGCTGAATCCTGGAAACAGTGCCATGGATGAGACGCTCCGTCTCTCCATCTACCCTTATCGCCTCAGATTGTGAAGCGCAGCAACAAGCTCCGGCACGAAGGCACGGTCACCTCTGGTGAATTCATCAGAATAAAGCCGCAGAATGGGAACCGCTGTGTTGAGATGGCAGTAGGATGTGGGGTTCAGCGCCTGTAAATACATGCTTGTAGTTTGAATAAAGATTTGTTTCATGTGTTGTTGAATTGTATATGCATTTGTTTATTGTGTGATGGTTACTTTTATTTGTTCTTTTACTCATTTATTCATGTTTCTTATTGTTGTCAGTATATAAAATATAATTTTTTAATGTATGCATTAATTCATTGCTTGACTGACAATTGAGATGTTCACGTTATTCATGCATAACTCATATGACAAAACAAATTACATTTAGCTTGTTTTATTAAATTATATCATTTTTAGTATATAAAAAAAGTAATATAATTAAGTATTGGTCAGCATTTAATATTATTATGTTTAAGTTTTGGGGTGGGCTAACAATGCAATTCATTCTGAGGTAATATTAATTTTAAGGAGCGATACTTACATTTTTCCAGTATAAAGTCAACAGTTTTCTCCAAAGGAGAAATTCGAGCAGCGGCCCGTCTCCTTGTGCAGACATTACAAACGCAGAGGAAAACGTCTCGGGTTATGACTATAACCCTTGTTCCCTGAGAAGGGAACGAGACACTGCGCCGAGAATCGACTCTTTGGGGACGCTCCCTTAGCGTGCGCCTCTCAAGTATGAATGAAACTATTCCAATCCTGATTGGTGTTGCGTCATGACGTAACATGTGACGGCATAACCGGATGCATAAAAGCTACGCCGGAACAAACACAAACTAGCCTAGCGATGAAGCAAGCCGCTCTCAGGCCTTAAGGGGCGTGGCAGAACGACGCAGTGTCTTGTTCCCTTCTCAGGGAACAAGGGTTATAGTCATAACCCGAGACGTTCCCTTTTGAGGGAACTCTACACTGCGTCGAGAATCGACTCTTTGGGGAACGAGTGCCCACTAGGCCACGCACCGAACAGGCCTGTCCTGGAGTGAAACTGTTTAGGCACTCAGCAAGGACTGAGCACGTGTGCACCAGGCGTACTAGGAAGGTGGAGACTGTAGAATCTAATAAAAGTATGTGGAGTAGCCCAACCGGCTGCCTCACAGATCTCCTGCAGAGGTACTCCCGAAAGAAGGGCCCTAGAGGACGCCATGCCTCTAGTTGAATGAGCCCTGACGGCTAAAGGTGAAGGCAAATCGCGCACCTTGTAAGCCTCAGTAATAGCCTGAACAATCCAATTACTAATAGTCTGCTTGGATGCCGGGAACCCCTTCTTAGGTGACCCAAAACATACTAACAATTGGTCCGACCTTCTCCAAGAAGAGGACCTCTCAAGGTACACGCTCAGAGCTCTGACGGGGCAGAGCAAATGAAGCTTCTCTTCTTCTGCCGACACATGAGGTGGAGGATGGAATGCCTGAAGGACTGTAGACCGAGCCGTATTAGATGGAACTTTAGGCACATAGCCCGGACTCGGGTGCAAAAAAGCTTTTACTCTGCCAGGGGCAAACTCCAAGCAAGCTGGTGTCACTGCCAGGGCTTGGAGATCTCCCACCCTCTTAAGTGAGGTAATAGCCAAGAGAAATACCACTTTTAGCGTTAAGTCCCTAGGCGAAGCCGGCTGCAAAGGTTCGAAGGGGGCCAGGGATAACCCTTCAAGAACTATTGCCAGGTCCCAGGTAGGAACCCTGGACCTGGTTGCCGGTCTCATCCTCCGAGTACCACGGAGAAACCGAATGACCAACTGGTGCCTCCCCAGAGGCCCATCACTCAATGGTGCATGGAAAGCCGCAATGGCAGCCACGTACACCTTAAGTGTGGAAGGGGAGAGACCCGCAGAGAAACGATTTTGAAGAAACTCCAGAACTGAAGCCACTGGGCAGTTAACTGGATCTAACTCCTGTTCTCTACACCAAGTGGAAAAAACATTCCACTTGAGGCCATATAATCTCCTAGTAGACGGTGCTCTAGAGCTAAGTATGGTTTCAACCACTCCAGCTGATAGACCAGCATCTAGGTACTGAACCCCCTCAGAGGCCAGACCCACAGCTTCCACAGCTCTGAGTGAGGGTGGAAGACTGTGCCCTCCGCTTGAGACAACAGATCCCTCCTCAGAGGAATCTGCCATGGCGGAGCTATCAGGAGTGATATTATGTCTGAAAACCATACTCGGGTCGGCCACCTCGGGGCAACCAGAAGTAAACTGATGCCCTCTTGACGGACCCTCTCCAGGACTCCCGGAAGCAGAGCGATCGGGGGAAATGTGTACAAGCGAAGCCTCGGCCAGGCCTGTACCATGGCATCCAACCCCAGTGGGGCTGGATGTGAGAGGGAGAACCAAAGTGGACAGTGGGACGTCTCTCGAGACGCAAACAGGTCCACTTCCATCGGACCAAACCTCTCCCATATTAACTTCACCACCTCTGGGTGAAGTCTCCATTCCCCGGGCCTCAGCCCCTGCCTCGACAGGATGTCTGCTCCCTGATTCTGAACCCCCGGAATATACATTGCTCTGATAGACAGTATTTTCCCCTGGGACCAAAGAATAATCTGATGCGCCAGTCTGCACAGAGGGCGCGATCTGAGTCCCCCTTGTCGGTTCAGATAGGCTACCACTGACGTATTGTCTGATCGTACTAAGACATGGTGACCTTTGATGTCTGGGAGGAAGCTCCTCAGAGCCCTGAACACAGCCATCATCTCCAGGCAATTTATATGCCAAGAATGATGATGGTCCTGCCACAGACCCCTGGCAAAGCGGCCGTCCATGACCGCGCCCCAGCCAGTGAGGGAGGCGTCTGTCGAAACGGTTTTCCGGCGACAAGACACTCCCAACACTGGCCCTTGGGATAGGAACCAAGGTTTCTTCCATATTTGTAGAGAACGAAGGCATCTGCGCGTTACTCTGATCATACGAAACGGATTTCCCTTGGGAGAAAACCCCTTGGTTTTTAACCACCACTGAAGGGGCCTCATGTGTAGAAGGCCCAAAGGAATGATGTTGGATGCCGCTGCCATGAGGCCCAGCATTCTTTGAAATTGCTTTACAGTGATGGCTTGGCCTAGCTTTAACCTGGATACCATCGCCAGAATTGACTCGATACGTGCGGGAGACATTCGTGCCTGCATCGTAATCGAGTTCCACACGACTCCTAAAAACATCGTGCACTGGGATGGTTCTAGCACACTCTTCTTTGTATTGAGTCTCAACCCCAATTTCTGAATGTGGCCAAGGACGACATCTCGATGCCGAACTGCCATCTCCCGAGACTGAGCTAGAATGAGCCAGTCGTCGAGATAATTCAATATACGAATGCCTTGAAGTCTCAGTGGAGCAAGGGCTACATCCATACATTTGGTGAATGTGCGGGGAGAGAGTGCTAGGCCGAACGGAAGAGCCCGATATTGGTAAGCTTCGCCCCCGAAAGCGAACCTCAGGTATCTCCTGTGACATGGAAGGATGGAGATGTGAAAATAAGCGTCTTTTAGATCTATCGTGACAAACCAGTCCTCGGATCTGATCTGACTCACGATTGCAGGAATGGTTAACATTTTGAACCTGAACCTCCTCAGAGACCGGTTCAAAACCCTGAGATCTAAAATTGGCCTTAACCCCCAATCCTTCTTTGGAACTATAAAGTACCGGCTGTAAAACCCGGACTCCCTGTCCAAAGGAAGAACACGTTCTATGGCTTCCTTTAGCAGCAGAGTCTGCACCTCTTGTTCCATCACCTGAGCCTGCTCTGGAACCACTGTAGTCTGCACTACCCCCGAAAACCTGGGGGGGCAGCGCGCGAACTGCAGTCTGTACCCTGATTTTATTATATGCAGGACCCATGCAGATATGTTGGGAAGATGATACCATGCCTCTACAAAATCTACTAGGGGTACCAGCCTCTCGAGACTGGCCTCTGGTGTTTTTCGAGCATCTTTCTCGACTCCCTGAAGCGGAATACCGGCAGGGTGTAGTCGATACGGCTTTTGTGACCATAATTGATGCTTTTTCTTTATTAGAATATTTTCGCTGGAAAGAGATGCGGCCCGAAGCGTCGTTGACGGCGGGCAACAAACATCGTTTCCTAGAGGGCTCCGCTGCGAGAACAACCTCGGTTGCCCTACAGCGGAGGGGACAGCCCTTAGAGGTCCTACCACTTCGGTTAGGACCTCTTCCCCGAAGCCCTCCTAGCCTGAATGACGTCCCTCAGGTCGCCCTTCTGGTTGGAGGACTTCGATTTTTGAGAGTGTTTCCTCTGTTGCCAAGCTCCAGGAGGAGGGGCTCTAGAGGAAACGCTCTCTCTCTGCTCTGCTCGGTGTGAGGAGCTGGCTGATGGCTGGGGCTGATCTTTTGGCCCCACCCTACTTGATTTAGATTTTGCTTTACGGGGGAGGTACTGCTGGAACGCCGCAGATTGTTTCTTCGCCTCCTGAAACCTGTCGACGACCGATGTAACGGCGTCGCCGAACAGGCCAGAAGGCGAGAGCGGCGCATCCAGCAGAAAGGATCTATCCTTCTCTTTCATACCGGAAAGATTCAGCCACAGATGTCTCTCCGTGGCCACCATAGCTGCCATAGAGCGGCCAATGGCGCGGGCCGTCTCTTTTGTGGCCCGAAGAGACAAATCTGTGGCTCTCCTCAACTCCGCAATATCCTCAGGAGTTGGCCCCTCCCCCTCATCTAAATCTTTCAGGAGGTCGGCCTGGTATGCCTGCAAGAGTGCCATAGAGTGCAGACATGAACCAGCCCGACCTGCCGCCATGTAAGCCCTGCCTATTAATGCAGATGTACATGTATCTCTGCAGGGCTTACTAGGCAGCGCCGGGGTTTTTAGGGAAGATGCCGACTCAGGGGAAAGATAACCCGCTAGAGCCTCTTCCACTTTAGGCATCTTCCCATAACCCATATCCCGTGACCCCATAACATTACTATAATCCACCATACTGGGATTGGAGACACGGGATGAGTGCGGTTTATCCCACGATCTCGAGATCTCTTTGTGGAGATCGGGGAAAAACGGCAAACCCCGGCGCTGAGGTTGTGATCTGTGCTGCAGGAAACGCTCATCAAGCTTGCTTCTCACTTGCGTTCCCTGCTCATCATGTGGCCAGCTGATGTTAAGTCTGGCCACAGCACGAGTCACAACCTCCACCAGCTCCTCATAACCTTGGCCGTGAACTGGCGCGCCTAGATCACGGTCATCCGCATCAACACTGAGCACATCTACTTCCTCGGAAGCAGAGAGCTCAAGCATTGGGACCTGATCATGGGCAGGAGAAGCCGCGATGCGGGCTCCTGCACCACTCTCAGGGGCTACGAGATCCTCCGATGAAGAGTGAGAAGGTGCCTCAGCAGTCTCAATCTCATCAATAAGATCCCGCTGCGAACCCCACGATCTCAATCGCCGCGCCGCCTCAACGGACGCGGGACCAGAACCATGGGGAACGCGAGCCTGACCGTGCTCATCAAAGCACGCCAGCCGGGAGCGCAGCACTCTAATGGGAAGTGCTTCACAGTCTACACAAGCAGCTCCCTCGAGAGCTGCCCGTGCATGCTGCGCTCCCAAACAATTCACACATAAAGCATGTGTGTCCCCACCCGTGATGAAACGAGGGCAAGGGTGCACACAAGCTTTAAATTGTTCGCTGGCCATAATAACAGTACTTTCTGAGACAAACAACACCAAATAAGACAGACAGTTTTCAACACAGAGCGCTTGCTGAAGAGCGAAAGCTAGTTTGTGTTTGTTCCGGCGTAGCTTTTATGCATCCGGTTATGCCGTCACATGTTACGTCATGACGCAACACCAATCAGGATTGGAATAGTTTCATTCATACTTCAGAGGCGCACGCTAAGGGAGCGTCCCCAAAGAGTCGATTCTCGACGCAGTGTAGAGTTCCCTCGAAAGGGAACTGTTCTAGGTTGTGCTGTCGAGTTACTGATGTTATGAAGTGTTAGTGCACCTGTCGCTCATATAATTTAAACTTATAAACTTATTACATAAAGATCATAGAAAGATACCATAGTTGTATCTAACAATGAACAATCATAATGACAAAACAGAAAACATAAAGATCATTGGTTTGTGTACATCATAAAATGATATTTATACACAGGAAAAAAGAACAATAACAAGGCTAAATATCTTTAAATAGTTCTTTATAATACATTAAAAATTGTTTTGTTGTTATAAGTCTGAGGGATGAAACAAGAGGTAAATTCATCAAGAAAAGAGGAAAACGATACTCGGTTACCAACGTAACCTCGGTTCTCTCTAGAGAGGGAACGAGTATTGCGTAAGTTTAGCTTCCGCTACGGGAACACTTTGTCAACGCCGTGCGCGCCAAGCATCCACCATGAGACGCCGAACTTTCAGGGGAACCCCATAAGTGGAAACAATAAGGTGGCCAGCCACGCGGGCCATCACTTGTACATAAGCACACATAGGGAAGGGAATACAGAGCAGTGCGCCGGTCTGTATAGGCACATGGCACATACCCTACTAGTGCAGCTCAACCAGGAGAGCTGAGTCACGTGAGAGTGATCTGAGCAGGAAGATCTGGGCAGAATACACATCTCCTTCAAACTGACAAAAGTTTAGCCTGCAAGGCAGGAACTTCTAGGTTATAAAACCTGACAAAGGTAGACGGGGAGCCCCAGCCCGCCGCTACACATATGTCATGGATAGAAATCCCACTGGACCACGCCCACTACGAGGCCACGCCTCTCGTGGAATGAGCCCTGATGCCCAGAGGGCATTGCAGACCTTTTGACGCGTAAGCAGCTGCTATAGCGTCCACTATCCATATGGACAGGCTCTGTTTCGAGGAGGCGAGACCCTTGGTGCGCCCACCAAACGAAACAAAAAGCTGTTCTGAACACCTGAAGGAGGTGGAGTGCGTAATGTAAAATCTCAGCGCCCTGACAGGGCAGAGGAGATTCACATCACTTTCGCTGTCAGATGCTGGCAGAGCTGACAGCTAAATAACTTGCGCTCTGAATGGAGTGCCCATCACTTTAGGAACATAGCCATGTCTAGGTCTGAGGATGACTTTAGAGTCATTCGGCCCGAACTCAAGACACGACGCGCTGACAGACAGCGCGTGCAGGTCCCCCACACGTATTACTGACGACAGTGCAGTCAGAAACCCGGTTTTCAGTGATAGATATTTATACCCCACGGAGTCTAGTGGTTCAAATGGAAAGGCTTTCAGGGCCTCGAGGACCAATGAAAGATCCCACATAGGAACCGACGGGGGGCGCGGCGGGTTCATCCTTCTAGCTCCTCTAAGGAAGCGGATGACCAACTCATGTCTTCCCAGTGACTGGCCGTGCGTCGATTCTGCGAATGCTGCCACGGCCGCCACGTATACTTTGAGCGTGGATGGGGACCTCCCCTTAACCAACAGTAGATGCGCCACCCCACATGTCCGTGGGTCCAGACCTCTGTCGGTGCACCATCCGGAGAACACCGACCATTTAGACGCGTAGAGCCTTCTCGTGGAAGGAGCTCTAGACTGCGTGATCGTGTTCATCACTCCTTCTGGCAGGGCAACGAGTCCCCTTTGATCAACCATGCGTGCAGAGACCAGCGCTCTGGATGGAGATGCCAGATCGCGCCGCGAGCCTAAGAGAGGAGATCTGCCCTCACCGGAATCGGCCACAGAGCTGTATGTGACAGTCGTGCTAGTTCCGGGAACCAAATTTGATTCTACCAACGCGGGGCTATGAGGAGCACCGAGTGGCGCGTTTCCCTGATTCTCTTGATCACCTGTGGTAACAGAGAGACCGGAGGGAAAGCATATAGCGGGAGGCTGGGCCAAACCTGGGCCAGCGCGTCCTCGTCCTTCGAGAAGAACGTCGGGCATTGAGCGTTGTCTTTTGACGCAAATAGGTCGACTTCCGCTCTGCCGAATAGGCGCCACAGTTTCTGGACCGTTTGGGGGTGCAGGGACCATTCCCCTGGGGGAACATTGTCCCTGGACAGTTTGTCTGGGCCGTCGTTCAAATGGCCTGGCACATGCGTCGCCCTCAGCGAGCGCGGGTGCATCTGAGACCAAATAAGGAGGCGTTCCGTCAGATTGCAGAGATTTCTGTATCTGACACCGCCCTGATGGTTTACATAGGATACCACAGACATGTTGTCCGAGCGGACAAGCACATGTTGGTCCTGTATGAACGGGAGGAAGCGCTTCAGCGCGTTCTCGACCGCTATCATTTCCAGACAGTTTATGTGAAAACACTTCTCTTGGTCTGACCACTGGCCGAAGACCGGTCTGCCCTCGAACAGCGCGCCCCAACCCGAGTTGGACGTGTCTGTCGAAATGACTTTCCGATAAGAGATGGTTCCCATCATCACTCCCTGCTGGTACCAGTCGGCTACTAACCAGGGCTGCAGAGCCGCTATGCAGGTCTGAGTCACTCTGATTTTCTGGCCGCCAGAAACCCAAGTTTGACGGGACGCGCGAGCATTCAACCAACGTTGGAGTGGGCGCATGCGCAGTAGGCCCAGCTGAAGCACCGCTGCAGCTGATGCCATACAGCCCAACATCCTTTGAAATGTTTTCAAAGGGAGAAAGCTGCCCTTCTGGAAAGATGCGGCTAGGTGGCGAACACGGCGCGCGCGCTGTGTCGATAAACGAGCCGTCATGGTCACGGAATCCAGTTCTATTCCTAAAAAGGAAATTGACTGGCTGGGCAGTAATGAGCTCTTGGTCCAGTTGACCGTGAGACCCAAGCTTTCCAGGTGACTGAGAAGCACTGTTCTGTGAGATAGCAGTTCTGTCTCTGACTGTGCCAATATCAGCCAATCGTCCAGATAGTTCATTATTCGCAGCCCCTGACTTCTCAGGGGGGCGAGCGCCGCGTCCATGCACTTCGTAATGTACGGGGTGCTAGAGACAGGCCGAACGGCAGGATGGTGTATTGATGTACCTGACCGTCGAAGGCGAATCTCAAAAATTGCCTGTGACGGGGTATTATCTGAATCTGAAAATAGGCATCCTTCAGATCTAGAGAAATAAACCAGTCCCTCGGGCAAACGTGCGCAAGGATTTTCCTGGTCGTAAGCATTTTGAACGGTCTTTTCGCAAGCACTTTGTTCACATGTCTCAGATCTAGGATAGGTCTAAAGGGTCCGTCCTTCTTGGGTACGAGAAAATATCGGCTGTAAAAGCCTGACTCGCTCAGAGAAGGCGGTACCTTTTCTATAGCCCCTTTGCACAGCAGCTTTGCTATTTCTGCGTGAAGTAGGTGTGCTACTTCTGCATTCACTATCGTCGCGGTCCGGGCTCGAAAGCGCGGGGGACGGCGAATGAATTGAAGTGTATAGCCCTGCTTTATTGTGCTCAGCACCCATTCTGAAATCCCTGGGATAGTTTCCCACGCAGCTATGTGAGCCGCTAGGGGGCGAATGGCCTCCGGGATCAGATCGCCGCCATTTGCGGGCTTGTGAAACTGAACCGGAGCCGAAAGCGCTGATTTATGTGAGATGTCCCAATCATAAGAGATGGGGAACATTTTCTTTTCACTTTTTGGCGTGCGAGCAGCGCTCTGGGCGGAAAAGCTTCCTGTAAGCGTGAGCGCGTGTGCGCGGGCACGAGACTTACAAGTGTATTTGACGCCCCGATCGTAATGGATGGGGAGCGTCTTATTAATGCCCTGCGTTTTGTGATAACACTTAAACGCGCGGGCGGCCCCCGGGGGGAGGTTTGTGTTAGTAAGCGTGAACGCTCTCTGGCGGGCACGAGACTTACATTCATAACCTGCTTTTTTGATCGTGTAACAGAGCGGGCAGATAGTGGGCACAGACCAGTGGATACATTTCTTACATTCAACACTCGAGCGACTTTTCTGCGCTTTATGAGAGTGTGCTCTGTGAGTGACACGAGATTTGAAGTGCTTGTGTGTAGGGGTGAACACTGGGGCGTGGGCACCTTCACTACACTTAAAACACCGACGGCGTGAGCCGGACCAGACATTATACTCTTTTTGTGGCGGTTTTGGTGGCGCGGAGAGAGAGATCCGTCGCGCATCTCAGGTCTGTAACCGCAGCTTCTCGTCCCATTCACGGAGGAGGTCGGCTTGCAGGATATGTAGCACAGCCATGGAGTGGAGAGCAGACGCGGCCTGGCCGGAGCCGGCATATGCGCGGCCGACCAAGGCGGATGTGGCTCTGCAGGCTTTGGACGGGAGGGCTGACCGTGACCGCCATCTCGCGGAGGGCAGGCAAAGGTGCGCTGCGACCGCCTCTTCCACAGTGGGAATAGCCGTGTACCCTTTCTCGGCGGCGCCGTCCACTTGGGAGAGCGACGCGGAGGTCTGGGACTGAAGTCTCGAGGAGAATGGTGCATTCCATGACTTCGTCAGCTCCGTGTGAAGTTCCGGCAGGAATAGAGCGGGCCTGCTTGCTGAAGCTGCACGGCGGCGACTTTGAAGGAAACAGCCGTCGAGCCTGTTCGGCGCGGGTTCCTTCGGCAGCGACCACTCGAGTCCGAGACGTCAACAGCCTGCGTCAGCAGTTGCATCAGTTCCGCGTCAGCTCCAGCGCGGGTACGGCTGGATTCCTGGATCGACGAGGAGGCGGAGTGAAGCGACCATTTTTTGACCAGGATTTACCACAGAGAACTTCCGTATATAGCACTGCCCCTATGGTCAGTCCATATGTGTAACTTCACACATTACCTCCCTACGGGCAGAATGTGGCCTCCTTAGCACCCCTTTTCGTTATAGGCACGCTTTCCCTGTGTTATCCAATAGTCTCACTGTATGGGTAAGTAGGGACAGCAGTGATCGACAGCCCTGTCCTTTTTCCGCCCCAACAGGTGTGGGGAGATTAGGCAGCATACACAGGGCGTTGGAAGGCACAGCGATTGTGGCGTTTTCTTAGGGATCCCAATACGCCAGTCACTGACATAACGTCAGACGTAACTAACTTATAGGGAACATCTCTAGGTTACTAATGTAACCCCCAATCGTTGAGGAGGGATCGGAGACCTTACATCCCGCCACCACAATCCCTGTGTCCACCGCTGAGTGGCCCGGTACTGGCTCAGCACCTCAGCGAAAACTTAATGATTGAGTCCCACACGCTTCCTTAGATTCCAGGAGTGCAGGGAGTGGTTCGCAATGCAAATCTCACTAGCCAATGTTCATTGGCTTGCTCTGTACCACTTGAAGGGGATTGAGCTCTCAGGTGAGATCCCAATACGTCAGTCAGTCACTCACGTAACGTTACATTAGTAACCTAGGCTTTATGTGTGTCCTATTGTAAGTTTAGCCCATCTCCATATATGATCATGGAGCTCAACAAAAGTGACCATCAGCTTCTTGGTCACCACTCTAACTTAGGCCCTTCTCCGTCGATTGCTCAGTTTGGCCATAAAGCCAACTTTAGGAAGATTCCTGGTTGTTCAAAACTTCTTCCATTAAGGATTATGGAGGCTACATGCTTCTGTGAACATTCAATGCAGAATAATTTTTTTAGTCTTCCCCAGATCTGTCTCTGGACACAATCCTGTCTCTGATCTCTACAGGCAGTTATTTTGACCATGGCTTTGTTTTTTCTCCGATATGCATTTTCAACTGTTAGATCTTTTATTGAGAGGTGTGTGACTTTCCAAATCATGTCCATTCAATTGAACTCCAATCGAAGTGTAAAAATATATCAAAGGTATCCCAGCAAAATTGGATTGCTCCTGAGCTAAATTTCAAGTGTCCTAGAAAAGGGTACAAATATTTATGCAATGTAACTATTTCAGTTTTTTTTTTTTTTATAAATTTGCTTCATAATTATAGTGTATGGAGTGAAGATTGATGTGAAAAAGTAATTTAAATTAGTTTACTCTAAGGCTGCAACATAAAATGTGAAAAACATGAAGGGGTAAAAATACTTTCTCAAGGCACTGTATGCATACTATCATTGATTGTAACGGTTAATTATTGTAATTATTAAGTATTAAGTAATCAAATTATTTTTATTCAGCAAAGATTGATTAAAAGTGAAGACATTTACAATGTTGCAAAAGATTTGTTTCAAATAAATGCTGTTATTTTGATTGTTATTCATATAGAACCCTAAAATAAATCTATAATGGTTTCCACAAAAATATGAAGCAGCACAACGATTTTTTACATTGATAAGAACAAGAAATGCTTATATAGCAAATCAGCGAATTAATTCAGAAGGATCATGTGATATTGAAGACTGGAGTAATGATGCTGAAAATACAGCTTTGCATCACAGGAATAACATGTAATATTATATAAGTATGTAATGTTTCACAATATTACTGTTTTTACCGTATTTTCTTTATCATACAAAGGCAGCCTTGGTGAGCAGAAGTCATCTTTCAAAAACATGAAACAGTCTTACCTCACCTTTGAACAGTAGGCTAGTTCCATTCACTTTACAAAGTAAGAATTTTCAACTTCCTACTTGTAAAAGTGTAACAGAACCCCATCTGAAGTCAGACAAAGACACATATTTGTGATATTGCATGAATATGAGCAAATACATCAAGTTCTACATACCAAATACAAACTGATTGGCATATGTTTGCAGAAGCAGGTGTGTAACTTCGTAAATTATCCTCTCACACAAATGCTAGTACTGTATAGCAAAATTTATTGTTCAACTTGGTTATGAGCCTTTCCTTGTTGACAGTAGCATTGCCAATTTGTTATTTAATATGCCATCTTACAAGAATCTGTTAGAAATGGATGAAGACAACACAGGTAAATATGCAACTCAAGGGGAAGTTTATTCACAGTAATAGATACAGGCGGCTGCTGGGAACAGCAGGTCAGCAATTTACAATTGCAGTCTGATACTATGATAAGACTAAACTGTCCCTTAATGGTATTGTCGCTGTTTGCAGGGTAGGTAGCCAGGGAAGTTCATATGTATACATCAACAAAAACAGACGAATGTGATGTGGAAGGTGACTGCTTTTATAGGGAGGTGCTGATGATGGTAACCGCAGACAGGTGTGGTGATTGTGGAGTGTGAACTGGTGTGAGCCAAGAGGAATTCTGGGAAACGTAGTGCTGAGTTAGTATTCCGGTGATTGAGAACGAATTGGTGGAGCTGAGTGATCTGGGGCCCTATCAGACAACCGGCACAATGTGGCGCGAGGTGAGTGTCTTTTGCCAGTTTCAGCCCGACACAGTTATCATTTTCACATCCTGCGCCACGTTGTTTAAATAGCAAATGCATTTGCGCCCATCTGTTCGCCCATGGGTGTGCTGGTCTGAAAACGAGGTGTGTTCAGGCGCATTGTTGGCGCATTGCTATTTTGAGGCAACTGAAATAGACGGTCATTTGCATCCATTGACCAACTGAAACCTTGTCTAAAGTGGCGCAGTACTTATTTTTTTTTTTTGTTATTTAAAGAGGCTATATGCGTTTTTCTGAAATTTAAACTCGCGACTGACACCTGTGGCCAAAAAACAGAACTGCTCTTCCTTTCTGCTCGCTCTCGCAGCGCTCGTACGTGCACACTTCACAATTCATCTGCTGCAAGGAGGTCAACATTATGTTTACAGAGGTAAGAACAGTCAAAAAATCGCAAAATCCATTGCACTGCTTGCGAGTGTAGGCTACTTGCTGACTAGCGGTGGTGGCAGAGTGGTCTGAAACGTTTAACATGAACGCGCCTGACGTCACATCCGCAGACAGCGAGGGGAAATCCGACCCGACAGAAAATAGGAAAAATAGAATACAGGCTTATAGGTGCACCCAATGTGAGCGGACAAGGTGTCAGTATGCTCATCAGGAGATGTTTGAGTCATAAATGGTCAAATGAAAAGGCTATTGTTACGTTTATTTTTGGGAAAAAGTTACATATAGCCTCTTTAAAGGGTGCATTAATAATATGCACCAATAGGCGGGTGCACAACGTGCATACTCTGCTTATTACACACACGCAGCAGCACAGAAAACTGCCAAATATTAAAAATAAAAAGACTACAATGTAAAAGATTATTATTGTGTACATAAAGATATGGGGGAATCCGACTTGTCCCGTAGATGGCCTGCTTGGGCGCTTTAACCTCACACACTAGCTGATCCGTGTCCTCGCTAGAGAAGCGTTCAGTCTTTCCGCTTGCGAATTCCGCCATGTAAATAGCAATCCGCCATGGCTCGAGTGACAGTGCAACTGGCTTTTAAAGGGATTGGGAGATGAGAGTCTGATTGGTTTAATGCACGTTACGCCCAAAACACACCCATTACTCATTAAGAGAATAGGGACAACCCTTTTAGACCATGTGCTGGGCACGCCGACCATTTTTTCTTTTATTAAACTATAGCAAAAGTGGATTCGGACACGACCTAAGTGCACTTGCGCCGTGTGATTTAGACCATGCGCTTAGATCGTTAAAATAGGGCCCCTGGTGTTGAGGGTGTGATGGGTGGTGTCATTGATCCTGTGATTTTTTACAAAGATTTTAAGGGTTGTTGTTTTGTTAATTACAACTAAAACTATTAAAATCAGTAACTGGAATAAATCTGAAATAATACAAATATAAATACTAGATACAAAAAAAAAAAATCTTATTTTATTGCCAAGGCAGAATTTCAGAATATATATCTTATATTTTTAAGACATAACACTGATTTCAAAAAGGGTTACAGACTATTGTCTGTATTGGATTGTCTGACTATTGACTCTGCTATTGTCATTTGATTTCTGTGCATGACTGCCTGCGGCGGCCCTTGAGGGTCCTAACGAGTGTGAGTCTGGAGCTATTGAGTCTGTCAGAGCAGAGCTGTCATTACCAGCACACACTGATGACCATTACTGCAGCCTCGTCAGCATGCGCACACTGATACAGCAGTGCAGAGAACAGAGACAGATGACCAGAGAGCCCGTCATGACAATGTAGACAGCTGCCTACTAAGGAAACATCCTGTAGGACCAAATCTTATATTATGATATGAGTGATTTTATATCACGGTAAGAACGCAAATCAAAAGATTATGCATATGATAGAGATGCATGAGTCATGTTTAAAGCTGTTGCAAAATTAGCCAATGTGACATGTTCTTTACCGTGTCCTTGAGTGTGTGATGGTAATATCAAATTGTAAGACCAATTCTCTCTTTTGTCTTCTCCTAGCCAGTAGATCCAGGGCCCAGTTTTTCAAAAGTAACCTGATTGGCAATATTTATTTTTACTTTCTAAATGTTTTTGAAAGAAGTCTCTTCTGCTCACCAAGGCTTCATTTATTTGATCCAAAATACCCCCAAAACAGTAATGTTGTGAAATAGTATTACAATTTAAAATAACTGTTTTCTGTGTGAATATATTGTGAAATGTAATTTATTCCTGTGATGCAAAGCTGAATTTGTATTACTCTAGTCTAACATGACCCTTCAGAAATCATTCTAATATGCTGATTTGCTACTCAAGAAACATTTCTTAGTATTATCATCAATAATTACAACTGTTCAATAGTTGGTCATTCCTGCCAAAATCAAAAGATTACCAAGAAAACAGCAGCATCAGTTAAGAGCTTGAGATTAAATATGACGTATGTGATGTGTGAAGAAAATCAAGCTTAATCAAATGTTTTGTTTTAAAGTATAAAAATTATGTAATAAAAAAAAAATATATATATATATTTATAAGGACAAACATTTAATTTAAAGAATTAAAGTCTAAAAGAAGTCCCTGAAAGAAGGTTAAAACAATAAAATCTACGTACAAGGCATTTGAAAAATAGCCCAAATAAATAGAGTTAATAAATGTTTCTAAGACTATCAAAAAGTCTAAAGTTAAAATGTTAGTTTCCATAAAAATCAACTCCCGGAACATTAAAGTCCAAGCAGCCGAAGACACATTTAGTACTGATATTTTGTAAGAAGTGCTCAGTAAATACGAGCTCATCCAGACTTCCAAATCCGATTTCCATAAATTGTGCAGTGTGTCTGTTAGCGTGACCTGGACTGCTGTGTAGGCATGTTGGCATTTCGCCTGTTATGAGCTGCTGTAATGACTCATTAATAATATGGAGTGTGTGAAAGAGTAAGCGAGAGTGTGTGTAGTGTGCTACAATGCAACATTTCAGACACTTCAAAAGCACCAGCCATATACACGATTGTCATAACTGAAACTTTTTAAAATTAAATTAGCATACATTCAAAAACATCCTTAAGAAAGACTTTTTTTTTTTTTGCAAGCAAGTTTTACCTTGTGTGTTCTACATAACATAACGTTGAGTAAATGACACATTTATATTACAGTATTTAATTTTCGATGTATGGTTCCTGACAATGTCTATGCAGTGGTTGGGCTTATTTTTCTCAAGTAATCCATCAAATATGAAGATTTCAAAGTGGATGTTCCGACTCCATGGCCACAAGAACGAGTGCATCAAATGTTCCTGAAATATGTTTTAATGTTCATTGTACCTCAAGTATTTCAAGGATTCATCTATAACTCAATAAAAAAAATTGTTCTGTCTAGAGCTGAAAAGAATTATGTATCCATGGAAACTTGCCATCCTAGTTTCTAGCATCTTATATTTTCCTTAAATTTCAACAAATTTCAAAACGTGTTTTCTCTTTTTGCTTATCCAACATATCCGATTTATATATGAATCTTATTTAGCAGCTTGGCAGACTGACGTGCATTAAAAGTTGACTAGCATACAGGCACACGGTTTATAGACTCCATACACCCTTTAATGGCAGGAAGGTTGTCATGGATTGGGACATGAGCTCATTGTCATTGTTGGTTTGCTTAACATACAGTTGCATGGATGAGAAACTCCTTCTAGTTTTAAAGCATAGTCTGTAAAGATATAATTTAAAACTTTAAAATGTTTTTCTTTTCTCATTCTTAAGATTGTAGATGTTAAATTTACAAGACTTTCTGTATATTGAGGTTGTCCCCTACCCAGACTTTTTAACTTTCCCTCTTTAAAAAGTATATACAAATGGTTAGAATAAGGGAACTTCTACTCTCCCCTCGGAAAATCGTATTTTCACTAGATTTTTTTTAATATACTGCTGTCATATACTGTCCTCAAAACTGCTGTCATCACTATCGCACCAAGTGTTTTGAAGAATTTTTCCATAGAATTACTTTGGTTATGACTGAAATGGAGACGAGACCACAGCAGTAATTTGACACATTTACACGACTGATTTACATGACACAACGCTTCTGGGAGCATTTGATTAACCAACTGTCTCTAACATTAATTTAGTACAGTATTTATGGAAATTTAGGTTGGCAATATGACTCCCTTATATTAATTGCTTCTGATTGTAATATTAAGAATTGTCCTTGAATAAATGTAAATGCAAATGTGAATATCATGATCTCAAAGTGCCTTCATTAGGAACTATTACCAAATGAGTTACTATTGGAGAATTTAATTATAAAGCAATAACACCCCCCCCACCCACCCCACAAATTAAACATTAATTTGACTGTTCGCTGACTTGCGCTAACCAACTGAAAAATGTCATTAACAACACACACAGAATCACACATTATTCTAAAATTCCCTTTAAGGTTGATCAAGACCACTCTATTATTGCTCTTCATTACTTTTATCGGTTTTACACCATAAATGTAACAGTTTTATTTTTTATTTTTCAAGGTTTTATGTCAAAAGAGCCCCTAATCGAAGAAAGCCATTCGAGACGTGTTGTTGCAGAAAACGTACACAGCCAGCAACTCTCGGCTTCACTCTGTCAGTCATTTATTTGTTGGCAAACAAGTTTCACTGTTACAACAAATATTAGTGAGAGGTCATTCAACCACAGGAGAAAAAAAAATGGATAAACAAAAGAATAAATAAAATTAATAATCATATTTGTGATAAAACATTTAATGTGCCGCAATCATTTCACCTCTAGCAGTTTTGCAGAATAGTTTGTACTTTTACCCCCCTCAGTTTAATAAATAAACATTCATTCTCCACCAGAAAAAAAAAAGCCAAAAGAAGATATTTTTTAAGTTTCTCTCATTCTAAATGTGGATCTCTGAAATCAAAAAAAGGATCTTGTGTGAATCTCTGTCAAAGTCTCGCTCTCTCTGAATGAAATATACTGCGATTCTCATATCTCTACCACAAAATGGCAACATATTTTCAATGTCGGGCACCTTTCTTCATCTACAAACTGGTGTCTATAAATCAAACAGAATGAGGAAAAATATATTTTTTTTTGTCTATTCAGTTGTTGCTGTTTTTTTTTTTTCTACTTGCCATTATTCATACTGAAATGAAGACATGAATGTAAAATATATAATTAAAAAAGAGAGGAATCAAAACCTGTCGTGTTGAGGACAAGACCATCAGGAGAGAAAGGAAATGGTCTGAAATCACCATGGTTACGGAAGCGGAAGGCGTAGGAACAGAATAAGCACTATCCTGTGTAACACTAGTGTCTGTACATTTACATAGAAATATTGTAGAATTCTCCAGTATTAGTTCGTCCCACGCTTTTCAATATTTGTTATTAATACAGCAAAGAACAGAAATGGTGGAGTCGTCCTTCTTCGGCATTGTTCTCTGTTGCAGCAAAATGTGCTGCTTTTTTACCACACGAGTAGAAGAAACAAATTTAAAAAGCAAATATGGATACAGAAGGTATTAAAATAGTTTCCGAGTCACATTGTTTCAGACTTGATTGGTGTTGACTAGATGCACTGAGCTACTAACAATGTTTTTGGCAGTTATTTGTATTCCTTCGGGGCTGCTGAGAGTGAAAAACCCTTCAAAGTCTCGTACTCCCCGCAAGGTTATACATCAAATCCAGTTTTGGGTCCGTTTTCCCTTTAAGTAGTAGTGCACGACCAATAGAATCAAAACAATGCCAACTTTCATTCCTCAAGCAAGAGTACCCATAATCCTTTCCTGAACAGAATACAAAATCGCCTCCCAAGGTTTGTTGGTGCAGTACATTTTTCTGCAGACACGTAGAAGCAAAAGTGAACAACTGTGGACGACAGAACGGTACGGAGACGTAGAAGAGCACGTAGAGCTCGAGATGTTATTGGGCGATGAGGATGAGCACAGCAGAATGCATGATGTTCGGCACCCTCTATAGGCTGGTGACCATGTGTGCGGGCTCCTGCGGCATTTCTTCGGGCGAAAGCTCATCTTTGGGCGGGATGATAAAGCCGTCGCTGCTGCCGCGGCCCAGCTGGTAATAGCTATGAAGCTGGTGCAGATGGTTGCGTGAGCCCAAGTTGGGCATGCTCTTATAGTACACTTCATCTGGCTCCCCGGTCCTGGGAAGCGTGTGCGTGTCGCCACTGCGGGGCAGCGAATGCGTGTCGGTGCGCTCGGGGTCAGGCAGCGTGGGCATGCTGGTGTAGAGTGAGTCTCTCTGCGGGGACGGAGTCTCTTCCGTTTGCTCCTCTGTCAGCAGAGGGAAGAAACTCTCGCTGTTTTCTTGCGGAAGGCGCCGTCGCAATGAAGAGGCTGAGCTGAACGTGGTGGGGAGAGGCTGGACGTGGCGTGGTGGCGGAAGCAAAGGTGCAATGGACTCCTCCCTGATCAGCTCCAGCCCTAGACTGTCCTCGGGCGGGAAAGATGGCGAGTCGTCCAAGCCCAACGCAAGGTTAACGGGCAGCATGGGCGAGTCTTTCACCCCGCCTCCATTGCTGACTTCGTTCACCAACTTGTTCATGAGGTTGCGTCCGTGCTCGGCCGTGCGGTCGTGGTTGTTCAGGTAGGTGGGCAGGTAGTTGGAGGTGAGCTCTTTCAGGATCCGTTTCTCCAGCGTGGTCTCTTTGTGTACGTTGTACGTGCGGTCGATGATTTGCACGCAGTCGCTCATGTAATCAGCGCTGGCCAAGCTGTAGCTGTTGCCATGGTTACCATTCAGTGGTAGAGTATCCATGGCACTTGTATCCCGAGCATTGTTCAGGATTCCCTCTGCAAGACGGAGAGTCAAGGAGAAGAGTAATTAAAAACACTTGCGCCTGACGCACATAATAAGACCGACATGCAGAACCGCTCGCAGAAACAAACTGAAAAACCTTGAAACTCTTCGTCCCTGGGGCGAATATTAATTGAGCTTCCCAATGAATGGTATCTCGGATTGGATTCGTCATGGGTTCAAGGCTGATGTGAGGTTTAAAACTCTAAAACTTGCCAGCTAATCCTGTGAAAATGGACTTACCAGTCAAACACGTCTTTGGCTATAAATTAGCATTCCTCAATTTTCCCACATATCAAAGAACACTCAAACCAAGTGCACAGCCAGAAAACACGACAAAAACACAATGCACAAACACACAACAATACACAACAGCTAAAGCAGACGCTTGGCATGTAAAAGCTTTTGACAAACCAAATCATGCTGGCCTTTATATAACACTCATATACAGTATCATCAGGTGCAGAGAGAGAGCAGCTTCTCCGCCTATAGATTTCTACATTAATTAAATTTAGCATATTATCAGCATCTTGACGTTAAATTTAACACTCTCCCACACTCTAAAAAACAAAATGTGGGAGCACTTTCTTGTTTGCCAGTTTTTAGATAAACCATTTGAGCATAAACAAACAAATAACATTTGTTTTACTTATCAGTGGCTTTGACAAATATGCAAATTTTAATTGGGGGGAAAAAGACCTGGGTTGCAAAACACCGAATTGTCCACTCAGCTTCTATTTTAACAAAAGCATCACTTTGCGTTGTTGAAGAGATGAGAAAATTAGGTTTTCAGCTTAATGAGGTTGAGAGTGCTCTCTGATTAGAATATTGACTTAAACATCTCTTTGCAGAATGTCGCTTACTATAGTTTTAAGAAAAGAGTAATAACGTTAAGGGAAATTACATTTGGTAAGCAATGTTTAGTTTGACTCCCATACTTGTCTCTCTGTAGGGCTCTTAAAGGACAGCATGGAAAAAGGAAAGAGAAAAAGGTACAGGTAAGCATTCACAGTGACAGCTCAAATAGAACATGCACACAGATTAATGAAGCGCAGGTAAATGGTTACGCTCAACCCCATCGTTTCACCTCTCAAACACAGACACACACCCCCGCGTCCCCTCGCAATCCCAGGATGCACATGTAAATGCCATAAAATTGGGCTTTAAAGACCCTGAATGTCTGGAGGGCGCCGAAATGGGCTTCTGTCTCCATTAGCGGTGCGCTCCGCTCCGAACGTGGTTCCACAGTCAGACTTGTATTCGGTAAGAGAGTTATTGATCGGGCTAAAGAGGAACATTAAAAGTGGCCTGGGATCTATTCGTAATTTCAGGGCTTTTATTGATATTAGATTTCAAGGTCGCTACAATGTTGTCAACGTAGATGAAGAGGTTGTTATCCTGCGCTCGCCCCTCCCCACTGACGTTGCTCAGAAACGCGACTGTCTCTCTGTCTCTAGAGCCTTTTGAATTCTTTCTGATCTCTGCATTAGTGAAGGTGGCACTAACAGGTGGTGACGGGGGGGGGAAGCAGATCACCAACAGACAGACAGGAAGAGACACGAGTGAGACAGCTGCGTGCAGGGATGCGTTATTGCTAACAGGAGAAGCCAGGCCTCCTGCGAGCATCTCAGCATGAGAGTGCAGTAAATTCCTGTTCTAAAAGAACGTGCTGGACGTATGAAGTCTTGCTCTGAAAACTGATGTTTTTGCATGCAGCCCTACGGAAGGATATTCTTATTAGTGCTGTGAAATGCCACACAGTCCAGACCCTTCTGAATGAGACGCATTAGACTCCCTTTGCTGATTTCATCTTGTGATTCGGCATTAATGCATGTGTAAAGTTGCATTTGTATTTCTTTCTACATGAAAGGGCCTGTTTACACCTGGACACTTCATGCATTTTTACTGATTGGATAAATATCCGATTTCTTAAATATGTTCCATTCACACTTGGCCACTTAAATTGATCTCTGCAAAACTAATATAAATTCTTGCACTATTTTTCAAATTAACAGAGTTCACGTCAACAAAAGCAACAGAAATGAGCAATTCTGACTTTTTTTCTCGCAATTCTGACTTTTTTAACACACAATTGCGAGTCTATATCTAGCAATTCTGACTTTATAACTCGCAATTCTGACTTTTATAACACGCAATTGCGACTTTATATCATGCAATTCTGACTTTATACCACGCAATTCTGAGAAATACAGTCAGACTTGCGAGATGTAAACTCGCAATTGTGAGATAAAAAGTCGCAATTCGCCTTTGGCTAAGCCCCGCTCCCCTTAGTTACTGTTGCTACGTCCGACAAACAAAATTAATCTGGGCTCTGGTATCAACATGGCTTATGCTGTGACAGCTCTTCCTGCTGAAATTTGATCAAACTTCTATAAAGCAGCAAATAAAGTGTCCGATAGAAGTAGGCAAAAGGGGCTGCAATATACGTTCGAAGGCTATATTTACGACATACAGGTGAAACGCAAGGAACAACAAGGCATCCAAATAGAGGCAAAAGCATACCGGTCACAGTCAAATAATGAACCACCGCATATCCTACTAATCGAGACGGAGGCTGGGACTAACAATATCAAGGAGCAACACTGTTCATAAAAAGCTGGGTAGGTCTCTATTCACTTCTATAATCGTTATTACAAAGCAAACAGATTACGCGAGTATAACGTTGTATTTATTAGCAGCGTGTGCTAGACCACACTTGTCAGGATTTGACTTCGGTTTTGGGAAGGGAAAAAAGCGCACATCCCCCTCCAACCTCTCTGGGAAACGCGTATCTGTGTTACAAATGCCCCAGCCACAACGTTTAACCATGTTTTTGATAAAACTACGACGGTAATAGCCTGCCGAGACCAAAAATATGAGACGCCTGTGTTAAAATCAATGGAGCGCTGTGAAAAAGTGTCGGACCTCTGTGGGAGCTCGTTCTTGGCTGCGCTGTGATTGGTCAATCTACATTCTAGGGTGTGGCTTAGCCAAAGTCGAATTATCTTATAAAATGTTTAATTATGTGACGGATACAAGCTTCCATAGGTATTACACGCTCTCACACTTTTATTTTTTTTACTATTTTGGGAGGAGTAAATTGTGCATATGTGGCTTTAGCAACTAGATGCATTTACACTTGCCCATTTTCATCTGGAATGTCTCTCAGACCAACTCCTGAAGTGGTTTGAGAGTGGTCGGATTTAAATCCGTCTCGAAAGAGTTTCCGAGGGCATTTACACCTGCTCTTTTCACGATTGGATAGCTATCAAATCATAAAAAAAGGCATGAAGTGACCAGGTGTAAACAGGCCCAAAAAGTCATTATCCCATACTCGTCCTGAAATGCTAGGCCTCCTGAGAGCATTGCAGCATGAGCGCATGGCAGATTTCTAGTCTTTAGGTGTATGAATTCTTACTGAGTCTTTTGTATGCAAGGAGCGCATTTTTTTGTTTTCAGTTGCATCAGTGCTGTGACAGGTAATAGAAACGTCATCCATTACTGTCCAAACCCTTTTGCCAGAGAAACATTAGACTGACATGTTTTTAAAAGAGTGGACGGTTTTGTCTTGTGATTCAGCACTCATGCATGATTAAAGTTTGGACTCGCATTTCTGTCTAGAAAAAGTCGTTATCCCATGCTGGTTCTGAAATGCCCGCCCTCCTGCCAGTGGCGGATTTAGCAAATTGGGGGCCCAAAGCGAAGGTACGTATGGTACGTATGGAAGGTACGTAACCTGTCTTTGCCAAAATGCCAGGAAACCCAGCACTGTTTATTCTTTTTTTAAGATCAAATCAATATCAATATAACCAGCAAGACAAGTAGTTAGGGTAAACCCCCACAAACAGCCATATACTTAGCAAATATTGCCAAGATGAATAACTGACTTTGTATGAGTGAGTGAGGTTGCAATTGGCATTGCACATGAGATTGACATTTAAAACATTCTACAAACAAACATTTTTATAGGTTTGTATTAGTTTATATATTTTATAATGTAATAATTTCACAGTTAATCTACAAATGAATGTAGAGACAACATAAAGACAGTATATTTTAAATACTTTTTTAATGGCATCTTTTTATGAATGAAGGTCAGTATCACTGATACTAATACAGCTATTGATGTCTGGATAAAACTGATTTTCCCCCCTAATTTTAAACATTAATTATAGCCAGCCATCCAACATTACAGTGTAATTGAAAGCCAAAAAATTTACATTTTGTTAGGCTTCAAAAAATATTTAACAACTTTTAATTTACGTGAACTTAAAACAATCATCAGATAAACCCATAATAAATGTCATATTTACTTTTGCCTTTTCAGTATAACTTACACGTTATCCTCAACTAGCGTCACTTCACAGCTGCTGCTGTAGCGGCATGTGTCCCCAACAGTAGGCGTAAAAAAGTTTGTCATTTTTGGCAGTGTTGCCAAATACATATCGGCGTCTTTTGTCTTTTTTTCTTTTATTTGAGCCGCTTGGGTAACTTCGTTTCATTTTCGCGTTTAGACTCGTCTTGCTTCGTTGTGTAAGTTACTTCCCAGTCCTCCTGTCATGTTTATCTTTCGCGGTTTCGCGCGCCGTTCGGACTAGTCCATTTTATTGCGAAAGTAGGGGGTGTTATGTGTAGGGACAGATAACCATGAACTGGACATTTTAACTACTACTTCAACATTTCAACGTATTTCTTAAGAATATTAATAACATGTACTATGCGTTTGAAGCGTTCATGATGATAAGGGGCTTTTTCTTTTCTTTTCTTTTATATATTTTTTTGAGGTTGGTTGGGGGGCCCCCCTACTACGACCGCTGGTAGGGGACCCCAAGCAGCCGCCTACCTATGCCTCTATGTTAAGACCGCCACTGCCTCCTGCGAGCGTTGCAGGATGAACGCATGGTAGGTTTCTGGACTGTGGATGAGTGAAGTCTTACTGACCGCATTCATTGTTTTTAGTTGCATCAAGTCTAGTGTAGCTGTCAAAACCCATCAGCATGAGGCACATTAGTGCGACGTGTCTTCAAGAGTGGGCGATTTTATTTTATTCTACGATTAGGCACTAATAAATCGCATTTCGTAGTGCCGCAAAATGTAGCCATCGGTTACTATGATTATTTCAGCTTTATGAACTCATTTTTCATTGGGAACCACGTTACTGCAGACCATACTAGACAAAAGACAAAGATGATCGCAGACACGTTCAGCTTGAAGCCACATAGCGGAGCCCTTTCCTCCCAAACACACACCCACACACACACACACAGTTAGTGCACAGGAAGTTAAAGCAACGGAAGAAAGCAGCACACCTTGAGCGTTGTACATGCTGAGAGTGGGGTTGTTATAGACTGATGATTCGCCCAGTAAGGTGTTATAGGGGTTGTTAGAGGCGTGTGAGCGCAGCAGAGAGTTTGGGATGAGGTGATTGGCCATGGCACCTGATGCAGCCACACAGATGGAGAGAAGAACACACAGAGAAGATCAAACGAATGCAGCAACAATGTTAGCATTGTTATCATACAGACGTCTCATCAGCAGCCACAGAAAAAAGCAAGAACATTCGACCAAAGTTAGCATTCTTATCTCTTCAGAGCCAATGCAAATGTGTCTGTTGTGGAAGAGACCTGTTGCTGGATAAAATGGACCATCTCTTAGTGGGGTTAACTATAGTCGGCTACTGGGTTTATCACGTTTTTTTTCCCTCCTTTTTTTATGTTAATTTAAAAGATGTCAAAACAGTATTTGAGCAGAGATACATATTGTTGAGTGTATTGTTAAAATCGTATCTCTTCTACAAAGACCAAAACGTGTTTAAGACTCATCTTGTACTTTGGGTGTATAGATTTGATTTCAAATGTATGAAGCCCATTTCCACCACATAGCATAGCAGGAAAGAAAAATCATGATTTGGTAAAGTATGACCCAAGTCATAACTATGACATAGAAAGACACAATTATGAGATAACAAGTAGAAATTAAGACACGAGTCAATGTTATGAGATTAAAAGTCAATCATGACAAAAACATATTTTTTATTTAATAATTATCTCACAATTTTGATTTGATCTGATAATTATAACTTATAGACTTACGATTTTGACTTAGCATTTCATAATTTTGACTAAGTATCTAAATTTTTACTTTTTACGTCATCACTTTAACTTGATCTCATAATGACTATATCTCATATTTGTGATTTTACCAAAGCATGATTTTTTTCTTATGTGGCAGAAATAGGCTTCCATAAGATTGAGATTGTCCCTCCTCCTAATATAACCAACTGAACAACTGACTAGCAAAAAAGGTTATGATGAAAATAAAAGGATAGTGGCTTTTAAAAAAAGGGACAATCCCTTTGTTATATCCCACTCAAACTTCCTGTAACACAGAAAATAAAACTGTGCTCATCAAACCATTTCATAGGGTGTTTATAATTTGTAGCATTAATTAATTTTGGGAATGAATTTAAAGACAGAACCAATCTGAAAGGCTGTTAACACACATCAGCATGCTGACAAGTTGTATCTCTCCAAGATGTTCGGTCTCAAAATTCATCCCCTTTAAAGAACAGCTTTTGAAACAAATTCTCCTCCATCTTCTTCATTTTTAAGACAATTACTGTTGGATTGAAATTGCCTGCGGTGAGCAGTGTTCCTATTATTATGCATAATCTCTCGGCAGGCTAACAAAAAACCTGTGCGCACCAATTTTCACTAAATTGGATTACCTGATTTTCACCCGAGTTCTACATCGCCCGCCCCTTGAATGTTTGTTTAATAAATATTTAGCTAATTTGATGATGCTTTTATTTAACAATAAGAGTCTAATCCTTTCAGCCCAGATCTCAGTTTTTAACCGACTCAGTAAGACTTTCTGTTTGATTCTCCAATTAAAATCATGTACAATATGAGCTCATTTATTAAACAGAGATTTGGTTGTGATTATCAGTGCAGGCACGTTTATTATACTGTCGGCTAATTATACACCTCTGAAAATCATATGCTGAACATTGAGATAAGCACCTTCAGTTCAGATATATGAGACTGAGAGAGAGAGACAGAGAGAGAGAGAGAGAGAGAGAGAGAGGAGAGAGAGAGAGAGAGAGAGAGGAGAGAGAGAGAGAGAGAGAGAGAGAGAGAGAGAGAGAGAGAGAGAGAGAGAGAGAGAGAGAGAGAGAGAGAGAGAGAGAGAGAGAGAGAGAGAGAGAGAGAGGGAGGGAGGGAGGGAGGGAGGGAGGGAGGGAGGGAGGGAGGTTGAGGTTTAAATGCATCTTTTGTTTTGCAGTGGACATGGTTACACAAATTGACATTTGACCTGCACAGTGTTTGTGCAAAAGGTCCTGAACTTTAATTGAAAATATGTAATGATATTCATTTTTAAATGCAGTTAAAAATGTGTTGAATGAGCTAAATAATATTACTCACAGAAACGTGAAAAATCAGATAGCTTGTATGATTACAATCAAAGTATTATGGTAGGACTTTACGGTTTTGCATATACATTCTATGTACTATTATTCCTTTAATTATAATACTGGGCAATAACTAATAATACCCCTATTACTACCTTATATTAATTCATTAACCCATGTTGTTACTTTATATTACTCTGTTCTTTCTATAAGTCTAAGTGCACATACTGTAAATGGAAGTGCAACCAGAATTACATTTTCATCTAGTGTTTCTTTAAGCATTCGGATGCATTTTAAAGAATAGAAAAGGTAGTAAAGATCAGCAACTTAAAAAGTGTCCTACACATATATTCTGTGTGTGGCTTTCACACAAATTACCAAACGCAACTGTTGCATTTGTTTCTTGTTTTTCTTTTCCTTTAAAAAAGACTAAAGGGATTAAAGTGCAGTTGCATTTCAACTGGTCGAAGTTGATATCGGATTTAGAAAGTAATAAGTTATCCAGTACTTTTTAGAGAGAGCAATTCATATAGTAATCTAATTACACGGTTGAAGCTGTAGATATAAATTAATTACTTTTTTTAGAGTAACTTGTCCAACACTGGTTTTAAAATGTTAACTTTTAACTCTTTCCCTGCCATTGACACGTTTTTTTTTTTCAGCAATACATGTTTTCACTGTTAAATAGTGTGTTTTAATGCTGTTACGCATCTTCTCAAATACTACAGAATCTCTGGATCCAAAAACAAGCGAAGAAAAAGATATGCATAAACCAGAAGGAGCGGATAAAAGTCGCTTACGCACAAGTAAGCTAACACGATCATGAAACAATCAACAGCATATAAATCAAAACTGCCTAACATTACTGAATGAAATGAAAAGAGGTTTACGAATGTGCAAGCTTTGGGGGTGTTGATGGACTCGATCTACTCCATCTGTTTTAATCATCGTTCTGAATCCGATCCGGACGAAGTCTTTGACAAAAATGTGATTTTCTTGAAAAAGAATGCTTTTTGTTCTGAATGTTTTTTGTTTTGTTTTTTACTTGCCCACATTCAAGTGTTGATAAAAGCAGAGGTTCTTTCTTTTGTTTACATATTCATCCATCAAAATATTCTGAATATGATAAAAATCCTGGCACTGGCAGGCAAACTTAAAGATAAAATGCTGGTGGGGAAAGAGTTAAAGGTAGAGTTAGTCTGTAGTTATTATAATTAGCTTCATGTATTTAATTGAACAGACTGTAATCTGTCCTATGACAGGCGGGTGACCCAAACGTGTGTGTATCTTGATGAGTGTTGTGGTTTCTCTGTATGTCCCTCACACAATCTTGCTCGTCTTTGTTTAATACATCTGTCAGCTCTGAGCAGCATGAGTGATGGAGCGTCACACACACACACACACACACACACACACACGCACACACACGCACGCACACGCGCACACACACACACACTCTCTGGGTTAAGTGCCTAATTATTTCCATAGTGACACTTCCTCTCTCTAGAGAGGGTCAATCCATCATCATAACAGAACATTAGCGTCTCACTGATCAGAACAGGAACAGAGACCGAGAGAGACAGACAGAGGGAAATCAACTTTATAGAGGCATCTGAAATTCAGAACGACTCAGAGCAGATCTTCATTCTAGTGTGTGTGAGTTTAAGAACAAAATTGCTCTCATAAGTGAGCTAAATCTGACAAATTATCATTCGACTGGAAAAACGGGTCATGCATTGTCATTTTTCAAAAATAAAACTTAAGTCTGTGAGCATCTATTGACATTTCTTAAATGGTTTAATGACACTTTCCACACAAACACAAAGGTCATTTTTAAACATCACATACAGCTTCTTGAGTTTATCCTACAATAAATTTAGAACATAATTTAGAGAATTTGTTTAACATGTAAATAATTGTAGAAAAAAAAAAAAAAAATTTAATGACCAATTTTTAAGACCATATTTTAATGACCAAAAATACATTCAAGCTAAAACCATAAAAAACTTGATTTACATGAAATAACAAAATTTAAAAAAGCTTAAACGTATTTTATTTCAGCTAGTTGCCAAAAGCAACATTTATCATTTTCATTTCGTTTATTTGTATTAAACTAAATAAAAAAAACACTACAACTAAAACTGAAATAAAAATTTGTGCAATAAAAACTATATAGACATATTGAAAAACAAACTAATAAAAATGACACACAACAAAATGTGTATGTATATATATATATTTAACTATAATAGTATATCAATGATACTAAAATGACACTGACAATGACAACCTGACCTATTTTTGACTTGAGTGCATTTGTCAAGCTCGACAATTCACTGACCCTTTGTTGAGAAAAAAAACCCCCGACATTTGATGTCCCTATTCTTTATGCTATTTGTGGAAAGTGCCTCATTTCCTTCCACTAAAAGCAGAGTGGTTCTGCAGTTGCAGTGTCTTTTGTGTCTCTTGACTGGATGGTGTGAATTAGCCTGAGATGTTTGAAAGCATCTGCTGTCCTGTCCTCTCCAATCGCAGTGCTTTCACTGAGGGAATGAACTGTCTGAGCTCTGACGGCTCGACGCTCTGCATTATTGAGGCCTGCAGCTCATTGCTGTCATTTCACTCAAATGGAAATGTTTCGTTTTAAGATACGCCGTACTCACCACTAAATCCTCATCCACCTGTTTACCTCTCATTTACACAATATACAAAGAGTTTGGAGGAACATGAATGTAATCTAAATGTAAATTAAATGAGCTTCATTACATTATGCTAACAATTATTAAAACAGTTTTAAGTTTAACTTGTAGGACTTGGTTTTCTTTTATATTCTCTCATTATCTCAACAAACTGTCATTTACTTGAAAAAGTTGGTAACGTTTAATTACCTCATTTCTTTTGGCCATAAACATAGACTTATTTTCATTTTCAGTTTTTTTTCTGAACTTTTCTTGCTGAATTAAATTAGCATTGCAGATGTATGGAATGAGAAACTCAAAGACTATATTTACTCTTAAATGTTTAATGTATTGAATGTCAGGATTAGAAAGATCTCCATTAAAGAAACATACCCGCGATCCTAGGGCGTCATCTTACTGACGCTTTACCTTTAACGTCAGTTAGATGACGCTATCTAATCCTAACCCTACCCCAGACCTAAACCTACCCGCGTCATCTAACTGACGCTTAGGTAAAGCGTCAGTAAGATGACGCCCTAGGATCGCGTCATGTAACTGACGCTAAAGGGTGCCTAAAGCGTCGAATATTGAAGCATGGTCAAAATTGTCATTTTAGTGACGCCTTGGGATGAGAATGCGTTGAAATATGCTGAAACAGAGCTGAGAGCACTAAACTTTGTTGGTAGCTAAAAGCACAACATAATAATGTGTGAAAATGTTGTACATGACAGAACATCAGGAAATCTATGGAAATATCTACAGAATCCCCCAAGTGCAGATTTAAAGTGTGCATGGTTTAATGCTCTTGAGAAAAAGAAGTACACTTTTAAAAAGAGTACTTATTGCGTAATATACTAAATATAATTAAGTGTGAACTGGATGTAATGTTTTCAGACACTTAATTATATATCATTTGCAAATAAATAAATTATTAGTTCAAATGTATATTATATGCAATTAGTTTTGAGTTGTTTTTTGGCCCACTTCTTCAGTGGAGTAAGACTTTTGTGCATCTTTCTGTGTAAATGTATAATTACTTCTATAGTCTTTAAAATATGGTTAAAGTTAAAGTTGAATGTACTGACAAGCATTTATAATAAACAAAAATACACTTTAATATAATTTATATAGAAAATTCTGTCATGTACTTAAATAGATTTGTAATTACATATTGTAATGTAACGATGAATGTGCAATTTAGAACATTTAAAATACATTAACTGTAAATGTAATATTGAATAATACACTACAGTTATTATTATAATCAAGTACTTTACTGTACATGTGCTTGTTTTGATGTATGTTAGTCACCACATCAAAACAAGTGTACTTCTTTAAAGCACTACAAAATATTAAAATAGTGATTCAAAGTTTATTTCAAAGTAAACTCAAAAACACGGTTTGAAATCGCTGGTGTTTCTGACGTAACACACTACCTTGTAACCAATCACGTCAATGTGCGATCATCAACGAGTGGATCTCTGAGCTGGTGTGAGTGAGTGGAGGCGGGGCTAATTTGCATATTCATAGAACCGCGTGTACTAAATTAGGCAAGGGTGTAGAGTTACATTCAAGCTATTTTAAGGCATGAAGAATATTTTTTAAGGAAAAAACATTTAAATATGTCATTTTGGTGATCAAAGATGATTTTTAGGGGATACAATTATTGACTACAGGGCACTACAAGTGCACATTCAGTACAATTATATGCACTTTTTTTCACAAGGGTGGCAATACCCTGCGACCATATAATAGCCATGCATGCATGTGTGTGTGTGTGTGTGTGTGTACCTCTGTTGAGTGTCGCTGAACTGTTGATGTCTCCAGCCATGAATGAAGACTCTGACTGCTTCCTCACCGTGTCATTCCACATCCGGCGGATTCGGCTCTGTGAAGAACAACAGAGTTTCACACACACGATATGATCAAGTCAAGTCAAGTCGTCACCTTTATTTATATAGCGCTTTTTACAATACAGATTGTTTCAAAGCAGCTTTACAGTGATAACAGGAAAATAACGCAACAGTTTGTTTCTGCTGTACAGCAGCTCTATAAGAAAAAAGTGTCATTACCCAGCTTAGTGTTGATTCATTTCTGTTGTAAAAAAAGTGATTCATTTAGTTCAGTTATCTACAGTGGTGGAATGTAACGAAGTACAAATACTTCGTTACTATACTTAAAGCTCCAGTCCGTAACTTTTTTAAGTTAAAAATAATCCAAAATAATTATATAAAAAAAAAACTTATTCTGCCAGTGGTCAAAACTATCTGCTTGCCATAGCTAGATTCAAAACGGTTAGCTTGTAATAATGATTTTAATTCCAGTGGTACTGGTGGGTTTCCGCGGGAAATTCGAGCATGTCTTTGCGTCATTACGTCACACCCGTACACCTAAAGAAGGAGTTTCGGCTAGCCGGCTATACTGCGCGTGACGAGATGTTTAGATGTATAGGCTTTTCTCGCAGCACTTTACATAATTAAACTTATGGCATCCAGAAAGATCCAAACAACAATCATCAGTGTCAACTGGAGATTCAGCAGTTATAAAACCCAAAAGACTTCGTACTTCGGATTTAAGGTGGCTAGAGAAAGAGAAAGAAACCGTCTCATGCGAACACAAGGATTTAAACATCGGCGGGGCTTTTAAAAAGTGCGTGAACTCTGTGTTTTGAAGGGGTTCAAAACGGAAGAAGAGACAGCTTTTTTCTGCTGAACAAGTAAGACATTTCAATAGTTCAATCATGTAACAGTACGTTTTCTTAATTCACACAGTTATGGAGTTTCCTTTGTTGTGCCTTTCTCGTTTTGCTATTATGGAGAATATGAATTCTGAACTACGCAGGTAGCTGCTAACCATAAAACACATTAAATTTAACATTAGTCACGCAATGCTGATGTTGTTAACATGAACAATTTGAGAACAAAGTAGGCTATAATTTGCACGGTTGCTGTAAATCGCGTTGATTAAATCTAACGAAGCTTATCATGTCGAATGCTTTTTCCCCCTTAGTTGGTCAGAACAAAATTGGATTTTACTTACTTGTTCAGAAGACATTTTCTTATGAAAATTCTTATGTTGGTCAAACTTTCAAAAAGTGAATCTGTGATTCTGTATGACAGTGACTGACAGCAGCACTCGCCTCAAAGCACTGTGTTCATCCGCGCTGTTTCATGCCGATTTACAACCCACGTAAAGATAATAATTCCGCGAATCACTGCAGTTACAGATTTCGAACAGAGAGATGGCGACAAAGAGGAAAAGATACGGACTGCAGCTTTAAGTAAATTTTTCACGTATCTGTACTTTACTTAAGTAGAATCAATAGTGCATACTTTTTACTATATATATAAAAATCCATCCAGTGTTTTTGTTTTAATCTCCTTATATGTTTTCCCTTGCCTCAAATTGAGCCGTTCGATTTTGTGACGTCACACGCTCGGAAGCCCCTCCCACGATTGTTGATTGACAGCATCGTTTCAACACAGACCCGCCCTCGCTCGTGAGGGAGCTGTCAATCTGTTCTGTTCTTGGGTGTAATAACGAACACAGCAGTCATTTTAATGTTCCTAAATCCGAACCGCTGAAGACGCAGTGGCTGAGTTTGTTTTCGAAGGGAATATTCCCCACGAGCAACGTCAATGCTTTCATGTTTGCGCAAATCATTTCTCAGCAGACTGCTTTATAAACGAGGGTCAGTATAAAGCTGGTTTTGCTAAGAAGCTGCTCATGAAAAAAGGATCGGTACCAGCTATTCGTGTTCCTGCTGAACCTCTAGAACAACTGAAGTGAGTGTAACGTTTTATTAAACTTTATATTAATATTTATATTAATCTTTGCAAATCGCTAGCTGCACGCTTCACAACGAATGGGTTTAAGGTTTACACTTAGGGTACATTACGGCATGTTTTCTATGATGTTCTCAATATAATTCATAATCCCACGTTTATACTGAAAAACGCGTTATGGTTATTGTGTTATTGTGTTACAAACGGTGTACGCACAGAACAGAGGGGCGGAGTGAGCACAGCTCATTATCATTTAAAGTCATATGCACTGAAACGGCGTGCTGAAAACAGAGCTGTTTTTGACCAAGTAAAATAAGTGTTTTCTTACAATACTAATGAGAATTTTTAATTAAAGTATATTACGAACTTTTAATTTAGACCCTAAAGAATCATATTAGCTTGTACAAAAATGGCATTATATGACCCCTTTAAAAATAAAGATTCAAAACAGTGATGCCGTAGAAGAACCATTTTTTTTGCTACGACAAAGAATCTTTCGGTCAACAGTTCTTAAAATAACCTTCTTTTTTTTCGTAGTGTAAAGAACATTTTAATAATCTAAAGAACCCTTTTTCCACAATAAAGTACCCTTTAAGGAGTGGAAAGGTTTCATGGATGTTAACGTTCTTCATGGAACTATCAATGCCAATAAATATCCTTTGTTTTAGAGGGTGTCCATTCTTCAAAATATCCTTCAGGTTTGGTATGGCATGAGTGTGAGTAAATGATGACAGAATTTTCATTTTTGCATGAACTATCCCTTTCAGGTTATCAGTTATGAACTGTTTATCCTGCCTAAAATGCTTACAATGTATTGCAGCACATAAAAAAAGAAAATAAAAAAAAATAGCTTGAATAAGTATAAAACAAAAATCCTCTGGACGTGAAATGTTGAGCCGTTTAAAGCACATTACTCATCTGGCTGACATTTACACGCACACACACACGGGTCATGAGTCGGGAAAGTGTGTTTCTGGTGCATGTCAGATTCTTGTTACGTGTTTGCAGATATCACAAGCAGATGACCCCTAAAAGGCTAAAGATCGAATTGTAAACCTTGTCTCCATAGAGATAATATAACCAGACAAATCGTTGCCATGGAAATGAGATATTAAAGCACAGATATGTAAAGCCAAAGATTTGTATGAGACAAGGACAGTATACAATAGAAATCCTCCCTTCACTGCTCTCTTTAAAGCAAACTACGCTCAGGTAAAGGACAGAATTGGAAATGTGAAATAGGGATGTTTTCTCTTTATATTATCAAATTCTTTGAGCTGGGATTAAGTTAATTTTAAAAAGTCAACCTTGCTTTGGCTATATAATACTACAAGATGTCAAAAAAAAAAAAAAGTCAAGACGCAGTATATACTGTGCATAATTATATCATTATAGTATCTGCAAAAATGTGTAATGAACTATTGTTTTGGAACAGACTGTATTGTAAAAAGCATATACAAATAAATGAATGGTGTTTCTTATTATGCACTGTGCTTGACCTTGCTACAAAATTTAACTTGATCTATTTTGACATGTTAGACCAAATTGGATTAAAAATGCAAAATATCCATATTCTGAATCAAACATGTAAAACATGCTTAATTGTATTTTGCAATTAAATGAAAATGTATTATAGTTTAAATTCATATTAAATGCAATTAGTTTCGAGTTGTTTTTTGACCCACTTAACTAGGTCACATTTATAAGTAATGTCATAATTACTGTAATATGCTGAATGAAATAAAATAAGGAGGTAATATGACAACGATATACAGTAGAATAAGTATAGTAGGTATAGTAAGTAGTATAGTGTATTCCATTCCTAACAATCACTCATTCACACTGCTAAACATGCAAAAATATCTACAAAATGTTGCTTCTAACACAGCATATCACTAAGATGAGCTGATCAAGTGTGTAGTGTGAAAAATTATAGGGCTGATAGTTACTTGTTCATACTGTAACTGTGAGGAGTTTGTCATACAAGGCGGGTGGTGAACCTTGTGATGAAAGAAGAAGGAAAACAAGAAACAAGAAAAAGAGACAAAGGGAGAGAGTGAGAGAATACACACACATGGACACTCACAAAATTGCATTTTGGCTTTGTGTTGCTGTGTGTGTGTGTATACTGTATGTTACCCGTCTACCTGTGATGCTGAGGAATATCGTCCAGGTCCGCGCGACGAGGAGCTTTTCACCGAACCCATAGACGACTCCACACTCTTCCCAGTGTAACAGTGAGTCCGAAGGCACTTCCCGTACTCTTTGCGTACCTAAACACACACACAAGTTGGGTTTTCATGTTTTATGGGGACATTCCATAGACAATGATTTTTATACTGTACAAACTGTATATTGTATCCCCTAAACCATCGCAGTAAGCATCACTTATTATGATTTATAAACTGGGACCAAAATATGTTCCAACAAGAATAAGGATTTTGGAAATTGACATCTTTGTGGGGATTTTGTCCCCATAACGTAGGGTTTACCAGGACCACACACACACACACACACACACGCACGCACGCACGCACGCACGCACGCACGCACGCACGCACACACTATGGCCATTAAACTATGCAACTGCTGCCATTTATTGTGTTTTCATTGATTCATGGTTTGAATCAGGACCGTCACCAGTGCCACCCCAAGTGATATAAGGTGTAAAAGTTGTGTAATTTTTGGAAGAAGTATTTATTACATTTGGCAGCATTTGAAAAGAGTTTTAAAAAGTTACATCCACTTCCGAATCAATATATGAGCTAAAAAAAACTGATCTGCACTGAGATGACTTTGGTATCATCTCAAAATGTATCAATATGTAGTGAACAGGCCTCGATGTAATTATAAAACATTATAGCTAATCCATTTTAGGGCTGGAATGACAAAACTCTAGAGCAGATGCTAATGACTAGTATGCAGTGCCGGACTCCCAACCGCATTCAGCGACAGTATCGGAAATGGTGATGTCCATAACATTGGGAAGATTTATCATAATTGAGCAAGTTATGAAATAAACGAGTCTAATCGAGGCGTGAGTTCATCCATCAGATATTTAAAAAAATCAACAAGGACTTTAAATGCTTAGTAACCGAGTGCAGAGAGTGCGTTTGAGCCGCGCGCCTCACAGCTCGCACCCACTGCAGCTCCGGTGGATCTGAGGATGAATGCAAATCATTTCTCCATCTCCATGACTAAACTAAACCCATCATGATTATCCACTTCACTATGGCTCTCACATTATATGACGAGGCAGACAACTAGTTGTCCAGTGCGGTTCAATTAATTCAGCGCGGGTTTGTCGAGAATGCGGTTGTGAGTCCTGAAAATGTGCAGGTGCCAGTTCGCATATAGAATGGGGCTGTCACGCTCATAAAAAACTAAACGCTTTATGAACACAACCGTATTAAGCGCCGCTGTCGTACTAGCCATTAGCATCTGCTCTAGAGTTTTGTTTTGTGAGAAACATAACGGGATTAGGGAGGAACATAAACAGTGCGTAATTGACATAATCGATTATGTCGACGCATCAATCCAGCCCTAATCCAAGGTTTGAAGTGTTGTTTTAAATAGGCTTTTTTTTTTAAATTGTTGATATACTATTACACTATTTATTATTATTTCAAATGAGATTTTATTTTTTTATTTTGAGTTTTCAGTATAATTTTTGTTTAAGTTTTAGTAGTTTGCGTAGTGTGTTTTGGTCATTTTTATTTTTTTTATATTTCTATTCAGCTTTAATTTATATCCAGACTCAAAACACATCTGTTTAGCTGTGCATTTACTGAAATGAGCACTGTTAAATACGATTGTTATTTTTTATTTCTTATGCATATTGTGATTATTTTATAATTACAGTATTTTAATACCTTTTCTATGTAAAGCACTTTGAATTACCTTAGTGTATGAAATGTGCTACATAAATAAACTTGCCTTGCCTTGCCTTGTCTAAAACTAAACTAAACTAATATAAAATAAATACATTATTTACTAAATAGCAGTGTTTGTTTGCTTGGCACATTTTGGTATGCTTATTGCTTTGTAAAGTATCCATAGCCATAGTGTTATAAAAATAAATAAATACATAAATAAACAAAATAAAACAAAACCGCCCTACTTTTCCACGTTCAGGCGACGGCCCTGGTTTCTATCATATGTGTATGTGAATATGTTTTTCCAAACCTTCTTCTGCAGGACGCAGTGAAATATGAAGATGAACATGCCCTGCAGGGAGTTAAAGATGGTGAAGAGGTACGCCATGATCACTGTACTCTCGTTAACGTACATCAACCCGAACGCCCAGGTCAGGCCCAGTAAACAGAGCAGTGCTATGGCTCCGATTACCCACGATCTGAAACACACACACACAAACAAACAGGAAATTAGCCTTGAAATTAAATGAGAAAAATGCAGTCAGAAATCATTTCTCGCAATATAAGACATAAGTGCTAGATCAGTGCCTAAATTGGTAAATTTCTACCCAGCTCTCCACATAAATTAAATACGACTTCAGTTAAAGTGAACTCCATTTTCTCAGTTTTCTTCCCCACGTATGCTGTTCTATATCTGTGGGACTTTATTTTGCATGGATTTTATTTTACACTTCTCTTTCCTTACATGAAAAATGAATGAAGAAACTGCCAAGATCCAAAAAGGACAATAGAAGCCATACAATTCAGAAGTTTCACTCGCACAAAAGCTACACAGCCATCGTTTGACTTCAGAAGACTTCAAATAAAGCGCACAAATCACTTTTATACCACTTTAACGGTTATTATTTGGTCCTTTTTGGAGTTTGATTGGTCATATTGTGCTTTGCAAAACAGAAAAGAGCTCAGACATTTATTCACAGAAGAAAGTCATACAGGTTTGGAGCGACATGAGGGGACTAAATGATTACAGAACTGTCATTTCTAGGTGAACTGCCCCTTTAAATACCCTCCTGTATCTCTTCCTGACATTCAGCGCACGTCGCCTCATTTCGTGAGAGCTGAACAGATCACGTGTGTCTGTAATGTGTTGTTTTACCCGCGGGGCTGCAGATCCACCCCACTGACTCCAGCTCCATTTAACATCAAAATTACAGGCATTTACATATGGATAACATCCAATGTACCACTAATGGGACAAACAAACTTCACACTGTTGTCATTAACTATAATTCCAAAAAATAAATAAATACAGTGAGAATGTATTTCAGAACAAATATTTACACTAATAAAAGGAACATCAAATTCTCCAAAGCTGTTCACCAAGATTACAATTAAATTTCATATTTGAAATCACCAATGAAACCTGACAACATCTGTCCCATGAATATTGTTCTTATGCTAAAAAAAAGCATATTTTTCAGGCTAGATCTGCCAATGCGCATGTGCAGTCAAAAGCATGCGTCTCAGAACACTGACATTTTCAATAGACTTTCACTGCATCCGAAATCGAATACTTCCATACAATACAATATGCAAAAAACAGTACGCCAACAGAGTAGTATGTCCAAATACATAGTATTCGAAAAACAGTAGGCGTAATTTCCCCGGATGACCTACTACTTCCGGCGAGATTCTGAAGTGCGCATTCGATGGACACTTTACTATCCCATGAGGCCACAGGAGAGGATTTATGAATGGAGGTGAAACGCTGGTAGGTCACGTGATAAGGGCAACATGGCGGATGTAGTACATCCAGATCACATTCATACACACATTCCTCATGTAGAACATTCTTTTTTAACGGTCACAAAGTAAGTTCAGAATTAAATGTAGTACCTATATTAGTGATTCCGGACGCACCGCTTATGTAGCCCCGCCCCTTTTCTGCGCTGCGCTCGTTGAGTTCTGTCTTCCGGTTTGTATTTCCACAGCATGAAGGAAAGATCTTACGGATTTATCAATGAACCACTCGTTTTTAAATCTTCCCCGTCTGATGACATCTGTTTGACATCAAAAATGTATGCTCATGATAACTTTTGTAAACTCTACAATAAGTAAATCCACTTCACCAGTCAATTACTCTCCGACAGTGATGCCATAGAAATATACAGAGCTTCCGCAAAAATTCTAAAGATTGCTCCATGCTTGTTTCTCTGGCGCAAGGTCTATAGCAACTGGATCTTCTTAAAGCAGCTGCAGTGACGCGATGACTTTACCAATCAGCGATTGGCTATTTAGAAGGCGGGACTATTCTGCCATATTGTGTGTTGCACTTTCTCTCATTCATAAGTAATATGAATGCAGCGTCTTTGTATATCTAAAGTCATTGGTGGTTTTCAGTGTGTTACTATACACTATTGTTCAAAAGTTTGGGGTCAGTGAAATTTGTTTTTGGAACAAATTAATACTTTTATTTAGCAAGTGTGCATTCAATTAATAAAACAAAATGACTTATCATTTTACACAAGATTTTATATTTAAATAAATGAATTTTCTATTCATCAAAGAATCCTGAAGAAAAGTATCAATGTGGTTTCCACAAAATTATGAAGCAGCACAACTGTTTTCAACATTGATAATAATAAGACAATATTTTTTAGCAGAAAATCAGCATATTAGAATGATTTCTGAAGAATCATGTGACTCACAGAATCATGTGACTCACGGAACACAGGAATAAACTACATTTTAAACATATATATTAAAAAAAAACTTATTTTAATTGTAACAATATTCCACAATATTACTGTTTTTACTTTTTGTTTTTTTTTGGAACAAATAAATGCAGCCTCAACTTTTCAAAAACATTAAAAAAATCTTACCGACCCCAAACTTTTGAACATTATTGTGTATGGTAGCTAAGGTATTTGAAGAGGATGTCTTTATGAAATTCTTGTTTCCAGATAAGAGTAGTCTATATATTTCTAACCATTTTACGGTCTAATTTTAAGTCTGATTGCTCAGAAACCAATCAATCTAAAATCAGCACACATCTTAACAAGACTCATGAATTAAGGAATTGTTCATTTAATAATAACTCAAAGGCATTATGAAAGATGTTTGTTTTCTCCATCACACTGAGACGCTGACATCTTCAGATGAATGTTAAAATGACCATGTCCTGAATTCCAATGCCTCCGCTTAAGTCATAAAACGGAGCTTAGGATGAGCTGCACAATACAGAGGGGGAACTTTAAGGACACTGAGAAGGTGACAGGCAGATAATGAGAAACACACACACACACACTGTTTGAATGATTGACAGCACTTCATATTGTGCCGCGAACGAGAACGTAAAAACAGGAAGTGAGTGAAGAGGGTTTATTTGCAGTTATGAAGCCAAGCCGAGAGAGAAATATGAGCTGGAGGGAAGGAAAGACGGATCTGCTTACTTAATCTCTGGATCATAATCCTCATAACTGAAGAATGAAATGCGGAAAAAAGAAAAGCAACAGAAAATTAGAATAAATAAATTGACACTTGAGAGCCAAATAGAAGGGAATTGAACCAGATGGGGTTTGATGAGTCCATATGCGTCATAAAATTCATCAGAACAGCAACTAGGGCTGAGTGATATGAAACATTTCATTTATATTTCACTAATAAAACAGTACAGTAAGAAACATAATACATATTTTTACCAAAACAAATGTAATATATGAAATGTTGAGATTGAACAACTGAAAAATGAGATATGAAAACTTACTGATTTTAACAACATTTAAAATCATAGACATTTCTGTTTTTACGCTCTCATACTTGTATGCACATAAGGATTGTGAAACTAGGTGGTCTTTAGGACCAAACCTTTTTATGAACAAATAAAAAGGGCATTCAATTTTATATCACAAGCACAATCATTTATCAGAAATATTCCACATTAGGGCTGCACAGTGTGTGTGTTTGTGTGGGGGGGGGGAGGTAGTACATCTCTAGTTGAGATTTATCTGATAAAAAAAATGTCAATTCCTATATTAAATGTGATTTTTAAAAATCCAGGTTTGCTGTGCTTAATTGTGGTCTGCACAACTAGGCCAACATTGTGTGATTATATATCAATATGGCTGTACAACAATAATAATAATAATAATAAAATATAATAATAATTACACTTATTATTGTTATTATTATTATTTTATATCCATATTTATTATTATTGTTATAATTATGATATATCCATATTGATTAGTATTAATATTTTAAATAAAAAAATATATTACTATTGTAATATATTCCTGTAAAAAAATATAATTTAATTTTACATTACAACTGTAAAATTACAATACTAATATTTATGGAGGGCATAATTTCATCTCATGTTTGGGAAGATGGTTGGCGCATGTTACATTTTTAAATACACATTAAAGCAACTCAAACTGTAGATAGATACAGATGTGGAACAGCATTTACTGTGAACTGAGCCGCTCTGGACACTGAAAAAACACCAGCGGATAATGAGCAGTTCGCGTGTAAATGAACACAGTGCCGCGCTTCACTCTGAAACACACAACGGATATATTAATCCAATTAAATTACAGCCTTTTTTTTTATTGATAATCACATTAAGCAATATTGCTATTGCGGCTTTATTACTATTAATTGTGCAGCCCTATTCTATACATCTCCCAGCTCTAACAGTGACATGAACATTATTTTTTTTTTGCAAAAAACAACGACAAAACCAACCACAAGTCATAAACAAGATCAACCAATAGCAAACAAACACACACACAGGCTGTTACCGAGATGCACAGGTGTTGGGGGTAATTACCACACACACACACTGAGTTTGGGTCTAATAACCACACCAGGTGCACAGCAAAATAAATGATTGATGGAATTAAAGTGGAGACTATTAAACATCATTTTGCAGTGTCCATCTTAATGACAGGGACATTAATGACGATCTGCCCATAAACACTCGGCAACACCGACTTGATGCCTGAATGAAGTGTGTTCATAGTCAGGTTCAATAATTATTGTAATTCAGTATATCCTTTTTACTGTGTTGTTATTTTTGAATTCAAACTATTGCAAATGTTAACGTTTTAAGTTTTTGGTAATTAATTAGCAAACCATCGCAGACCTGCAGGTGATAGGTGTGTGGGGAAAAAAGACCAAATAAGTAGGTCAAAAAAATCTACAAAAAACAAGGAACTCCCGCACACTATCAGTACTTGCAAATGAGTATCAAAATGTGTATTAGCAACGTTTCGGTCTCACGACCTTCATCAGGGATATATAACTATTCAAACTCAATCCCATTTAAAATAATCACATGACCAATCAACGTAAAGATCCATTTGTAACCAATTAAGCTCAATGACTGAACACAAAATTAACACCACATCATCATAAACAGTCATAATTGTTTATAATATCAAAGTAAAAAAAAAAAAAAAAAAACTTTTATCATTTAAATTTTTTAAATGTGATGTTATAAAAGTTTTTTTTTTTCTCAGAACTTTTATATTATTAATTACAATTATGTTTGTAACTGTTTATGATGATGTGGTGTTAATTATGTATTCAGTCATTGAGCTTAATTGGTTACAAATGGATCTTTACGTTGATTGGTCATGTGATTATTTTAAATGGGATTGAGTATCGAGTATGACATGAGGGTGAGTAAGTGATGAGGTCGATTTTATTTCTTTAACAGACTATGGTTAAATACATTTCCAGAAACGCAACTTTCCACAAGAACATGCAACTGATTAAAGTAAATAATATCACTTTTCACAAATAGGATATCAAAATAAATAATTATTTTCTTTTTCAACAAACGGGTCAGTGCAAGGCCGTGTTTAACCTTAAGAATGTAGGCTATGCACATACATTAATGTTACCATTTAACTAACTCACTAACTCAGTCAATAATTGAGAGTGACTGGAAGACATGATTGTGACATTTCTGTGTGATATTTATATGAAGATCAAAAGCAAATTTCAAAATGTATTTTAAAGGGCACTGCAGAAACTCTTTGCAAAGGGAAATTCATTGAGTTTACAGGAGTAACTGGACGCAAGGAGGCAATATTGGATGTACAGTCAAACCAAAAATGATTCAGACATTGATATTTTTTTACTAGTGGGTGCAGGACACCATAGCTCATTTATGTAGGTGTGAATGAGAAAGCTCATTAAGAGAGGATAGCAAAATAAAGTAAACTGTGACATATTATACCTAAAAAGTATTCATACAGTGGACTACCAGTACAATCTATAAAAAATTCGGGCCAAAAATGATTCAGACACTTTGACCTGACCATGTTTTGCTTAAGTGTTTTTCCTTTAATTGCTACTACGACCTTTTTACACCACAGACTGAACAACATTAAGCATTGCTTGGTAATTGATTTACTAAATTTAACAGCTGAAAGCTATTCAACCTGATTCATTTGTGAGACAGTCTAACAGAAGGATGGCCAAAACCAGTGAAATATCAACTGATTTGATAACTCTGAGTTCTTCTCATATTTTATTACCATTTTCTAAACTATAGCGAATCAACTGTGATAATGTGAGAAATTTTGGTTTGACTGTAGTTATATTTATACATGAATTGCTATTTTTAGATTTAAAAAATTGCATATAGGGTGTATTAAACACATCCAAATGAGTTTAGGGCAAACTGAACAATGGAAGCGATCAATTTGATTGAATTTATAGATCTGCAAATTGCAGCACATAATGCAGAAATTGGTTGAATTTACATAAACGGTTTTAAAAAAAAAAGCCATGGGGAGGCGTAATAAATTTGTGGAAAGTGCCAAACCAAATGGATATTAAAAACCCCTAAATAGCTCACGCTCATGTCCAAGTCTCTTCACTAGTGTGTAATCACCGTTTTTCACTCTTGTCTTCAGGGAACAATAAAGCGTATTTTCTTACACTCATACAAGAATACAGCTCTCTTTTCCAGAAAACTCATCCTACTGCTTTTACTTTTATTTTTCCTGAAGCTACACTATGCAGATTCTCATTCACACCTCCGTTCACCCTCTCTAAAACACACTCGCGCTGAAAAACCCAGGGCGCATTAGACGTTTAATTGAAGCAGATAGCGGCGACTGGTTGCGTTAAAGACGTCCTGCTGGGAGTTAAACAAACACAAGACTGCGATTTGAACATCTCTCCTCCCTCAGGTAGCCTGCTGCTGATCGCCCGGGTTAAACATGAAAAATTAACGTGAATTATGATAAAGAGACTGCTTTTAAACCGTTTAAGAGAATTAGCAGCAATTTGTCATATCGTCTCACTCTATCTCCAAGAGCGAATCTGCATCCCAATGGCAGCTGTAATTGAGTTAGTTGGAGGCAGAAAGTCTTGACGGAAATGTGAATAATGTCCTCAAGGTGCTGAGTGATGACTTCACCCGGAGACACGTCTGCCTTGAGTGGGTTTAATTGAGTCACAGATTAATGAATAAAAGGAATCGCTCATGACACAAGGATCAAACTCAGACCGCCCACGTCAATCCAGAGTTGTTCCTGTATCACACATTAAATGAGGATTATGACATATTGGTGCGAGACAAGTCGACCGAACTACTGCTGCAAATCGACACTGCAATACTAGTCGGTCATTTTCTATTTATCACATTTATGTATCGCTTTATATTTTTGCAAAGGCTATGCTTCAAATTACTGTCATGTTAATGTTACATTTTAAAAATGAGACATTATTTGGAAAAGTGTATATCTGGAGCAGAAAACAAAATCGTTTATTATAACCCAGACCTTGCCTGCGTACGTTTTCTCCATTGAATAGAAACATCAGTAGCAGTGGCATCAGTGATACTGGCCTTCATTACACTCTTAGAAAAAAAAGGTTAAATAGAACCTTTCAGATGTTCCCTGTAAGGTTAAGGGATAATTTTATGGAGTTATACTTAATTTTTAGTTAATTAATTTTTTACTTTGATTAAATTTGATAAATTACACATCTAATAAACATAAAATTGAAGTAACCAGTTAAACATGAATGTATTATGCAATCATTTATGACATTTCTCTTTATATAGAACCTTTTTTAGCATAAAGGGTTCTTTAAAATTGAGTCAAGAACCCTAGGGTTCTATATGAAACCATTGTGAACTTAGTAAAAAGATGCAATTAAACAAATATTTTAAATATACCATCTTTATGTTGTTTCTACATGAATTTGGAAATTCAACGATTCAATTCAGAGATTCAATGTGAATTTGGAGATTCAAAATATAATATATATATAACATATATAATAATATATAATTAATATATAACAAATTTTAACGTTTAATGGGTTTTCCCATTTGTTTTTGTTTTTTTAAGTGTGATTAATCACTTTTTAATCAACTGACAGCTCTACAATGAATTCATGAAACCAGGTAAAGGCCATATAGCAGTGAACCAGTGAAATGTCAAAACCTTTCGCAACAGCTATGTCATAACGAAAGCTTGTTTACGGAAATCACGTGACTTTGGCAGTTTGAAACGCGACCTGAATCACTTGCACCAAATGATGATTCAAAAAGGTTTTCAAAGCTTCATGAAGCAGTCTTTCCCATCACTAATTTTACTTTAGTTATTTAAGTCTTTTTTACTGAACTCCATGAAAAATTGAAGAGCAAAAACTGGTCCCATGCACATAATATTAAAGCAGGTTAGGCAATTTGTTCCAGAAATTTTTTTTTTTTATGCCAGTTGAAAGTCTCTTCACATCCTGATAGCAAGGTATGTCAGTAACCAAACAGTTGATGTACACCATTGACTTCCATAGTAGAAAAAAATAAAAAAAAATACTATGGAAGTCAATGGGGTCCATCAACTGTTTGGTTACGGACATTCTTCAAAATATCTTCTTTTGTGTTCAGCAGAAGAAAGAAATTCATACAGGTTTGAAAAAATTTGAGGGTGAATAAATGATGACAGAATTTTCATTTTTTAAGTGAACTATTCTTTTAAATCTTAACCCAACCATAAACCTATACCACTAAACCTGTCCCTAACCTTACCCGTTTCCCACCTCAATAGCAGCACAAGTGTTTTGCAATACAACATGAACCCAATAAGTACATTGTACCTAACAATTACTATTTTTAAGCGGTTATGCGGTAGTTAAAGACACCTAATATAAAGTGTGACTCAAAAATGTGCAAAATAAAAAAAACAGATTTCTTTTTTACAGTGTAGATCATCGGTAAAACAATCTGTAAAAGGAGAGAGAAGTGTGGAACTATGGACGCACACACGTATGCACAAACACACACATAAAAGGTCAAACACAGGAGGAAGTGGGCAGGTGCAGATGACCTCCAGAGGGACACATGAGCGGTGGAGAAACAGGTTGATCTTACCAGTGCCACTCCACTATGACACAGCCGTCATGAAAGCGATAGCTGTGCAAACGTCAGCAGACACGCACACAACAGAAAACAAGAACAAATAAACGAATGAGTAAGACAGAGAGACAGGAAATAATTCCTTCGAAAAATGCAAAACAAATAAAAAGCAACTTAAAAAGAAGCAGCAACAACCCCCTACACAGTTGTTACACAACACTCGAACAATTTAGGTCTTAAGAATTTAATTTAATTTAGGATGCAAAAAAATAGTATGACCTAGACGCATGACATTGAGGCAGGACATATGAAAAGGATTTAACTTTTATAGCCAAGAGCCTTTAGAAATTATACAAATATTTTGAAACATTATAAATGCCGATACTGTCATTTTTGGTCCATTTAAGTAAAAAAAAAATTATTTCTTTAAAAAAGAACCTTACTGATCCGGTAGTTCAGGCTTTTGATAATGATGGAAATGCAGTCTTAACCTTGAGAATGAAATAATTATAAATGTATTATTAAGTGCATTTATTACTGGCATGCTAACAACATGAAATCACAGCAATAATTTCATGCTAATACACATTCTTAAGTCAAATTTGTGGTCAGTAAGATTTTTTAATGCTTTTGAAAGTAGACTCTTCAGCTCAACAAGGCTGCATTTATTTAATCAAAAATACAGTAAAACAGTAATATTGTGAAATATTATTATAATGTAAAACAACTGTTTTCTATGTGTATATATGTTAAAATGTAATTTAATCTGTGATGCAAAGCTGACATTTCAGCATCATTAATGCCGTCTTCAGCGTCACATGATCCTTCAGAAATCATTTGGATATGCTAATTTGCTGCTCAAGAAACATGTCTTATTATTATCAAAGTTTAAATCAGTTGTGCTGCTTCATATTTCTGTTGAAACCGTGATGCATTTTTTCAGGATTCTTTAATGAATAGAAAATACTGTCTTTTGAAACTTTTGAACGGTATTCTACAAGTATGTTTGTTTTTATAGCTTTAAATCAAGTGGTCCAATAGGACTTGATGTGCCAAATGAATGTTGCAGTTGGTATTTATAATTAAGGGGTTGAAAAAATTTCCTTCTATGGACATTTTATTGGTCAAACATTTAAAAACAGCCCTTTGAATCAGATGACGCCATACATTTTTTTCGTCTACTTTCCAAGATGAGATGGAATGTAAATTATAAATGCAAATATGTGCTGTTTCGTCACCATTTGGAGTGCAATAGCAGAATGAACGCACACAACTGTTGAGTGTTGTGGCTGGTGGTCTCACACACATAAATGAAGGCATATATCTGGATTTGTTGTGTGACAGAACTGAGGCGTTGAAGTCGTGACCTCTGAGAGAGGAGCAGGGTGTACGTAGGTTGGTTTGCGGTTAATAACTCGACCTTCCAAATAGCCTTATAAATCACATCACACGCTTTTAAATCTTTTTTATTTCTTAGAGCCGACTGTTATAAATCAGACAATGAACAACAGCAGCAGCACTGATGTTCACACAAACCTAAACAAACCTAAATAAAGTGGATACCATCTGATGAATAGTCGACAAAAAAAAAAAAATCAGTCTTTGTTTCGCTACAAATAAACCACCTGCATGACTTTCTTTCATCTGTATCTACAAAATAAGATATTCTGAATATATGTCTTGGTGTATTTTTGTCCATGTAGTAAAAGTCGGTGTCCAAAACAACCCTGAAATCCACTAACTTTTACTGTATGGACAAAAAACACCAAGACATTTTTCAAAGTATCTTCTTTTCTATTCCACAATAGACAGAACGTCATACAAGTTCGGGATGACATGAGGGTGAGTAAATGGAGACCTAAAGCTATGAAGCTCAAACTCATTCTTAATATTGGATCAACCGTGAAACATTTAGCTATTTTACAATAGATTTGAAAGTCACTCATCTGATCAGTACTGTTTAATAATATTAGGTTTACGTTTATAAGTATTACAAAATGTGAAGCCACGTCTGCAGCATTTTTGATGTCAGATTTATCCTTCATTTGTATTTTTCATCTCTAACAAAATCGACATTATAACATGGTTATCTAATGAAGTCAGTAAGTTTTTTTAAACTAAATTGTTATGTATTCAGCAAGGATGCATTAAATTGATCAAAAGCGACAGTAAAGACATTTATGATGTTACAAAAGATCTCTATTTCAAATAAATGCTTTTCTTTCTATTGATCAAAGCATCCTGAAAAAAAACAAAAAACATCACAGTTTCCACAAAAATATGAAGCAGCACATCGGTATTCAACATTGATAATAATAAACAAATGTTTCTTGAGTAGCAAATCACCATATCAGAATGATTTCTGAAGGATCATGTGACACTGAAGACTGGAGTAATGATGCTGAAAATTCATCTTTTCATCACAGGAATAAATCACATTTTACAATAAATTCAAATAGAAAACAGTTAAATAGTACAAATATTTTACAATATTACATTTTTTTTTACTGTATTTTGGATCAAATACATGCAGACTTGATAAGAGTTTCAAAAACTTTAGAAAACTTACCGATCCCAAACATTTGAAAAGCAGTGTATATTGTGATACTGTTACCGTTATATACTGTATGTATTGCTCACACACCCCAAAAAATGAAAGCACTCACAGTTTTGAAAGCGTTTCTGTTCAGTCTCTCATTAGAGCAAGTAATCAACCATCTACAGATCAAACTAATACAGCCGAGTATGAAAACTACTAACAAGAGACTGTTATTATCTCATTATTAGCATGAATAGAATGTCTGATTACAAGAATTATCCCATTTAATCTGAGACCCCATGGAGGGAGGAGATGTGTGGCTGTAGGGGCTCATGAATTAATCAAACCCATCACCTCTGCTGTTGTGATTCTGTTTTATGTGGTCCCCTTCAAAATGAATATGACGAAGCATTCCTAACAAACCCTTCAGAATGCAGCGCACCAGCAGGGTTCTGGCAGTAAAATTCCCATTTGTTTCTTCCACAGTGAAATTGATCGTCAGAAATAACGTACAGTATAAACCTCTCGAAACACAGATAAGATGAGGTCCTAAACTTGAGAACTACATAATCCTGAATTGACCATTCATACCCTTGTGCAAACTGAATGGAATGTTTTTGGACACTTAATTGCACATTAATTGCAGTTAAATTGAAATGTATTATAGGTTAAATGTATATTAAATGCAATTAATTGAACTTAAGATCCACTTTTGACCCACTACATCTGTATATGTAATTTCACAATCAGTTCCATTGTTATTGAAGTGTACTGCCAAATGTACTTACAAGCATTTGTGGTAAACTAAAATATACTTTAATTTTGTTTTGTTTTATTGAAACATGTATGTAATGTATTTAAATATATTTGTAATCACACATTTGTAATAAATAAGTGTGCAAAATAAGTGTACTTCTTTAAATCACAACAAAAGATAATTAAAACAAGGATTTAACATGTAAAAGTAAAACTTTTAATTTGGCATTATTACAAAGTGCACTTCTTAAAAGTCTACTCATGTACTCCATGTACACTTTAAGTGGCCTTTCTTTATTCAACATATTATCTGCAAGTACACTGCACTACAACTGCCCATTTAAGTGCATATTCAATTAAGCACACTTTTATGCATTTTAATATCTTGTAAATCAATGTCAAATATATTGTATTTTATACTTTAATGAGATGCAAGCATTAGTTTTATGGTGTATGGCTATTCTTGCTTTGATTGATTTTCCATTTCTCCTAAAGTCGGTTTACATCAAGTACACAGCCTTGTTCCTTTGTCTTTTTTTGCCAGTTTTCTTCAAATCAATGTTTGTATTACTGTGATTCATCTCTGAGCTTTGAACTCTATAGAGAATATGTTTCTGAAAAGCCTGTAGTGAAAATGAATGGGGGGAAAATACTTCAGGAATGAATCCCAAGGCCACTGCAAATGTGGCTGATCATCACTGTTGAGCTCTACACATGAATGCATATGTACATGTGTCATAGTCAGGATTTATGCACTTCAATCAGGTGTCCATCAGAATTCTCTGGCCGTGATAGACAAAGGGACATATTAGTCCAGTTTGGCCCTTTAACACACACACAAATGCGGTGAACCACTGTGAAATATCATCCCATCTATAGAGATGATACTACAAGATCACTGACTCAAACGGTCTGATTAGTATGCATCACATCGACATAAGCACACACATGAACAACTGAACACACACACATCATTTCACTGTCCTGCTCACTATGCTGGATCTAAGGGGACAGCTATAAATTAGCATATTTATAGTCCTTTCAGCGCTCTGCTCTCCTGAGTGGCTGTGTGGCTTCGGTGATGAATATTCATGTGCGTGCGGAGGTTAATTTGGGCAGAATGTCTGCTGCTCTTTCCTGTGAAACAACACAGATCTTCAGGTAACGACAACCTCCCCACAGAATACAGACACACACACGCACGCTGTGGGATACCTGTGCCAGTTTTACTTTTACCTCAACCTACGACAATAATATGATAAATGAGCCATACGAGTTCCTCAGATGGTCAATGGGCCAATGTTTCTTCCGTCCATAAACTTGAAGTGTGTCATTTCTGCACAATTAGTGCCATGAAACAAGACGTAATGGTTGTTTGCAAACAGGTTTCTCAAACACATTATCTTTCTGGCCTTTTACCTGACAACTGCTGCTCGGACTAACAGTTAGTGATGCAAAATTCACAACATTGTTGACATGTTGACATGCTGTTGTCAGGCTGCTCAAACAAACTGAGCAATATTTTGACTTTTGTTGAGACCTGGTATTGAAATTAATCTCAAGTGATCTGAGCAAATATATGGGGCTTTCGCACCGGGTAGTTCTAGGAACTAGCCACCAGGGTGGTTCCCCGAGAACTAATGGTTCCCTTAGGAACATTTTCCTGGTTGCATTGCCAGTAGGAATTCTGATGTGATGTAAACCGCACTTGTTGGTGTGACTTTTATTTTGATGGTGCGGCATACCTTTATTTTGACGGCGCTAAGAACGCCAGAGCCTGAGCACACAGTGCTCACATTCTCCGGGTTCATTACTTTACGATCTGTCTAACAGTCCTGTCTAATACGTTATTAGATAGAACTGTAATACATAGAAAGTAGACAGTATATGAAAAGGTTTTATCGTATGCCGTGTATTTGATGCCCAGTGTTGCTAGCTGAGCAGAAATACATAATCATGTTTGGCTTGGTCCCCTCAAAATTGATTTGATTTTCTCCTTAGTGTAAAGGTTAAGAGGCCCATTTATCACTGTTTTCCATGTTCGTAGAGTTAGTTTGTGGAGTAAATATATAGGCTATAATCTGTGTGTTTACACAGCTTTTCTTTAAATGGCGGGTGCTGGTGTTTCGCATGTTTTCGGCCAAACAGCGTACACTAATGTCACTGGTAGTTCCTATAGTGCTGGTTTAGACCCTACTCTGAAGTAGGAGCTAAATTAGTTCCTCCAAAAGGAGTTCCTATACCTAAAAACTTTCCTAGTTTCTGCGGTGCGAACACGCCAAAATCCGGGTACTTCCGCCAATAGTTCTAGGAACTTTGAAAAGGTTAATCCGGTGCGAAAGCCCCTATAGGTTAATATTAGCGTGGTTTAAAATGATATATGGTCACCGAAACCGCATTTGAAGGATCACATTACTTTTGTAGCGTAAACGCCAATGCCCAGGTCCCTAGCCCTACTTTTCAGGCTCCTTTCCAAACAGTCCAACAACATAGACTTCACCTACTGCTGGCTCCATCCCTCATCAAGTCCATCCACAAGCTCGACCTCTCTTATAATCGCCTTTCTAAAGGTCCGAAATTTTCGAATGCGTTGTTTTGTATTCGTCATTCGGTGGCTCTGAATTGTCAAAACACCTCTCAAATGCTTGCTACGGATGCGAAAAACGCAGAAAATCTAACCCGATCCGATCTTTTGTGTAAACGTGATTGACACAACATGAGGTCGTATTTATTTTTTAACATGCGTGAATTTCGGACTCAGTGTGCAAAGACTCCACCCACAACAGGCCCCACCTTTAAAAGACTCCTCCCTTCAAAGAGCCCGTTCCCCATGCTCCACCCCTCACCTCTCAAAGATTTCCTCAAAGGCCTTACCTTTTAAAGGTCCCTTCCCAAAGACCACACCTACCACAAGCTTCACCCTTCATATACATTCACCTCACAGACTCCACCAACCACAGGCCCACCCTTTCAAAGGCTCATCCCCAAAGAACCAGATGCCACTCCCCTCACAGACCAAATCTACGACTAGCTCCACCCCTCTGCAAGATCCACCTTTCAGACTCCACCCACCACAGGCCCCACCCATCAAAGGCTCCTCCCACCAAAGAGCCCATCCCACAGGCTCAACGCCTCACTGTCAGGCTTACTTGATGTTGTCAAGACAACCAGAGTCTGGCTTCAGGATGGCAGTGTGGTGGAACATCTTGTACAGAGCGATTCCCAGGAAGATCACATTCAGCTAGGAAGAACAGAAGCACAGGATTGGTTGAGGGTTCACACGTGAGAGCACTAGAGTGTGCAACATTGAACATGAATGTTTTGAATATAGTTTTTAGAGAGCATCAGAGCTGGTTACCATGATGATGAGTGTGGCGGGGCCTATAAAACTCCAGATGAAATAAGTATCCAACCGCAACCAGCACCTGAAAATGTGAGAAAGAGACGTCACTCAAGTTTCAAAGTTGCACACACACACACACAAAAAAAAAAGTAGTACCGCAGATTGTCTTTTGGCTGATACATGAGAGTTCTTTCAATTATTCAGACTTTAATTTCCGCATCATTAGACTAAACTTAAACCCTCCTGTGACCACCCACACACTCATTCAGACTCATTCAGATCATTTGAGTGTGTGTGTGAGACTCACACTCTGTCTGTCCCGTAACTGCGGTAATCCACTGCAGCAGAAACGGCCACAATGAGGGCAGGAATGCCGTATCCGGCCAGGTAAAAATATCTCCTGCGTGAATGTTCGCTCTCAAACACCTCCACCAGCATGATGTAGAGCTGAACGCCTTCCAGAAACATCCACGTGAACGCAGACAGGAAGAAGAAATGCAGTAGTGCCGCAAAGACAGCGCAGGCAATCTGAAACGCACACAAACGGTCTTGTGAGGGCGTGTGTTCTGTGGACATTGATGGATGCTGTTCAGCGACCTCGCAAACCTGCTCAGATAATTGAAAAATGTTAAATAATAGGGTTTAAAGATTATGAATCATGTATGATGTTCCTGCATTAGAGTCACACACACTGAACGCTTTCACATTAAATCTTTATGACACACACGCTTGTGCTATTTCACCCTCTCATGAACTAATAAAAACATGGAGTCAGCCAATTTAAACATCCCGGGCCCTATCATACACCCGGCACAAAAGTTTTTTTTTTGCTAGTTTCAGCCCAACACAGTTATCATTTTCACGTTTTGCGCCATAGCAAATGGATTTGGGCCCATCTGTTCGCCCATGGGCGTGCTGGTCTGAAAACGAGGTGTGTTCAGGCGCATTGTTGGCGCGTTGCTATTTTGAGGAAACTGAAATAGACTGCACCATTGACTTTAGACCAGGTTTCAGTTGATCAATGGCAATATCGCAAAATATTGTTTTTGTTATTTAAAGAGCACATTAGTAATATGCACCTATAGGCATGTCTACAATGCGCGTACACTTTGTCTCGTAGATGGTCTGCTTGTGCGCTTTAACCTCGCTAGAGAAGCGTTCATCTTTTCCGCTTGCAAATTCCGCCATGTAATTAGCAAATCAGCTATGGCGCGAGCGCAACTGAGTTTTTAAAGCAAATGAAAGATGAGACTCTGATTGGTTTATTGCACGTTACGCCCAAAACAGACCCATTACTCATTTAGATAATAGAGACAACCCTTTTAGACTATGTGTCGGGCGCGCCGACCATTTTTCTCGTCGTTAAACCAGCAAAAGTGGTTTCGGAACACCATGCGCTTAGATCGTTAAAATAGGGCCTCCCGTGTCCAAATATGCGATCATCCCAGTTACACGGTATAGAGCAGTACTTAAAAAAAGTAGGATTTGTACGTGATTAAAATAAATAAATAATACATATACAATGAAAAGATGATTTGTGTGTTTGTATGTTTGTCGTACAGGCTGGTCTGCGCGGTTGATGCCGGTGAGGAAGAGCGTTTCAGCGATGAAGAGCGAGATGCAGAGGTTCTTGTGAATGGTGTTCCTGTCGCTCTGGAGGCCACGGAAGAAGCAGAAGGTGAAGATGCAGACAAGCAGACAGACCAGAGACAGCAGAATGCCCACCCACGTGATGACGTCCAGCAACAGATCATGCACAGGGTCTGCCGTCTACAGGGAGAGACAGAGATTAGAATGTTTTCACATTCCTTTGAACATGAACATTACAACTGAATATAAAAATATTGCTGCAAGCAGCAATTACAGGACTCAAGCACAGCAGCAGATACACAGTGACACCATCAAAGTGTCTGATACAAAGTATGAGAGCACATCAGAGCAATGATTTTTTTGCTCTTTTTTATTTTTTATTTTTACACAATTTACACCAGGATGGGCAGTCCATAATTTTGCACAAAAAAACTCCCACATTTTTAAGTATATTATCTGCAGAACATTTACTAAAACTAACTAAAACTGTAACTAAACTGTAACTAAAACTATTCAAAATAACGGTAACACTTTACAGTAAGCTAAACATTAGTTAACTATTATAGTTAACATGAACTAAGAATTAACAGGATTTATTTTTCTTACTTCATGTTAATTTCAACATTTCCTAATACATTATTAAAATCTGTGTGAAAAGAGTTTTCATAATCTGTGTGGATTAATTTACTAATACAACCTACAGTACATGCTAAAGTGAATCAATGTTTTTGTGAATTCCCCGCATTATAAGTGGGAGACCTGCGAGAATGATTAAGGGTGTATTCACACCAGGAAAGTCCGATAGTCCGATAGTTCACTTGCTTTGGTGCGGACCAAATAAAAAAATTTTGTTGTTTTTTTGGTACGGTTCGCTTTCACACTGCTCTTTTTGCAAGTGAACCAAAATTTGTAAACAAAACCACACGTGTGCTAAGGTCGTCCATTCATTGGACAAGGATTCTCAAGTAGGGAAATCAGGAAGTGCAAAAAAGGCTCAGCATGGAGATATTTCGTACTGCAATATTTGTTATTTTACTAATTTTGTGTTATTCTGTACAAACGCAATATGAAGAAACTGCGCAGAAGACGGATAAGGTATAACGTTTTCATTCATAGAGAGGGGCTATGTTCACACATTCAAATAATGAGATTCTTATTGTATATACTGCTAACAAGTGCTGTCAATGTTAATGCTTGCGATTAAGTTTGTCCAGTTTAACGCAGCATCATCCTTGTATTGTAAATATCGTTACATTATATGAACTGCAAAAGCTTTTTTTGCATCTATGCGCGATTAGACTAAAGAGAACGCTCTGTATGTGAATGTCCTGATGCACACACTCATTCATTCATTCATTCCATTCCAATGATGCACACACGACGGGCAGAAAGACGCGCAACAGTATCGTGTGGCCAGACAGCGCGCCGGAATGGAATTCTCTTTCGCACTTGAACAACAATAACACAAACCATTATGCCAAAATCTCCGACTACGGAAGCCTGTTAACTCAAAGCCGCAGTGCTTTCTTGCAATTGGGTCGGTTCATGTTCACACCATAAACGAACCGTACCAGAGTTCGTTTGGAACCGTACCGAGACCACCTCTTCAGCTGGGTCTCGGATCGGTTGTTTGGTTCGCACCCGAGTTCGATTGCTGTATTCACACCTGCCCAAAAGGTCCGCACCAAGGGGGAAACGAACTAGAGTTCGATTCAATCGAACCAAACAAGGCAGGTGTGAATACACCCTAAAATTATGCGCAATACCCACAATCCTATGCCGAAATTCGAGCCATGTATGTTCTAGGAACCCATCTATCCATCGATCCACACATCCATACATTAAATAGAAAGTGCCATCTACTAGCTCATTACACTGACCGTAAACCTTTTCCAACAGACGTAATTAGCTACTTTGTGTTAATATCTTAATAACTAACTACCTTTAAAAACAAACATCAACAAAAAACACAAGCATCTCCACACAGTTGCAAAGTAACACTGTTAATAACCCTGCACAAACAGCATCTATTGTGTATTTTTATGTGTTGTTCTTTAAGCCAGTAACCGTGTGTGACAGTAAGTTTGATTTATTAGTGTGCCACAGATAAAGCTCTCAGATCCTGCAGACGGCCATCATTGATTCCCTACTGTACTCCCTCTGTAGGGTCCCTACGGAGGCCGCACAGCCAGGGGAAAAGAGCACAGCTGATATGGGACGCATCCCAGAAGACTTTGAGTCTGGAAGACCGGATGTCAGCACTTCTGAAGAACACAGCACATGAATATTTATGAGCGCTGCATAGGTAACAGTACACAGCTTATATGTGCCTGTGTGTATGTGTGTGTGTGTGTGCCCCAGAGGGCCGTTGAGCACATAACACATCACTCTTCCTGAGGCCCACTCACCCTTGAGCGCTATATCTCCTCTACATTCAACACACAGTGTGTGTGTGTGTGTGTGTGTGTGTGTGTCAGTGCTGTAAGTAAATCAGCAGCTCAAGCCTGCTCAGCAGAATCCACAGTGAGGCCTTAGACTTTATAGAGTCAACCCTGAGCTAAAGTAAATCTATGTGTCTATAAACACACACACATACACACACACTCACGTGCACATGTAGAGAGTAAGACTTCATGATATATATAATGAATCATTATGAAAACTGAAAATGTTCAAATGAGGAAGACAAATGTGGTTTGCTATTTTTTTGAGGTATAAAAAAGTATATAAATAATACTAAAATAACACTTCTGCAGAAAGTCATTTATTAAGATTATTTTTTCTCACTATTTTAGCCATTTTTTTTATAAATCTCAATTTCTGTTTTTGCTCTGAAATGGCTTAAAAACTTAAACTAAAATTAAAATGAAAGTATTAAAATGAAACCTAATTCAAAATATTAATAAATAATATAAAACTATACAAATAATACTAAAGTAATACTTTAACAATATATTTAGTAGTAATCAAGTTTTTACTTAAACCATATCAGAAATCTGAAATATATCAGAAAATGCCACATGGAGACTTCCATGAACATTTCGGAGAGATGATTCTGATCAGAGTTTTGAATTGATTCAAATAAATGGGCAGTTTGAATTAAACTGACTTGTGTATTCACCTTATTTTCCACGAAAACAAGGGTGACGCCATTACGTTCGTTTTGTCATCTTACTTCCGGCTGAGAGGGACTTCAACTTCCGGCTGAAAGGAACTGGGCTAGTTTATAGACGTAATTCTATAGTTGAAATGGCAAAATATGTCATTTTTTAACAATTGAATGAAGAGGATAGAAAAATTTAACAAACGGTGTTACAAACACAATGTAAAGCGATCGGAATGTTGTGGTGTACTTCACGATTTACACCCACACCACCTAAAGACGAGGAGCACCTGAGGCCATGGCGGAAAGCGATAAGCTTGAAGTGCCCGTGTTCGTACCATTTTATGGACGGGAAGCCGACTGACGAACACCCTTACCCCGAGTAAAGCTCGGCTACGATGTTCTGGTAAAGATCATCGCCGGGTGCTGAACAGGTTGTCAGATTCAGGTAAGCTAACGTGCATAACTGTTGTTACCTAACTTAACGTTACCTATCTATGTGCTTGTTTATGTTAGCCTAACATTAGATTCGTGAAGTCCGATCTATGAATACATTTAAGATTAGTAACGAGCCGTTAACAAAATACAACGATTCTTGCATGATTACCATTGGCCACCTACCGGTATATATGTATGTCATATTTCTTATATTTCGTTTACTTTGAGTTATGGACCTAAAGGTCTGAAATAAAGAATGAATGAATGAATATTCACGATAGTAGTACAATATATTATGGTACTATATAATAAAACTACAATATAATATTTATATTACAGTCTTATAATAGCTCACATTATTCCTGTAAGGAGGTCAGCTAGCTACATCTCTCATTCAGATATTGATATTGACCTACGGCGAGTTAGGAGATTGTGTGTATACTCGTTTTTAATGCATCTGTCTCGTTTTTAATGCATCTCTCTTTTTCACACTGTTCTAAGTATGAATGCCATCATAAATTAATTCTCTATCTATTTTAAGTAACTGTTACTAATGTAAAAATGTTTATGGTTATAATATTTCCTTAGATCATCAATGAGCGTCAGTGTTGCAGTGGACAACTGTGAGGAGGATCACAGCCACATGCCCCAGACCTGTGATGCAGAAACACAATGGGAGGATCCATCTGTCTCTGACCACAACTACACTTCAATATCTCAACTCAACTCAACCTGAAGCCACCTACATCTGAAATGGGAACACAATGCGTTGAGCCAGTGCTATAGTACATAACTCTGCTGAGAAACGACCACCTTTGTCAGCGGGTCGACATTAGATGCATTCCATTCAGTTGCCGAGCACCTTACAGTTCATACACCAACAGCTTTCAGCTACACACTTGAGATCACCTCCTAATGACTCTGATGAAGCTGCGTCTTAATTTATTGCAGGGTGATCTTGCTGTAAGGTTTGGTGTTTCTCAGTCCATTGTAAGCAAGGTGATTTCGCGTTGGCTTGACATCATGGAGGAGAAGTGTTTCCAAACACAACATGTAGGGCTGCACAATATATCAAAATATCACAAATGTATATATCGCAATATGCATAACTTTTTTAGCTTTAATAAGAATCAGTGTATATATATATATATATATATATATATATATATATATACACATGTATATATAGCCTATATATATATTTAATTCATACAGTGAAAACTAAGCAGTGTTTTATTTTTACATTTGATTATTCAGTTTCTGTTGTTAAATAGACCTAATGTAAGATAACCTGAACCCCTTAACCCCGTGGTTTACACTGATGTTAAAATAACACTTCTTATGCTACAGTAAAACACTGGTCTTCACTTTCACAAGTTGTAGGGATGTTTTCTTGTCACAAAAAAAAATGTGAAACACGTATGTAGGTTATATAATTGTAAGTCTAATTTAAGTTAATTTTATACATTTTAAGCATAATCGTGTCGCATATCGAATATCGCATTGTTTAATGAGTTATCACATATCGCATTTTTCTTCAATATCGTGCACTTAATAACTTCGTCCAGGCGATGAAGTAATGGCAGACAGAGGCTTCACCATTACTGATCTCTTCTATGAAAGGAAGGTGAAACTTGTCCTTCTTGTAAACCTGTACAATGTGCCCAGATTTGACCTGTTATGAAGTTATTTTTACAAACCTTTACAATGTGCCCAGTTATGAAGTTATTTTTATAAACCTTTACAATGTGACCAGATTTGACCTGTTATGAAGTAATTTTTATAAACCTTTACAATGTGACCAGATTTTACCTGTTATGAAGTTATTTTTACAAACCTTTACAATGTGACCAGATTTTACCTGTTATGAAGTTATTTTTATAAACCTTTACAATATGACCAGATTTTACCTGTTATGAAGTTATTTTTATAAACCTTTACAATATGACCAGATTTTACCTGTCAGTCATTTATTATTAAACCTATGTGAGCTCTGTAGATTCCATTTAAAACTTAAATGAATTAAGTCTTCTATAGAACTGGCCACGTTAACAATGACGATGGATGACACAATGTGAGACCAACTGATCGTCCTACGAAGTTTTCTCCGTGCTCCCAATTTAAAACATTTACGGTATTAACGTTATTTGACATTTTGCTAAAGTTTTGTCTAACTAAAAAACAATCTTCTATCGATTGAACTAGCTACCGGATGTGCCGTGCCAGTTTAGCGGAAGTCGGATGACAAAATGCGGAAGCGCGAAGTATTAAAAGTGGGCGGGGCGGAATAAGGTGAATAACAACAGTATTTATGCTGTTTTTCAAGTTTCAATCATCAGCAATGATAATAAAAGGAGCAAGAAGAGTTATACTGTTGCGATCTTCACCAAGCTTAAAAGCAATTAAAAAGCACATTATTCATCACAATATTGATTAAGTTTATATTGTCAACAAAATAATAACAGATATATCACCCAGCTCTAGCACAGAGACACAGATGAACAATCATGAAACACACACACACACACACACACTTGCAAGAGGTGATGGAGCAGGTGTGTGATTAATTGCGCTCTGGTCTCCATCAAACACACCAGTACAAAATAGAAAAGAGATCAGTGAATGTGTGTATGTGTGTGTGTGTGTGTGTGTGTGTGTGTGTGTGTGTGTGTACTTCCAGATTCAAGATCTGGTAGATTTATATCCCGTCTGGATTCTTCATCCCCTCAGTATCAGTTCACGCCGCTCAGAAAACACACCAGTTCAACAGCAGAGCTGTTAGTGCTGAGAAGTTTCCACAAATCGGTGAATCAATTAACCAGTTAAAACATTATCAACAACCACCAGCAATTCACTGGTTCTATAACACAATCACATACTCCCATGTTTTGACATTTAACACAGTTTAAGTCAAGTCAAGTCAAGTCAAATATATTTATATAGCGCTTTTCACAATACAGATTGTCTCAAAGCTCAAAGTTTAAACACGTTCCAATGGTGTATTCATTTGCCAATTGAAAAAAAAAAAAGAATACACAGAGAACTAATAATAAAATAATAATAAAACACTTATATAAATGTAATTAAAATTCGATAATGTTAGTCATCTAGAAAAACATGTTAGGTTATACTTTATTTAAAGGTGTCCTTGTTAGTGTAATTATACATTTAAGTACTGAGAAATATTAATTAACAACATTATTTCTATAGGGTTAGGATTAGGGTTTGTTTTAGGGTTAGTTGTGTGTAATTAGGCATAATTTATAGTTATTGCTATAGTAACTATTTGTAACGTGAAACAAGGACACTGTAAAATAGTGTTACCGCATTTTATTGTACAGAAAAGAAAGTCGTCCATGTTGAGATCACATGACCCGCTGTGTCATGTAGTGTAAGGATTACTAATACTACAACTAATATTAACAAATTGACTCGATATAATGTTTTAGCCAGTGTCCAAAGTGCACAAACATTAAAATAGGCAAGGCAAGGCAAGTTTATTTATGTAGCACATTTCATACACAATGGCAGTTCAAAGTGCTTTACATAGAGGAAATTAAAATTGTGGGGTCAGTAAGATTTTTTCTTAAATAAATGAATGTATTTATTCAGCAAGGATGCATTAAATTGATCCAAAGTGTCAGTAACTATCTATTTATCAAAGAATCCTGAAAAAAGGTACCATGGTTTACACGCCAATATGAAGCGGCACAACTGTTAGAAATGTTTCTTGAGCAGCAAATCCGCAGATTAGAATGATTTCTGAAGGATCATGTGACACTGAAGACTGGAGTAAAGATGCTGAAAATTCAGCTTTGCATCACAGGAATAAATGACATTTTACAATATATTCATATAAAAACAGTTATTATATAATGCAGTGATATTTCCCAATATTACTGATTTTACTATACTTTTGATCAAATAAATAATGCCTTGGTGAACATATGAGACTTCTTTCAAAAACATGAACATATCTTACCGCCCCCATACTTCTGAAACTCTGGAGCTTTAGTCATGTAAAAAGTAGTGGGAGGAAGAATGTGTATCTGTCGATAGCTAGCTGTACATCTGGAGGAATGTTACTTTTGCTTTAGATTCGGAGGAGAATGAATGAGTTGAATGCATCAGTGACACGCGGTCTTTCGTAAAAGACCTTCAGAACAGTAAACACGAGCACACATCTGTGCAAAGCCTCATTAAGAACACATTCACGCACGCATTTCTGATATGCAGCAGTCAGTGTCAGATTTCAAACAGTTCTCGTTTCCTCAATCTAATGAGTCATATTTCTGTCATATTCCACACACACCTCTGTGATGAGAGCATGAGATATCCATGACAACCAGCGGCCCTCCTTTAAGATTGAAGGTTGGATGACAATTGCCTGACATTGTCCCCAGACTCAGCATCACTAGGCCACTCCAGTGGTCTCAATGTGTCCATTACTACACCTCTCGCTATCACTGGCACTGCTGCAGTCATGGCAACAACAAAACACTTACCTGTGAGGATTTACACACACAATCTCTCTCTCGTTCACCAACAATCTGAGGGTGAAACGGAGGGGACAGATGGATAAATGCATGACTGAATGAAACCCATTTATAAGGTTATACTGAATACGATTTTGTGAGCGTGTCTATACGGCTGCTGTGGCTTAAAGGGATAGTTCACTTCAAAACGAAAATTCTGTCATCATTTACTCACCCTGAAGTTGTTTCAAACATGTATGAATTTCTTTCTTCTGCTGAACACAAAGGAAGATATTTTGAAGAATGTCAGTAACCAAACAGTTAACTGGACCCATTGACTTCCATAGTAGGAAAAATACATACTATGGAAGTGAGTACTTGAGGGGTGAGTATATGATGACAGAATTTTCATTTTGAAGTGAACTATCCCTTTAAAAGTTATGCTGTACAATATAGTCTTTTTGAAAATGTTGGTGCTTGATCTGGACAACTGTCCTGTCCAATGCCGTTTGGCAGTTCAGGATGTGAGACAAAAAGGAAAACATTTTTAAAAAATATTTTTAGTATTTGTTTTGTAAGTTTTTGTTTATTTGAAATATAATTTCTATTTCCATTTAGCTTTAATTTATTTTCATTTCAGACTTACTTTTAGTAATTTTTGTACTTCAACCTAAATTAATTTGAATTCAATTAATAGCTAATGCAACATTTAATGTATTTGTTTATGTAATATTTTTTCTCTGAAAAATGCCGTATGGCAGTTTATGCAGTGTGACAAATTGTAGATTTATTTTTACAAGATTAGTTCTTTTTAATATTTAACTGTGTTTTGGTCATTTTTTAGATTTTGTTTATTTTATCATTTCTATTTAGTTTATTTTCATTTTAGCTTTAGTAATTTTAGTTCTTCAACTTAAATTAATTTCAGTTAGTTGCTGAGGCAACATTTTTAATTTTTAGTTTTTTTTTTCTTTTCTTTTTTTCTGACAGTTCAGGCAGTGTGACAACATTTTTATCTGTCGATACAAAAGCACTGGACTGTTATTTACCCTAGTTAATTATGTATTTACAAATAAATCCATAAATCTACCCACTACACAGAACAAGCTCTGAACTAAAAGACGACACGCCCACAAACCAAATATGTACAGTGGGTGTGGCTAAGCAAAATATGGGTTTCATTTAACATTCATATTTTATTTCAGCTTTATTCCATGGTCAAAAAATATATTATTAGGTGTGTCCAACTTCATGTGGCGCTGCGCAGACCAATCGTCGAGAGTTGCCGCTTGCAGTCGGGGGCGGAATTGAAAACGGACACTTTCTGCTTTCTGTAGTGACGCTCGCACAGTGTTTGTGTACTTTATCGCAGATGAAGTGGATTAGATGGAGTATTTGTTAAATACACAGACGTTTCAGACGTTTTCATGAAGCAACAGAAACACTTTTCATGTACTGCTTAATACAGTGCTGTATTACTTCTGTACAAGAATAAAGTTTAAAGGGGGTTATATAATGCCATTTTTTGTACAACTTAATATGAATGTTTATGGTCTAAATGAAAACTTTGTAATATACTTTTATTTAAAATTCTTATTAGTATTTTAAGAAAACACTAATTTTACCTGGTCAAAAACAGCTGTTTTCAGCACGCCGTTTCAGTGCATATGCCTTTAAATGATAATGAGCTTCGCTGACTCCGCCCCTTTGTCCTGCGGGCGTTTTGACACAACACACATGGAGTGTTGCCTTGACAACAGTTGAGGGTATATTTTGGAGAGAGAGTGGCAACGGGAGTCTCTGAAGACACATCTGTGCAATCGTATCAGTTTGAACCGGAGTCGGACCCGGAACAAGATGACGGCCGCAAAGAAGTTCGACAGTTAAGGCTCGAACAGGACGTTTCTGAATGGTTGGTTAACGTAATGTCACTGATGATCTATTTTTGTAACGTTATGCACTGACAGGGTAGAGTAGTGAGATACGAACGCTATGTTTACTGATGTATACGTTAGTTCATTGACAGATTGGCGTTACAACTAATCGTCATGAAAAACTTTTTCGCGATTTGCAAAGATTAATATTAAGGTTAATAAAACTTTACACTCACTTCTTCTGGAGGTGCAGAGGGAACATAAATAGTTGCTACCGATTCTTTTTTCAGGAGCAGCTTCTTAGCAAAACCAGCTCATACTGCCCCTTGTTTATAAAGCAGTCTGGTGAGAAATGATTCGCGCAAACATGAAAGCATTGACGTTGCTCGTGGGGAATATTCCCTTCGAAAACAAAACTCAGCCACTGCGTCTTCAGCGGTTCGGATTTTGGAACATCAAAATGACTGCTGTGTTCCTTATTGCACCCAAGAACAGAACACCACAATCGCTTAGACGCCATTCTGCTCCAGCGTATCAACAATGGCGGACTATGATGACAGCTCGGTCAGGGCAGGTCTGTGTTGAAACGCTGCTGTCAATCAACAATCGTTGGAGGGGCGTCCGACCATGTAACCTCACACGGTCGAACGGCTCGATTTGAGGCAGGGGAAAACATATAAGGAGATTAAAACAAAAACACTGGGTGGATTTTTATCATTATATGATGGTTGTGTACAGGCACTGCCAACACACATTTCAGTACAATCAACTTGTAAAAGTGCATGTACCATTATATGACCCCTTTAATAGAAGCCTATACTATTTAAATACCAATAAAGTGGGTTTTGTTATGATAAACATAATATAATATTATGGTTACATGAAAAGAGCTTTTACTGTTAAAAATACATGGATTTGTGAGCATTAGCGTAACTGAAGATTTTAGAATAAACACGAAACACACGTCATCGTTGTCATTATTGAATCCAGTCAATCGCAGAACAACTGTCGTCATCAGAACTTGTGCACCTGTGCGCCGGTGGAGTCAGTCGTATACTCTTGAATCACTCTCGCTGTATGATGCCATACGTCACAGTGACGTGTCGTCGGCGTTGTCTCACGTTGGACAACATTTTTAACCGGCATGCACTGCTTCAAGTTAGACACCGATCGGTCTGCACAGCACTGCATGAAGTTGAACACACCTAATAGTTTTATTTATCATGTCCAATATGACTGCTCATGGACAAGTTTGGGTGTGTTTAAGCCAGGAGGGGGTGTGTCCATTTCTGCTGTGGGTGCGTCACTGCCCTAAATGGGTGTATCTCGAATTGCACCATTCATCGACGGCTACTTCCTGTCGTGACTCACACAATGTAAATGAGTCGGTAGACTTTATTCTAAACAGCAGGACCTGAAGTAGGCCTGCAGTTTTCCCTTCTCACATGCTAATCAAAACGTCTGTCAGCGATCTACTCCTCTCTAGAGAGAGAGAGTCGTGGCTGACGACGGTTTGCCACGGGGCCACTGAGCGCCATTGTTTCATCCGTCAAAATGTCTTTCTCCCCTCATTTTCACAGTTTTTTTTCAATCCTGTCAATTGTTCTTCTCTTGCTTTTCGGTTTCACTCGAGGTAAAGCCGAACTTCGGCTCTGAATGGAAAATGTAAATGAAGCTTTTAGACTAAATGCACCTGGCTGAGGCTCCGTCCCTTGCGACCCCACGCCTGGCAGACGGAGGAAAAAACACTGCCGCCAAATTGTGTTCTCGACAACACAGAGAACAACAGACTTCAATGGAGAAACAACAAAATGAAAACAGTCAAATGGTACAAATAGGTAATCATTTAGAAAATAATGCATGGCAGCAACTTACGGAAACTCAGAATGCGTCAAGCTGTATGTCAGACGTCTTTTAAAACATGCTCAAAACTAACAAAAAGCAGCAATAACAATGCATTCCTAAAAAAAAAACACCAGTGTATGTGTGTTTGTTCAGCGTGTATTGAGTCGCTCAGCTGGGAATCGTCGTTGATCATGGATCATATGGAGAGATAAAGACCGCCCACCCGCTGATCTCCCACAATGCACCTCACAGCCTGAAGTCATCAACAAACAATAAACAGTCTCCACAGAGATCTGCTCCATATCCACCAGCTTCAAACAAACACACCTCACGTCTTTCTTCTGAATTTTCAGAGCAAAATCCATTCAGCACCTCTAAACATCCCGGGAAGTTGAATGTCTTCAGACTGCCAGCAAAAAATCTGACTTTTTGCATATTCAGATTTTATCCAGATGTTTTTTTAAGAGTCTGGAAAGCAATAAATCTGGTCTCCAGATGCATCTCAGTCTGAACGCTCTGGCTGTTCAAGTCGGATTTCAAATGATCTTTTGCGTCACTCTTAAGGCGACACTGCGACAACGTCAAAATAGGTCATGGAAATGCGTGAAGTATTCATACATTCATACATACCAGTCTCCTCCGTTGCTGAGTTTTATTTGGCCACTTTATTTGGAGAGCGAGATGATGCAACTCCAGTTTTTCCTGCATCTATTTTGAAAGCCAATCACATACTTGGGTATGCCTAAGTCATTACCAAAACAACCCATGCAGATATGTAGGGTATGTCTGGACACACACATCTTATTTGATCACTTGCATAATGCAGATAGTCATCCTGAAAAGATCTGTTTTGAGAAAAAATCTGGTTTGCCTACAGTCTAAACATAGCCTTAGATCATACAGTTTTCATTTTCTTAGAGAGGATCGCTGTTTCCACTACACAAAAATGACTATTATTTTCCTTCCCCCCCCCAACACATATTTTAGCAATCATCATAAATTAGGTATCATTCAAAAGCTTTAACACTTATCCTGTGAAAACCGTTTTGAAATTGGACATTGCCTTACCATGGAAACGGTACTTCAAAACCATTTATAGGGCTCAATTTTTGTTTTATCAACTTCAAATGTGGAACGCAAAAACACATTTTGTATAAAATAGAAAATGTTTAGTACATTTGCTTTACAGAATGAACTTAAACAACTTAAACTTTTTTACACTTTCACTTCTCTAATAATCTGCTGAGTGTATTCTTTAAAAGAGACCGGGGGGGGGGGGGGGGGGGGGGGGGGGTAACTGTCGTTATCAACAGTTCAACGGGTCAGTGTTTCCCGAAACCATAGTTCCAATGAACATTCGTAAACAGCATCACAAAGTTGTGTGGTTGGAAAAACAGCTCCAGTAACCTGTGGTTACAAGCATAGTTTCTTGTTTGCATGACATGTGGACTTAATAAATCCTTATTTTGAGCAAAATAAGCAAGCTGACATTCAGTACAATCTATATCTTTTATTTCGAATACATACAAATGTCGTTTACGTCTTTTAGTTTGTCAAGAGATTTAAAGCACCTTTTTTGAGGAGTTCACATGTGCGTACTAAGAGCCTATGATTGAATCTGGACATAAAGCAAAATAACTGAGAAAAAAAGGGAATTAGTCCTCAGATGCCATGTCCTTAATTTATGACAAAAAGCTAGTTTTAATTTGATCTCAAATGGATTCATTAAAAGAAGTTATTACTCCACCACCTGTGTGACATAATTAACCAACGTGGTTGAACTACAAATTTGCAACAATAAGTTTTCAGGAAACAGTCGTGAGTGGCTAGTTGATTTCTTTTATGGTAGTTACGCATCAAGTTATGTTGTTGTATGGGAAACACACCCCTGATCATGTGTGCTGCATCACTGCTTCAAACAAACACACTTCACATCTTTCTTCTGATTTCCTCAGAGCAAAATCCACTCAGCACCTCGGGATCACATCATTTACAGTTTCTTAGACTGGATTGCTGGCTTCCTCCACGCGAAAATGGCAAGAAAAAACACTTGAACAATATATATTTACATATTTTGGGGGTGTTCGTAATAGTGTTATTGATTTGTAAAACCTCATTGTTGCAAGGTGTAAATTGTTGCTTTGAAAACAATCTGATGGGCTGTGCTATCTCATGCAATGTTTTCATGTGTGGACAGATAAATTGACGCTGGAAACGTCTTAGCTTAGAACAAGTCTGATGTTTATATATCAGACAGGTGTGTTTAGAGTGCCACTACCTTCACGTCCACATGAGCCATGAGCACAGCAAAGTTGGTCAGGTGTGTGCAGGAGCAGGTGGTGTGTGTTCGGTTAGTTCCCAGCAGCCGGCAGTCCTGCGTGGACCAGAAGCCCATCATACTGCGCTTTGAGTAGCTCCAGAATGAACAGTTGGGGTTGAAATTCTCCTCGGACTGCTGAAGAAGGAAGAACAGCAAACTGCATTAGAGAGCAGAACACACAACATGGAAAATAACAAGAGTTACACTCAGGGGCCAAAATGAACCTTTTTTGCAACAAAGAATTTCATCAACAGAACTACTGCTTTACTGATCATGAAACTGCAGGATGGATGATGATGAAATTGGATAACCGCATAAACACACACATCCTACACCGTCACTGTCATTTTTTTTTGGAGAAATTAATGCAAGGATGCATAAAATTGATTAAAAACATCAGTAAAGGGATTCATAATGTTACAAAAGATTTACATTTCAAATAAATGCTGAACTTTTTTGAACTTTCTATTTATCAAAGAATCCTGAAAAAAGTATCAAGGTTGCCACAAAAACATGAAGCAGCAGAACTGTTTTCAACATTGAATAATGATTTCTGAAAGATCATGTGACACTGAAGACTAAAAAAAATGATGCTGAAAATTCAGCTATATATATATATATATATATATATATACACTATATTTACAGTTTTACTGTATTTGTATCAAACAAATTCAACCTTCTGTTGAATCAATTATGGTGCATTCAATTTGACTACGTACATTTTCAAAACATACAAACTCTTAAGTTTTAGAGAACATCCAGCAGAGGTTTAATGATTTTAATTTAATCCGGTCAATTAGCACATGTGAAATTATTATTGTGTTTTATGCAATTCATGAAAAAATTACCAGGTAACTGCATGTTATTTATTTGCAGTTAGTTGCATCTGGTGCATGATGGGCATTGAATTTGGACCCTGTTCACACTGGAAATGACTAAAGTTTTATCTCATATGTTTATCATCACACACGGTAAACCCATGAGAGAAAACATCCTCATATCTCAGTCTGGTCAGATACGTTCAAACACTTCATTTGCTTCCTTTGAGCAATGTTGATGCCAGTTCCAGACATCCTTCAGACCAGAGGCTCTGGGTAAAAGGGATGTTTCTTCACTGAGGATATGAGCTCGCTGATCTTCACCCACGCTGAAATTATACTAATCTAGATGTGGGCCATCAGGCGCTCAGTGGAAGGAAGATTTTAATATCGCAAAGCCATTCTCACACACACACACACCAGGACAACCTTGATTAAACAGATCAAAACCATTGCCCGACTAATGTGAGTTTGCGGTGGATTGTGTAGAGAACTAATGGTTGACATTAGTTCTGTCATCAAGGGTTTGGTCATTTGTTTTAGAGGTGGGGCAAGTCATTATATTTTGAAAAGACTATAGTGATGATTGTTGTTTTTATCTTTCTTTTGGAATAACATGAATCAATCTGTGCTTAATTGTACTGAATGTGCACTTGTAGTCTTATTCAAATCTTTTAAAAAAATAAATATCGCCCTTGCAGATAATATCATATTAATGAAATTAAAGGATGCTTAAGTGAGAAAGAGAATACATACCTCAGGTCGTTAGTGACCTGGGACATAATTCACTACCCTCCCCCTCATTCATTTTTTTAAAGTTAGACATCAACCTTAGTATTCCTCAATGAGTTCATTATAAACAATATAACAAGAAAAAAAATATATAAAACAATGCCTGTTTTCCCATTCATTTTTTGTAAAAATTGTATAGGGTCGCTAACGTTCCGAAGTGCGTAACAGTGTAAGTATATATTTTTTTCTGCACAACAATAAGTGAATCTTTGATGATTGAATAAGTGCAATTCACATTTATTCCACAAGGTGGTAAAGGCTTATGCACAATGATCAAAAAGCCCTCTAACGTTCAGCTAATTCCATATAATATAAATTTACACTTCAGCATTTTGGGGAAAAATCTGTGCAATGGATTTAAACTTTGTAAAATGTGTTAAAAGGAGCATAGAGATATTCGCTCTTAATGGTGGCTGAAAGCATGATCAAATATGCCAAAATCTATAATAAACAGAGATACAGGCCGCTGGGACATGCAGAGATCCAGACGTTTTGATTCTGCGGATATCGCTCTCCCGTGAACGTCCTCCCACACACACAAACAGGAAACCAAGTTCCCTGGTCTCTCAACCTGTTTAATCACAGCTGGAGGCAGAGTATCTGTGTGTGTAATTTTTTGGGTACGTTTCAATAAAGTGGTTGGATGAAAAATAATTCAGGCATAAATGCTGGTGGTGTGACTGAGGGACCCGCTGTTAAAGCGACCATTTATTCATCACCTCTTCATCCGAGTTACCCAACCAATCACACACACACACACACACACACACACACAGTCCAGCACTCGTGGAATTTCTTTCGAAAAGGGATGTTTATATTCTGACAACAAATCTCATACACACACACACACAGTCCAGCCCTCATGGAATTTCTTTCTAAAAGGGATGTTTCTATTCTGACAACAAATCTCACAGTGAACACAACACAAACCGCATGTCTTACAGCCTTGTACCTGAATATGTCGGACTGTGAATATGACGGGGTCGGACAGGTAAACTTTGTTACTGTCTTTGTTGATGGCCGCTGTTATGATGGGAGAGTTGACGATGACAGAGTAGTTGGTGTTTAATGTTTCACTGCTGAACTTCATGCTGGCGTTTTCTGTGGTCAGGTATGAACCCAGATGCTTATACAGGACAAACGCCATCCGGATCTCACCTGAGAGAGACAGACAGAAAGACAGTGGCTGTTAGTTTTATTACAAATGTATTCATTATTATGACAAAGTTCACATGAGTCGTTTCAGTGATTCGGTGAAATCAGAAGTATTATTTTGCTACTCAAAATAAGCTAAAGAAAAAAACCTCAAATTTGAGGGAGTAAAATAAATTGGTCAATCACATATATATAAATATATTGAATTTAATCATATCATACAAGCAAGAGTGCTGTTTTTTTTTCCATCGGCACAATTGTTCAGTATTCACTTTAATAAACAAGATATGCAAATTAAGTATATTCATATTTTAGACACAACATTGTTTGAATATTTGGAAAACAAAAACAGTTCCAAGCCACGTGAAATGTTTTCATTACTGAATGTATCTGCGTTTTTTAACAAATTGGCTGAGTCAATGATTCAATGACCCATTCATAAAGAAAGCTTTGTTTCTGAACAATCAGCTGTTTTAAATGAATCGGTTGAATGAATGACTCAATAAAGCACTCATTAAGTCAGTTGTTTCATATTTAAAAGTATAATTTCATATTTCTATATAAAATATGCAGCAAGCATGTATATATATATATATATACCATATATACGTCTGTATTTTTGTATAATTTTTGTATATTTGTATTTATGTTTGTTTCTTGTATTGGGAATTTTCACTATGGGGAGTAAATGTGTAAATTACCTAGATAACTCAGTATATTGGGTAGGTTAAAGAAAAACTACAACTCCCACTATTGGACTACAACTCTCCTACCTGGCTTTCACAGGTGTTGGTTATCACTGTTGATTGTCCTGATGTGTTTGAACACAGTTAAATTGATTGTTACATTTATTGTCTGTATGCCCTAAAGATGGTCTTTTGACCGAAAGCTTGGGTTAAATTTGCTTAAAGGATTTAAGTGTGCAGACAGTTTATTTTTTGAGATCTTTAGTCTTGTGTGTCTGGCACCTTGATGATCGTGAGTGCGGTGTAACTCCTTCAAAATATTTCTATATAAAAAAAATGTATTCTTAAAACATGAATCTCATGACATTATGTAATTGTAATTACAGAGTAATTGCAAATCATCTCACCAGAGCTTCATTAAACTGTTCAAAACTTTGGGGTCTGTAAAAACTTTATAATGTTTTTGAAAGAAGTATTTTATGTTCGCCAAGGCAGCATTTATCTGATCAAAAATTAGTACAATTTAAAATAATATTCTATTGTATTAATTCTATTGTAATACATTTTAAAATGTATTTTCTTCCTGTGATACAATGCTGAACTTTCAGCATCATTACTCCAGTTTTCAGTGTCACATGATCCTTCAGAAATCATTCTAATATGCTGATTTACTGCTCAAAAAACGCGTCTTATTATTATCAATGTCAAAAACAGTTGTGATGCTTCATATTTTTATGGAAACCGAAATATAAATCTTTTTAAACAATGTAAATGTCTTTACTGTCACTTTAGATCAATTCAAAATGATTTCATTTAATTGGTAAAAATGCCCTTGGAAATCAATTTAAGTGGGCAAATATCAGCCCTTAATGGAAAAGTTAATTTCTTTCACTGCGTGAGAGATTCGAGGGGAGCTCGTTTAGGAGATCAGCCTCCTGCTAAAGCTTTTAAAAGCCAAAGCGACAGCATAACAAAGCAAAACTTGTTAAATCTGCTGTTGAACACGTCCTGATGGGGCGTACTGGGGTTCTGCGGCACGTTTCTTTACGTCTTCATTACCACATCATAGAGAGCAAGCAGACACGGTCTCAAGCTGATCGAAATACTGTTTTAGTCGTTATATTAGAGGAAAAGAGCAATGAAGTGAAATAATTTGAGCTTTGATTAGATGGGTTTCAGTAGATCATGTAATGAATGCATAACACCCATAATGCTTTGTTCCTTTCGGCAGCCTTTACTGAAAGTCACAAAGGTTTCGAGTGAGCGAGAGAAAAAAAGGGAGGAAAAAAAAATAAATCTCACCACAGAGTCGATTTGATTCAGCTTTATTGAAATGTTATTAGCGCTTTACTGCCTCCTTTGACAGAGCTACAGTTCTGCTCGTTATTTTAGTTTCTCTCACTTGCTTTTTCATGAAAAGAAATGAAAAAACACCCCCCGCCGCCTCCCCGCAGAGTCTGGGATCACTGACTCACAAGAACAGACAACAATTTTTTCCCAATTCCTGTTGATGGGCCGTTCAGTAACAAGCGTTTGGTGATGGGAGGGAAACCTCTGATGAAGGAAACCAGTTTTATGGCAACTTGTTCATAAAAAGGGAATAAGCACTGAGGATCTAAACTTATTAGCCCCCTGTTGTATTTTGGAAAGGATATTGGAAATTCAGAGTTTCAGAGAATGGGAGTGGCACTAGTGTTCAGTTCAATTTTAGAATCATTTAAATACTAATTATAGTTTTTGTTAATGTTTTGAATTAAATTTTCTTTTCATATTCTCTCTTTTTTTTTTCATTTTAGTTAAAGTTCTGTTGTGTCTTTTTGTCATTTTTTAATGTCTATATAGCTTTTATTAAGTTTTTGTTAATTCACTTTTAGTTATTTTAGTACTTCAACTTAAACTAAACGAAAATGAGAATTTCAGTAGTTTTTAAGTTTAGGTATGGGGTAGGATTAAGGGATGTAGAATATGGTCATGCTGTTTATAAGTACTAATAAACAGCCATTATCCTAGTAATATCAGGCTAATAAGCAACTAGTTAATAGTGAGAATTGGACCCTAAACTAAAGTGTTACCATTTTGACTTAGCCACTAGCTAAAATAAAATAAGTTTAAGGTTTTTTAACTTTATTTTATTTCAGTTAATTCTCATGGGTTGTTTTTTCCTTAATGTTTTTTTTTTTTTGAGTTATTTTAGTACTTTAACTTAAAATAAATGAAAATGAGAAATTTTGCCTTAGCAATTTTTTTATATATTTTATCGTCAGTATTTGTTTTATGGTTTTAGTTGTAGTTAAATATAATAACCCTGTTAGCGTTCCATATGACCACCCCATAATGTTGTGAGCGTACCGTTTCTGCCGTGTTGTTTGAGAGTGTTGGCTGACAGGTGGATGGCGTTCCCTTGGCCTCCTGTCTGTGGAAACTTCAGATCGGGCAGATTTCCATCTGTACTCATCCTCGCCACCTCCAGCTCTGAACAAAAACACACACATGACAGAAAGTGAATGAGGACTGGGGAAAGAAATATCAACGTGTTTAACATACTTGGTCCATCCCACTTGTGTGCTATTTTCGAAGTCTTTTGATGTCATACACTCGCATTGTGTGATGCATAGGTCGAAATTGAAATCACTGATACTCTTGACATCCGGTTAAGATCTCTATTGGGAGTTTATAAGAACTGTAGCAATTTCAAATACATTAATTAAATGTAGTCATTTTAAATAAATAAATGATATGTGCTTTTATCTGAATTAACATGAGAACACCCAAATTCTTTTAAAATGTGCCCAATTTAATATGCTATTATTTGTTTTGGGCGATTAAAAATATTTAAAACGAATGCATCTCTCTATCTATAAATGTGTTTATATGATGTTCTTTTTTTAATTATATGATTGTCTTGATGCCAGCCAATTGCTGCACTGCAATTTTGAGTATCAATATATCCGCCTTTTCCAAAAAACACAAGAACGCGCTGCAATCTAAGGCTACGGCCTCAATGCGAGCCTTGGAGACAAATCTTTGAAGTGACTGCTATGAATGCAAAATTGTGACGAATGTTGATCTAGAGTGATATAAAAGTCGCACAAATTCTCTTTGACTGTTCAGACTGAGGTCGCATTGCAAAACTGTATTCGATTTAGTACCACATACTGTATGGAAGTGGCCCAAATCAGAATCAAAAAGATCGGTTTGTGGTGTTCACACTGTCATGACAAAAACAGATCTAAGTCACATGTGAGCAAAAAAACAACAAACATTTACTGTACCTGCAGTCTGAACATCTAAGACAACTAAATCCAGATATTTTAATCAAATCTGTAAATGCCTTTAAATAACCAATTTAACTAGACATGAATGATCACTGTTATCACCTCGCTTACAATTGTGACCATATGGACCACAAAACCAGTCACATGCCGCACGGGTATATTTGTGGGAATAGCCAATAATGCATCGCATGGGTCAAAATTATGGATATTTCTTTTATGACAAAAATCATTAGGATATTAAGTAAAGATCATGTTCCATCATGAAGATATTTCAGTAAACATAAAAAATATTTTGGTGAGTGGATGCAGCAAAATCACAACCATAAATGGACAACTTTAAAGACGATTTTCTCAATGTTTAGATTTTGTTGCACCCTCAGATTCCAGATTTTCAAATAGTTGTATCTCGGCCAAATATTGTCATATCCTAAAAAACCATACATCAATGGAAAGCTTATTTATTCAGCCTCAGTATGATGTATAAATCTCAATTTCATAAAAAAATGTACCCTTGTGACTGGTTTTGTGGTCCAGGGTCACATTTGATCAATATCAACTCACTTTTATACTTTTACTTTTATACAGCAGTAGTTGACAATGAATGCAGTGTTATAAATTGTCTTCTTACACATTTTAAAACGCAACGCATATGACATCAAGCTTGCATAGAAGCATCTGTGTCACAAACTTGCATAGAGTCGGCACTTATAAAAAAATAAAAGTTCAAATGGAGAACTCATGCTGTGCTGTTTGCACAAATTAAAGCATCATGTGCTGTTTGAGATTCCAACTCTGATTCAGCACAGCTCTCTAATTAAAGTATGAATGCACTGACTCGCTGCATCACCACCAGGCCTGGGTTTTGCAGCTGTCTTTTTGGGCAACATCCTTTCACAGAACCTGAAAAGAAGTCAGCCGCAAAATCCCAGAGCATTTACACAAACACTTATCGCATCAAAATTAACATTAAAAATCCCAACGGAGACGTGGAATCGGTGGCGGGGTGGCGCTTACCACCGCTTCAGGTATTTGCTGCCAACAGGACAAAAGAGAGCGATAAAGAGCTGTGGGCGGAAAGAGACGACTATTATTGCAGGCCGGAAACATTTTTTCATTCCTCCACCGTCGCTGTGAAAAGCTTAAGACAGCAAACAGCGGGCTGAGACGCTGTTGTGCCTCAAGAGAAATCAAAAGCCGGTTTAAATAACGTTAATCACACAAAATCTGCCCGCCAGATTATGAGCATGAGGACAGACACTCCAACAAACAAACACACTCTCCATCAAAAAGGAAAATCTAAATAGAATGGTGCACTGTTTTTTAAAGCGCATTATATTAAACCGAAAGAGGAGGATAACAACCACTTCAGGGTAAGTTGGCAAAAGATGAGCATCCATTCTCACACACAAACAGGCTTTTATTTCCCTGAACAACTGTGTCATCAACACTAACATCAGATGGCAACGCCGCTAATCTTCTCCCGATTCTCCACATGGCGCGACGCTGGCGCTCTGTGTGGCCTTAAAGGGATAGTTCGCTCAAAAATGAAAATGCTGTCATCGTTCTCACTCTCATGTTATTTGTGAGATGCAAACATTAAAATGCATTAGTTTACAAATCATGCACTAAGGTAAAAGTGTTTTGAGGTCATCATAACAGAGTATTGAACAAGGAACCACACAAAAATAAACCTTTATTTATCGATATCTTCGCATTTAGGCTAATCATAATTTGTGTGAAAAGTGATTTACTGACACTTGTGTTCATTTCAACTGCAGTCAATTGTATATATAGGTAGTTTTTTTGGAGTTAAGTTGAGGCACGTTTTTCCAGTGAGCCTGGGTTGCAAACATAACACCTTTAGACACATTGGGCCAGGTTTAATGTCAAACATTATTGGTTTTTGCACGTTTCGGATGAATAAATCTTACATTTCAGTATCTTCCTCACAAAATGTCTTCAGAAGGCTTGGAAAAGAGTGCAAAAGTTGCTTGGACGACACATTGGAGAATATACGACTGCTTTTTGGAGCTTGACTGCACACTTGTGTAAAGATCCTGGAATACGTTTTACAAGAGAATACTGTTTCAGTCTTTCTACTTTCAAATTCAATGTGTTATTTGTAGGGGTGTAACGATACCCTCATGTCACAATTCGATACAAATGACGATACTGAACTCACGATACGATACTATTGCGATACTCCAAGACATATGATAAAAGGTTAACAAAAAATGTACTGTTGATTCAAATGCAAAATATGGTATTACATTGGGGGTTGAAATGAATAGGCTTTGACTTGGTGCTGATAACCCAATGCACCAGAATACAAATATTCATGATTCTGAAGCTGAAAATACAGAACTATTTTAGACAAATATGCTTGCACTCTGTCACTCACTAGATATATTTAAAATAATGTAGGCCACTTTTTACACAAATAATCCCTCATTGCATTATTATACATTATATTCAACATTATAGTAGTGTAATGTACTAGTACTGACGCTAAAACTGAAAACTTCTCACACAGTATTTTTTATTTTGGGTGAACTATCCACGATACATATTGTCAGTATCCACAATACATATTGTTGCATTTTTGTATTGTGGTATATTGTGACATGATATATTGTTACACCCCTGGTTACTTGCTGTTTCTTTGTAATTAATTGTGAAAATAGCGTTTTCTGAGTGAAAACTGATTCTACACCAATTTAGTTTTTTCAATGTTTGGAAAAAAGCATCTCCTTGTGTGTTCCACCAAATAAAGTGACATGAGAGTGCGTAAAAGACTGCATTTTCAATTTCGGGTGATCAATTCCTTTAACTGAAGGCTGCTATTCAGCCCTGCAGAGCCAATGACGGACTCAGCGGCCCCGTGGGCCAAACAAACCTTATAACGCTGCAGACTAACCCCATCAAACAGGGCCTGAAGGTCTGCTAAAGGTGTCACAGCCCGCAGATTAATCTCCGTGCAGCACGAAGGATATAAAATAACCCTCGTAAAAAGTTTGTCGGGAGAGACTCTCTCGCCCCACAGAGCCAAGCTCCGGATCCCTTAATATCAGGATAAATCACACGCCAGACACGATAAATTCTGTTTTATTAATTCCCAAAATGCGACCATCTCCACAGAGAGGCGGCAGACCTAAATTCTGGAGTTTCCATGGCAGCCAGATTGTCTTAAATCCCCGTCTTTAGGAACGGGAGATACATCCGCTTTTATCCCGGAGGAATATACGCACGCACACAACACCATGATCTGGGGAATGCTGACATTCACACTGTGATATTCGCAAACAGATGCAAGCGGCACAGGAAAACGTGGGCGTCCTCAAAACGTCTCGTCCGATTCCTCCCCGGGCTGAGAAACGCATCGTAAACGACACTAAATTATCGCTCGTGGCATATGCTCACTCAGCTTTTCATTTAATAATGCTTAATTATGCCTCCCAGTAAAGAAAATGAAACGATTTACAAACGTAAAGTAGTCAAATCCATCTGTTAATGGTGTATTCAGAGAGTGGTATGAGATTATCTCTGAGGAAAACAGGTTTATCGGTGTGTATCAGGGCTGACGGGGTCCATGGTCACAGCTGATAGCTGGGCTGTGATGATTTCTGGTACTGGCAACCTCGATCACAATCAAAAACAGATGCCCTGACATGTTCCATGGATAAGGCCCGCTTTGGTGTCACGTTGCTTTTTTTTTTAACACATTAGAGTTACAAATCCTTTTTTCTTTTTTTTGCAACACCCTGTAAGTGACCATTTCAAAGCTCAACCATTTAAACCTGTTACAAGGTTGACAATAATGATAAAATGATTAAGAAAATATATTTTTTTCATAGTTTATGAGACGTATACATGACAAAATGATCAAGCAAATATAATTTCTGTAATGTATAAGAAATATAATTGACAAAATTATCAAGATTTTCTTTAAAAAATTATCAAGCAAATATTTTTTCTGTAATTTATGAGATGTAAATGACAAAATGTTCAGGCAAATATTTTTTCCTGTAATTTATGTGAACTATAAATGACAAAATTATCAAGCAAATATTTTTTTTCTGTAATTTATGAGAAATGTAAATGACAAAATTTTCAGGCAAATATTTTTTCCTGTAATTTATGTGTAATATAAACGACAAAATTATCAAGCAAATACTTTTCTTTCTGTAATTTGAGAAATGACAAAATGATCAAGCAAATATTGTTTTCTTCTGTAATTTATGGGAAATATATATGTAAAAGAGCGCTTATAATCTTTAGTTTGACCTACTGATGTTGACCATTAACATGTTCTGATGGTTAAAATAAAAAACAAAACCAGTTTCAGACTTTTCTTTGTACCCTTCTCTTCTAAAGCGCGACCTACCGACCATAAAACATCCTCGCTCCAACAGAATTAATAAAAGAGATAAGTCTGTCATTTGTATGTATGCTTATGGTATTCTAGAGATACTGAATCCTGTAGCTCAAACAGCAAAGCATGACATTAGCAATGGCAAGGTCATATGTTGGATTCCCAGTGAATGCATGAACCGATAAAATGCAAACCCTGAAAGTAGAATCATCTGCCAAATGCATAAACGTAAATGACTTACGGATGTTTTCTGTGTTTTCCTGCACAACGTCAGTTTTGAGCAGGTTGTCAGCGAGCACAAAAGCGCCCTGCTCTACGGTGTCCAGGAGCATGGTGGCGGCCCGGAGCTGTTCGCCGGTCGAGAGCCCCATCCACGCCGCCCGCGCCTGCGGCTGCAGAAGGTTGTTCACCGTTTCCACCATTGCCTGCAGTGGCAAAACAACATTAGCAGTCTGTCAACATTCTAAAAACTACTGACAACATTAACATTTAGAAAGGTATTTTGCTGGCTAATCAGCATTATTTGGCTAGCCAATTCAATATGAAGTCTGTCAGGACCAGTGTTGGGGGTAACGCATTACAAGTAACATGAGTTATGTAATCAGATTACTTAGGGAAGTAATGCATTACTTTTACATTTACAATAAAATATCGGAGTAACACAAGTTAATTTTTTTTCCCGCATTTATTGACTGACAGCTGTCCACCTGTCCACATGTTGAGAGAAATCAGGAGTAAGTCCAGAGGTGATGTGTGCGGTGTGTGAACATGATGGATATTGTAGTTCTAGACTAATTGTGAGCATGCATTTACTCATATCACATGCACAAAAACAGATTCAAGATTGCTCAAAATGAATAAAAACAGTAATATGAGAACTCAGAATATTACACAAACCTACAAGAAATAAATGATAAATTGCACAAATATACTTTATGCATTAATCTCACTTTATTAACCAATGTCTTTGCTGCGGACCTTTGATGGTCCAATTCAACCATACTAATAAGCAAAATGACTTTAGGTAAACAAACCATTTGTGTTTTATTTTTCTTATTTTATGTTTGTTTTGTTTTGTTTTAATTGTACTTTTTTCCTCCTGTGTCCAATTCTTCTGGAATCCAGAATGGCAGCACAGCTAAAAAGCTTTGTTTAAGCTGCGCCCTCTACTGTACAGGAGTGAATTTGCATTTCCATCAGCCTGAGGATTATTAATTTCACTTTTGGTCACCAGATTACAGTTACTTCTCAGACATTCCAAGACCCAACATCTTCAGAAGGTGATAACAAGAGCTGACCTATTCCGACAGATCCAGAGAAGGGGAAAATAGGCCTACTGCTCCAACAAAACCCAACAAAGTGTCTGTTGTCATCTGTCGGTGCAGTGGCCTTTAAATATGCACTCAATTAACTGAAAAAAATGAAGTGTAGAATGTTGGACATTTCATGCACTCAATGGTCTCAGCTTTAATTACATCAGAGTGGGAATGGCTATCAGGCTTCAATGTGGAATGACAAAATAACCTTACACCACATAGTGCATAGTATAAGTGCACAGTGTATAGGACGGTATTGGGACACAACTAATATAATTTTTTTGTCATCTGACACATGACAATGTTAATGAGGTAAATCTTCCTGAGCAATAAATGTGCAGCAAAAAAAAAAAAAAAACTTTTGGTAATGATTGGTCCTGTCATTGAGATAAATGAGAATGTTAACAGATAACTCTCTCCAGGTATTATGTAGTAGATTTCCTTGGTTTTTGGAAAACCATTTGCTATTGCTTACAATGGGTTTCATTCACTAATGATGATTGCATGGATTATAAGCACTTCTCATGAAAAATGTCTGCCTAATTCACAACACATGCAAACACTCATGAATTTGTTCTTAACCTTGTTGTAGTGGTAATGAATTTGGAGCATTCAAAACGAGCAACCACATGGCCGAGGTTTGTAATTTGCATAAATATGCCCAAACATCTCCATATACCCAGATAGCAAAAAATATCGGCACGGCTTCTTTTTGCCGCCGGCCCCAAACTGTCGGCTATAGGTGCGGCCCGCTGGCGGAGAAGAAACGTTTGCCGCCGAATACGTCACTCCCATTTCTTGCGAGATGCCGCCGGCGAACAGCCGCCGGGCCGCCGACTTCATTCTCTCTGGCGGTTGCCGCCGTCTAAATGAACCGCGGCCGGCTGGCGGCAAGCCGCTTTGAAATCGACCATGTCATTGGCATGAGTGGAACTGACAGCATTTTAACTTTCACATTTAAAGCGATTATAATTATTATGTGAATTATATCAAATTTTTAGGTACCAAAGTCATTATAGGGTTTATAACAGATTTGACTCAGTCTGATTCCATGATAAGGTTTAGGAAAATACATTTAAATTACGTTGAAACTCTGAAGCGATTCAGTGATAGGCCTATGTAAAATATATAGAATTATTTTATTCACTTAAGGTGACAATTCATTTCTTTGATTTATGCACAAATAGTCAAAAAAAAATTCCTTTTGTAAAACTTACTTGCCAATAAATATCTTTCTGATTCTGATTAGGTTTTAAAATAAATATTTCATTCATGGTATGAACAATTTAGCAGAATAAATGGATGAAGTTAGACTTTTAACCAATGCCTGAAATCAGTGAACAGTGAAAGACATCTGCAACTTGGCCAAAAGCTTGGGTATGCTTTAGATTTTTTTTATTAATTTGCAACCATGGTAATATTTATAATAAACATGAAAATCCCTGTTTTGACCTGAAAGATAAAGTGAAATATTTAGAAATATTTTGTCTCTCTGTCACCCCAGGAAATTTCGTTTATGTCTTTCATTTTTTTACAAGTTCGATTTTTTTTATTTATTTTACCTTTTACAGGTATAAGGGATTAATTTGCAATAGCGAGTTTTGCAATCTGTACAAATGTTTAAGAAAGTATTAAAGCACAAACAGAGAAGTACCTCCACCGGCCGAGAGGGGCAGTACCTAAAAAACGGAAGCAGATTTACCAACACAACAGTGGCCACTCGTCACACGATTTCAGTATTTGGAGAGGATATCCTATCTAGTCATTGACTACGATCTTTAAAGTAAGTACATTTTTCCTTTTTGTGTAACGCAATATTATGTTCATTTTTTACATTTTTAGTTCATCTTTTTCAAATATGTTCTTGCCTTACTAGTCAAGCTAGTAAGTTAGCCTGTTTACAAAGTTTGCGTCATGTTTCTGACATAGCTAATGTTAGTTAGGCTAACGTTACTTAGTTTCTTCCTGGCGTTAGTTTTTTCTTTTCTTCTTTTAACTATATTTACGTATGTTTATGCAAGTGTGAGTACTACAGTATGTGGTTTAAGATAGTATTGGTCAGTCGAATAATTAACTAACTTACGTAACTAAATCCTGAAGGACAATTCTCCCGCCCACGTGGGAATGGTAACGTTAGCAACATCTTTACGACAAGAAAGACTGATCAGTATAACTTGTGTTGTTTTCTAACTAAACATAATGATGTTTTGTTTGATTCGACAACCATGCTGCTAGTCTAGTTTAACTTACAGTGTTAGCTAACACATGCTGCTTCGCCTTTTTTACTCACTGAATTCAAGCATGTTCGACATGTTGAAATGTATCTAGCTACAGTAGATCGCCAAAGCTTTACATCTAGAAAGTTTAACTTTTGGTGTTTTCTTACAAAAATAACTATGTGTGTGTGTGTGTATATATATATATATATATGTATTAGGGGTGGAACGGTACACAGAAGTCACGGTTCGGTTCATACCTCGGTTCAGACATCACGGTTCGGTACGATTTCGGTACAATGGAGGGAAAAGCAAAACAAAAATGCAGAAGGCATTGTATTTTTTAAATAAGTTTTATTAATAAAGGCATAGAACCAGTTTATTTGTAGTGCACTGACAATAGTTTTATATAATTTGTTTATTAATTAAATTAATAAAAAGACAAAAAGACCTTGCGATATGTTTGGTAATTGTACCTGCATTAATTTAAAATTTGCTATATTTCAGATCAATATATTTGTTTTCCTTAATTTTAATTAACATTATTAATTAACAATGTAACATTATTCTCATCTGAATTATAAATAATTGATTTCTGTATAAAATAATACTACCATTAATAACGCATTCGATTTTCTTTTTTAATCAATGTAGAATGTGTAAGATTAGCGCTCCGAGGACAAGAAATGAAAACCAATGCGATGAATGTCCAAAAGATGGGACCCACAGACTGTTTTGAAATGGAGTTGGATAAATATGTTTTGCTTTTAAAACAGTGTGTGTGTGTGTGTGTGTGTGTGTGTGTGTGTGTGTGTGAGAGAGAGAGAGAGAGAGAGAGAGAGAGAGAGAGAGAGAGAGAGAGAGAGAGAGAGAGATTTTGGTTGGGTGACAGTTGTAGGTTACAGTTTGACAAGAGTTTACAGTGTGACTAAAGCACAATGTTGTGTTTTATTGCGAGTGTACACAAATATAAATAAACACTTTGCAGGTTTAATGATCTGTATGAACAAAATGACGGACTATGTTTTTTATGTTTCCACTGTTCGATCGCGGCCGCGCCTCTCTCTCTCTCTCACACACACACACACAAACACACACACACTCCAGCATTGCAATCTTGACATCGCAGCCGTTTCATTATGTGGTCACACCAAACGCGAATAGAGCGTTAAATTCGCGTCTATCGCGTCTAGTTCGACGCTAGTCCAAAGCGAATAGGACGCTCGTATAAGCCAACGTTTGAAGTGAACGCGCGTTCAGAGCTAAGCCGATGGTACAGATTATGTGTCCCTAAAGAACCCGCGTATCTAACAGTAGTTCCGCATTACATTAATTAATTTCCACGCGAGTTTTATTTATTTTTATACCGTGTATTCTCCGTGTAAATTCGTGCACCGAACCGTGACGCCCGTACCGTTTCGGTTCGGTACGAATACATGTACCGTTCCACCCCTAATATGTATATATATATGTGTGTATGTATATATGTGTGTATATGTATATGATTGTGTTTTTCTGAACATGGTTTTCTGTTGATCCACTTGTGAAAATGACTCGTTTTTTGAAGGGGTGAGCATTTTAATGTTATTGATTTTGCCTGGAAATTAATCAAAAAGTATACTTTATGCAAAATGTTCTTCTATTTTAGATGGTTCACATTGTTCAGTTTATCAACGAGGAGGATCTGCCATTTGCAGTGGTTCCGCAAGAGTGGCTCAGCGAGAGCATGTGCCATTGGCCCCCATTTAACCTCAGCAAAAAGACAAAGGCAACAATTTGGCCATCCTCTGCACACCTCCACACAGCACCTGGGAGAAACATCATTTTAAGTTCATGAAGGGAGCAGGTAAATGGGTCTGACTTGTGTATTTGATTTTCCTGTATTTCATCTGTGTAATTTATTTTCTGTTTATTGTGGATAACTGACTCTTATATTCATTATTCCCTACTCTAGAATCTTGTAAGTCTCAAGAAAAAAAACTCTAGAAAGATGCATCGATTCCAGAAAACCAGGAAAATGCTGAACTGGTATGTAAAATCTATTGCTGTGATGCTGGATTTGTGATCCTGCCACTAAACTATACCATTTGTTAGATTTTCAAATTTCTGTTTCCTCTTTCTCGCTACCAGGTTTCTCCCCAGTAATCCAGACTCCACTTCACAGAGCCAAGAGTTTGAGTACAAGTAAGTGATGTTATTTGTGAAGTTTTTTTGTCTTGGAAACTATTGCTTCTATTTGAAGTCGGCATGAACCGGAAGTTACAAACGACTTTTCTCCAGTGTTGTGACGTATTTAAAAGTGAAACAGTATATTGAACGGAGGGCAGGGTTTTACTCTAGCGCTCCTCTTCTCCATCTCTGCTCAGAGCACGGTTTGAGGGGAGTTGCCACGCCCTCGCGCCATAGCACATGACCGGAAGAGAAGAGAAGTCGTTTCGAGGGGGGAGGGAAGGGTAACGTATTTGATTAAAGATTATAAGGCTACATGAATTTTAAAAGAATAATGAAGTGCACAGATAAATCATTTATAATAAACACTACAATATTACATATAAAAATACGAATTGTAAAATCTTACTTCAAGAGCAGGTGAAGCAAGTTCAACAAACAATGTTGAAGACGTTTGCTTGCACTGAGCAATTAGGTACAACTTGCAAACAGCACCTGTGGTTGTAGGTTTAATTCCCACTGGGGCTACCTGTACATGTAGTAGACCTAGATATAAAGTACAATTTAAGATTGTATTCTGCATATATTACAGTCTGAATCCTTAGCCTTTCACATTTTTTATTTATTTATGAGAAGCTTCAGAGAAATGTAATTTGTAACACTTTTTTGGATTTTCAGCTTGGTGTAGGGGATAAAGCATGTTTTAGAGACATGTTCCTGAAGACCATTGTTCAAAGTAAGTTGGATATATATATTTTTTTTAAGTAGATGTGTATGTCCTATTGTCCTCATGCAATTCAAATTAAATGACAGATCTGTATTTTCTATATTAGCCATCCGGAAGGACCCGGCAACCCAGGATGCACTGATGAGGCGGTCCAGGTTAACGTTACGCGTTACCTGAAAGGAGCATCTGACCGTGAAGGCAGAAAAAGGCGCCGCACAGCTGAGAGGGACCCACAGCCGACCACTTAAAACTATACTGACTACTGACACCCCAGAATCACTGACAACTGGAATCCTTTCTTTATCTTGCAGTCAGTAGAATCAAGACCCTTAAAGAAGTCAGAAGTGTCAGACTACACTCACTCACTTTGGAAATTACTTTCTTTTTTTCTTTTTCAAATAAAGCTTGTAAATCCTTGTGCCACAGGTCAGCATTGCCGTTATAATGGCCTATTCTACTCCAGAGCTTTACTATAAATTACTACCACTTATCATATTGTTAGAAATGGTTTGTAAATGTAGTTATACTTTTATTTATTTGGTATCTTGCACATTATTTGGTATCAAATATCCTCTTTACTTGTCATAATGTTTACTGGTAATTTTTTTACCCTAGAGCTGTCCTTTTTATATGAACACTTATTGTAAGTGTTGTAATTTGCTTGTAAGGCTGTTTAACCAAAATTGAATTGGAAACCTGCATGTTAGTATATTGATTTATTTATTTTTCTGTTATGTTTCAGTGATCTGAAACATCTTGTTTAAATGACAGTTACTGTACTTTGAAATGTAGAATAAAAATGCCAATTGTAAATTTGTCTGGTTTGAGCAATCATTATTCTTGATAAACTGCATGCTATAAATAAAAAAATAAAAAAAAAATATATATAGCCAGAATAAGCGGCGGCAGAGCGCTCGAAAATAGCGTTTGCCTCCGGCGGGCCGCGGAAGGACGGCCTTCAATATAAAGGCGGCGGAACGGCGGTTGGCCCGCGGGCCGGCCGCTTAACGAAGGCGGTAGGAAGGCGGCTGCCGCTTTTAAAAAGCGGCTGCCGCCGGCGGTGCGCCGTCCAACGTGTTTGCGATGTCGCCATTCTGACGCTTCTACTGCCGCCGGAGAACCGACGGTGGTCCGCCGACTCATTGCTATCTGGGTAAGGGCTTTCCGCACAAACTTTTACAGACCCAGCAGATTACAGACCAGCTGTACATATGCTTATCTGCATTTTTACGCAGAGGAACCTCACAGCTTGAGCTATAATGCATATTTTATAACTATTTTCCTGTATATGATGACATACAGTATAATATAAAGATAAAATATCTCCGTATAAAATTTCTTCTCAACACGGTTATAACGCCACCCAGTATGTGATTTTGTGTATGTCTGGTTTCCGTAGTTCCTAATGTTTTTCATACATTCAGAATTAAATTTATTTTGAAATGTATAGATGAATCATGTAGTTCATATGCACAATTAGTGAATGACTTGAAAAAATGTATTGATCGAAAGATGTGAACCTTCATTCCCATTGTACCATGTCCAAAACCCTGGTAATAACATGACAGATGGTACAAAACACACACACACAGTCATTTAACACCTGCCTCTGAATTTCTGCAACGCCGGATATCAAGTTGTTGAAATCACTAACCAATCCGACACTTCAGCAACTGCTGCCTGTGAGTTTCGCAAGAAGTGGACGCTCTACAGAGAAAGAGCTCTTCGCTAAAAGCTACAAATTCGGATGAGAAGACGCCGCTACAGCTGTGGCCGATCATTCAGCCCTTTAATAATATTTAACCTCCATCATCAAAACCTCATCACTCGGCTCAACACCACTACCGCCAATTAAACATTTAAAATGCTACGGGCGAAAACTGCAACTGGAATGCTAATAAGGCAAAGCCTAAACACGTGCAGCGAATGACAGCTGGGAAACTTTAGTTTTGCCAGAATGACTGAAATCTATTGAAGGGGAAGGATAGAAAAGATGAAACAGAAGCTGAGGTTCACGGAACCACTCGCATCTTTTACCTCAAACTTTCAAGAGATGCTGATTTGCGCTCACTTCAAAGAAGCTCCCCGGCCAAGGCTAAAAGTCGACATCTGTGGAATTTTCAAGACATTTCATTTTCAATGCGCTCGAGTGAACAGATAAGACAAAGCTCTTTATGGGAGGAGAGGTCCGGTATAATGCAGTATGCCGCACAAGGACCGAGTGAACCCTTCGGCTCTCTGGGCTTTTGATCAATGGAGTATGAAAGAGAATATTCCGATGCAGAGAAGGTAAACTTACAGGCAGAGCAGAAGGTGAATCGAGGCTTTTGTACGGGAATCGAGTGTGCATATGTGTGTTTATGTAATCAAGACATCAATGTCACACTCCGGAGAGTCAACACTCACACATAATAGTGCTAATGCTGAGAGAATATGTCACCCAAACAACATGACACTTGTTGTTTTCTCACTCCAAACCTGAATCATCTTTCTCCCCTCACACAAAAGATGTTTTGAAGAATGTTTATGCTTAAATTGAACGCATTATTCACTGAAAATGTTGTGCTATGCTGCAGCTCTCAAATCTGTCAAATTAGACAAAAAAAATTGTCCCCCCCCCAAAAAAAACACCAACAACAAAAACCCGAGAGAACTAATTATGGTGCGTTCAAGTCATCTCGTATAGATCGTATTTACGAGTTGAACGCACTTGAACGCCACCACAATGTCGTAAATACCAGTGGGGAGTTCGGGATTTTCTCTAAGCCGATCTTTCCGAGTTGTGGGCGTGTCACTGAGAAACATGGCGGAATACCACAATACTTAAATATTATGCAGTGATATCGTCAAGGTTTTCTTATTTACAGCGCAGTTAAGCGAATTGCCTGCACATAATATGATGGCATTATAATATAACAGTGCAACATGTAACGATAAAGTTGGCAGTGGCTTCATAAATAAATTGAAAACATAAAAAAACAAAGTACATCCGATGCACATTTCTTTGTTCTTCATTTTCTAGAACAAGAGTTTAAGAACCTTACTGTGTTTTTGTGTAATTAATTAAGAGAAAGTACTCCGCCATCTTCCTCCGACGAAAGTGACTTGAACGCACTGTCGTCGTAAACACGACTTCCCACCTCGTACGTACGAACTTCCCCAGGAGGACTTGAACGCAACATTAGTGTTGTCACAATAGAGTGGAGCAGGTATGACATCAGTTTGTAGGCCAAAACGCAGAAGCGAGTTAGCATTTTAGCACTTCCGGTTCCATTGTCTCGAAGTCAATGGTTTTGTTTTTTTAAATGGGGTTTTGGTTAAATGGATGAAATAAGATCTGTGGTGAACTACAAGCTCAAGACACTTTCACGTTTTATTCTACGACATAAAACACATCATTATTACCCCATTTGTGATTTTTTGAAGCGGTTACGTGTCTTGAAAAAGGCGGTTGCTAATAAGTGGCTAAATGGGACTACAGGGGAGATTAAACGTCATCACGCCGAAAAGGTAAACTCAGTCCGCTTTTACAGCATCGTTATGGTTATAATTGTGCTCTGATAAACTATTCTAACGCAAATGTTCTGGGAAACTGTTTTTTGATAAATACTGAGGGAGTGGTCGGAAGCTTAGTGGTGGTGACGTTGATGTCGATCGAGTAGTTCGTTTATAGCCTCCTTTAGCTTTTTTACTTCTGGCGACTGCATTTAGGCTTCAAAATTCATAAAAGTTGTGTTCATCTGTGATAATTATCTTGATGGGCAAAACGTGCAAGTATCATAAACGTTTGTTGATCAAAGAGCTTGTTTTTAGCGATAATCTAAAAACCTTTTTGTCGAGGGAACCAGCGTGATGCTAACTGCCGGTTGGCCTACAAAGTGTCGTCATACCTGCACCACTCTATACCAAAATTTCAGTAGTCGGTACCAATTCAAACCCAACCCCTTTAACTATTTCAGTATTTTATCGACTTTTGACAACACTATAAACATTGGTGTTTCTTCAAGCTTTTGCGTTGCTCGAAAGAAAAAAGTTCTGGGTCTTTTTTTTCCCCTGAAAGTTAGCATTATGTGATGGAAATGACAACGAGGGAATTTTTTTGGTATTTTAGCATTATTTATATACTATTGTAGTTTTATTAATATTTTGAATTAGCATTTTTAAATTTTAGTTATTTTTTTTTATTATTTTGTCATTATTTTGACTTATTACTCATTAATTAATCATTATCATTCTTATTTTTTATATTACTATTTAGGTTTCTGTCATGTTTATGGACATTCAGTTTTTTGTCATCGGTTTTCTTTGTTCTTAGTTTGTCTGTCTTGACCTAATTTCTCAGTTCCTTTGATTAGTCATTTCGTTCATCTGTTGTCATAGCTTAGCTATTTGTTCAGCTGGTTTGGTTCAGCAGTTTGGTTCAGTTCAATGTAGATCATCGTCAATGTTAGTTGTGTTAATGTTACCTGCTACCTTCCTGAGTATTCGGGTGTCCTATTAAATGACTATTTTGTGAGATTTCCTGTTTCAAATCTCTTTAGATTCTAACTCGTGACAGTTTCATTTATGTTTATTTCAGTTTAAGTTTTTATTTCCAGTTAGTAATTTAACTTGAACTAAAACAAAATTTTTAAATTTAATAATTGATTATTATGTTTGTAATTTTTATTTTTTCCATCCAATTAATCTGAGAAATAATCGACAGATTAATCAAATATTGAAATAATCATTAGTTGCAGCCCTACAAAAATGTTTGGTAACAATTTGTTTTACAGTGTCCTTGTTACACATGATGCACTTAAAACTGTTTATAATTACAAGCAACTAATCACAAACCAAATCCTATTCATAACCATATAGTAAGTACATGTAGTTCATTTATATTACTCAGCACTTAAATGTATATTTACACTGTAACACCTTAAAATAAAGTGTAACCAAATGTTTTAATAGTTCTAGTTAACAGCAGAAATAACATCTTAAAGGACAAGTTCGGTATTTTACACTTAAAGCCCTGTTTCAAGATCGTTTCTAATGAAATAGAACGGTTAAGATTAAAATTTAGACAGATGCTGCTGTACCGACAAATTTCGGTTTCTGTGGTTGCACCTCCCCCACCTCTACAATGGTTGCATAGGTGCACAGAAACAATCCTTCCTAAAACGCATTAAACTTTAGTTTACAAAGACGTGAAACTCACCGAGTGGTCAGGGGTGTTCACTGATATGCTCACACAAAAATCGCTGAAAAAGATGCTTTACAACAGGTCTTATCGTAGTTTTTGTCCAAGTCAAGTCAAATGGAGTTGTTCAAAAACTACGATCCTAAAAATCCTATCCTAAAACCAACATTAACAGAAATTCTTCTAAATTAGCATAACGAAACATTAATCATTACTAAATCACCCGCTTAACATTAATCTTGCACAAAAAACATTGTATTAGACTTAATTTTAGCATTTACTCTCCCTTTCGAGTGCCATCGGCAAAGCATGCTGGGAAATATACAGCCGTTTCAGTTAAACTTAAGTTCGTCGCAATTAAAAGAAATAATTTTATAAAACTCAAAACAATGAAACAGTTCAGTTTACTTAAAATATATCCATTCTGTGAACTTGAAAGAAAAAGAAAGTGCTAAATACTCATAAAAGTTAATTTGACTGAACTAATTAGTTTAATTTAAGTTTTTCCTACTCAAACCAATTAAGTATTTTGAGCGTTAGGGTTTACAGTGTAGAGGTGGGGGAGGTGCAACCACAGAAACCGAAATTTCTCGGGACAGCAGCATGTGTCCACATTTTAATCTTAACCGTTCTATTTCATCAGAAACGATCTTGAAACAGGGCTTTAAGTGTAAAAGACCGAACTTGTCCTTTAAAGATTTCTGGGGGGAAATGGCCAATGGTTAATTTGCCAGCATTAAACTGAATGTATCCTAAAGACACGATTAAATCAGAATTTTCACACTTTTTATGACAAAGTCACAGCTTCATTGAGTAAAAGAAGACAGAATGTTCATTGGCTGAACTAATCCCGCAGAGTCACATGTTTCGGTGGCATGGAGAAGTTTGAGCCGTAAACACATCTTTGTCATTACCACACTAATCTACTGTTGCTCTCCGGGTATAAAGTCAAAAAATGTCCTGTCAGTGCACCAGTGCTGATCTCTGTAATCCGTCGCAGCGCTGAACCGGCTCAGGCTATGAGTCCGGGCCGAACTGAACCGCTCTATCTCATGGCTTACACAGGTTGGACCAGCCAATGTGAGCAGCTTACCACCTGACCCCTGATCATCAACAAACCCCCGGCGGGAACACAAGCAGATTACTCACTGATCCCAGGTCAGGCTGCCTGAGCTCAGGGGGAATGTAATCGGGCCAGGACACAAAACGCCAAGCGCTCTCTTAATTCCAATTTTTGAATCATCATGAATCACATTGTGCACAACACAATAAATATTCATATAGCAAACATTTGGTGCTGATTGCAGGCTCACAATTAACTTAAACGTCTCAACTTCGAGAGCTCTATGCTAATGAGATGAATACATACGGATTGAGAGAGATGTATTTGTGATGCAGATGAGCCTTTTAACAGATTCTGGGAGGTAAATGTGTTAGCAGAACATTAGAAACAACTGTTAAACTGAGAACTTGATCTAACACGACACAGATCATTTGAATGAAAATGTATTTTCTATGAGCTGCCAAACATAATAAAAAAATACATTTAAAAAAGCAGATTAACACAGAGAAAACAAAAACTATACCTACTTTAAAAAAAAATCACATTACAGTAACTATGTTTTTCACATACTGAGAATTTAAAGGGGAATTGTGCTTAAGTGACGTGAAAAAAATGTGACAATATAAGAAATCTTAATGGTCCTTAAAATAAGCTGGATATAGGATCTTATTTAGTTCATTTTGACATTTCTTGACAGTTTTCCTGACAGGTTCACCCTTACTTTTTCAGCAGCACACGTGTTTCTAAGATCTAAGACATACTGAATCATCTCAGCAGCAGAGCAGAAGAAACCCTGCAAACTCCAACAACTCCTGAAGAGTGTGTGTGTGTGTGTGTGCGCGCGCGCGTGCGTTCGTTTCAAAATCTGCTTGTGCTAATCTGGTCATTCTTCTCATAATAACTGCATGTGTGTGTGTGGCTGATCACTCTGATAGTTATTAAAGGAAGAAAACTCATATTGTGTAATACAAGTTCTAACTTTAAAACAAATATTGCATGCTGCCTTTTATGTGCATATAGATACCAGCCAGACTCATATTGCAATGTTTTAAAAAAAGGAAAATGTGTGTGTGTGTGTGTGGCCTTTACAAGAAAATTCATAGTGTTTTTAATACATGTTCTCTATTTTATTCAGCTTTTATGTTGTGCATATAGACACTAGACCGACCCATAATGCCCCTTTTAAAGGCCTTAGGAAATAAACTCCTTTAGTTTCTGCAGTGTGTGTCTGCATGCATTTGCAATTGATCCTGGCAGACAGACAACACTGATCTTAGCAGCCTATAAAACAAGTGTGTCTGTCTCTCATACAGCATCACATTGGGATCAAGTAAGGTCACATTCATCTTTAAAACATCACATGCTGTTAAACACTGATTCTCCATTAAAGTCCATTTAATAGCGACCGTGTGTCAAACCACAGTAGGTTAAGTTGGCACTGCAAAAAAATGACTTTCCTTATTAGTGTTTTTTGTCTGGCTTCAAGCACAAAAACCTAAATCTTATTAAATCAAGATACATTTACTTGAGAAGAAAAATTACTTAATATATTAAGTCTTGTTTTCTGAAAAAAAAAGATGTTTATGCTTAAAACAAGAAATAAATTGAACAATTAAAAGTGAAAAGATTATTTTTCTGACCCCATGGGCAGATAGTTTTCTTGTTTAACTTAAGCATAAATTTACTTAATTGTGCGAAATTTGTGAATGACGCACTTTCTTTTTATTCATATGCCCTCATAATCTTTAAATAAAACGCTAATTGCCCCTCCTCCTCCAAACGACATCTGTTCTATGCGGAGGGTGGGACTAAAAACCCTCCACATTTGACTGCAAACTCCATTTAGCTAACAATGCCCAACTTCCTACGATCCAATCAATTCCAGAGGACGAAATCAAGTCCCACCCTAAATTTTTTCTCATTTCTGAAGCCGTTTCACTCAGCTATACGATATACGCAATAGAGGAAAAAGCCTATCACAACTTCCATTGCATGCCGATTTTAACACCTAACAGCAAGCTGTTGGGGCTCATGAATATTAAATCACATTGTCACATTCGTCCACGGTGATTTGCTGAAACGCAAATAATGAAAAGTGAGCACTAGCCAATAGGATTACAGCTTGTGCATTAGTATCAGTCTAAGGGCCCTATTTTAACAATCATGGTCTAAAGCTCACGGCGCAAGTGCACTTAGGTCGTGTCCGAATCCACTTTTGCTAGTTTAACGATGGGACAAATGGTCGGCGCACCCGGCGTATGGTCTAAAATGGTTGTCCCTATTCTCTTAATGAGTAATGGGTGTATTTTGGGCGCAACGTGCAAAAAAACAATCCGAGTCTCATCTCCCATTGCCTTTAAAAGCCAGTTCCGCTCGAGCCATGGCGGAATTCGCAAGAGGAAAGACCTGTTCGTGCGCGAGGTTAAAGCGAGCAAGAAGACCATCTACAGGACAAGCCAGATTCCACCATATCTTTATGTACACAATAATAATCTTTTACATTGCAATCCTTTTATTTTTAATATTTGGCATGCTTGTGGATGCTGCTTTAATTATTTTCAATATGATGAGAGCTTTAATCATGTTGTGCATGAGATCTGAAACATATATATACATATATACTGTACATATTCTGACTATTGTAACAGAGGTGGCCAACAGGCCAAGGTTCAGTCCATCAATGTCAGGCTTACATGAGAGCCTGCAGACATTTCACATGTTCACATTGTGGTTAAATCCCTCTCTGCACTGACGGTTACGTGTCAAACATATTAGAGCTGTGTTATGATGTATTTTTGATCATGTTTTTTCAGCACAGTCTAACACAGACATTCACTCATTCCCACAAGGTAAGGAATGACTTTATTAATGGCAGCAGAGAAAAACACCTGCTTTGAAACAGGTATGGCCAATTTCTTATTATAGCACATATACACAATGGCAATTCAAAGTGCTTTACTAGCAAATTGAAAAGTCATGAAGAAAAAAGTCAGCTCACACAATAATGCCTACATGATACATTTTCACTGATTTGTTTTTTTCTTCAAGACATTTTGAATAATCTGTAAGCAGCTCTATTTATTTCTCCATACAGTGACTACTCCAAAATGTTGACTACTTTACATTTCAATTGCAAAAGGAGAAATTGGTCTCCTTATAATTGCTTGGGAAAACATTATTCAACATTTCTCCTTTTGCAATCCTTATCATATGTGTATCATAATTTGGGTATCATATCATACAATCATATGGGTTTAGAACACAGTTTCTACATGATGAACATTTCCATTTGAGCAGCTGTTTAAAGGACAATACCGGCCCAAAATGAACCTAGGGGTTAATAACACATGGGTACCCCACACTAACACGGTTGGCATAATGAGGGTCCCTACCTGCAAACCGAAGCATTGAGAACTTTGTAAGTGTACAGACAGTTTAATAAGAAGATACTTTATAAAGACAGTACACTTCGCGTATACAGGCAGGAGCCATCTTTGGAAAACAGTCTCGACCAGTCGAACCACGAACAGTATGCTACGTGCTGGTCGATAGGAATTACGTTTGTGAAATCTTATTACATGGAAATGCATGAATTATATATGTTTATTAAAATATATGGGTGACAAACTACAAGGGAAGAAGGGGCCCCATACTTTCAATATTTTTACCAAAAACATAGCTCAAGCATTTTCACTCCGAGAGGTGAATCGGCGTTCGTGGTTCGACTGGTTGAGACTGTTTTCCAAAGATGGCTCCTGCCTGTATACGCGAAGTGTACTGTCTTTATAAAGTATCTTCTTATCAAACTGTCTGTACCAGAGGTGGGAGACACGAGTCATATGACTTGACTCGAGTCAGACTTGAGTCGCAATTTTCTGGACTTGAGACTTACTTGACTAGATCTCTGAAAAGATTTGACTTGACTTTAGACTTGCTCCTTGTGACTTTAGACTTGACTCGGACTTGTGCCTATTGACTTGAATTGACTTGTGGGAAAAAAAAATTCAATTATTGTGAATTTTTTAATATATTATGAGGGAGCGCGGGCGGTAATGCACTCACTCTGTGTGTGCGGGTTGAGGGAGAATAAAACGATTCGCGGGACTCCCGCAAACTAGAAATATCTATGAATAAAACATAAAAACGAATACATTTTTATTCATATGTTGCAGAAAAGCAATAAGAACAACTAAAACAAAATAAAAACAATTTACAGGCCAGAGTTTCTATTTCTAACATGTTTGCAGCGTTGAGCGATGTAGCCAATCACAGATATTTGTGTTGATATGTGTGTTGATTTCTAGGAACGCAATGGCTAACAAACAAAGTGTATATATTATGAAAGCTTCATTGATATTAACAGAGATGTGTGAGATCGCGATGAACTCATGTCAGCTTTTTAGGAATTATTAAGGGAGCACACTTTGCGCGCATTCAGTCATGCCAAACCATGCACGCAGTAGCCTGCTTGCTTTTATGTTATAACAGTGGTTTGTGTGTTAATGCTTTAATAACAAATAATTTATCAGTAGCATTTAAGCTGATGTGTATGGTGGCGACACGTAGGTGTCATAATGTGGGTCTTGTGTCCTGTCATGTTTAGTGTCATTAGTGTCTTGTCATTAGTTATCCCAGGTGTTTCTTGTTATCCACGCCCCCTTGTTATCCTGTCTGCTCGTTTGTTTCTGATTATTTAAGCCCTGTGTTTCTGCCCTGTCTTTGTCAGTTATTGAATGTATGTATTTACGTACCACGAGTGTCTTGTCTGTTCTGAGTTTACCCAAGTCTGAATTATTAAAGTCTGCTGCTGCATTTAGATCCGACTACCGCCTTTGCTTCCACGCAATTCATGACAGAATAACTGACCTCCCAGGATCTAGCAGTTAGGAGAAGAACTCACCGCAAAATGGATCCAGCAGTCTCTCCCATAGTCGTCAGCAACCGGGCCCTGAGAGAATATCTCTCGGTTATGTTTTAAGAGAACCAGTCCGTCCGAAGCTACGCTAATGACTTCCTCTCCATTTGCCATCTAGGAACGCTCGATGAAATCCAGCTCATAAGCCTGTTTCGGAGCGGGCTGGATTACCGAATCGCTCGATGGATGCCGAGTGACATTACCGATTGGACTCTGGACCGGTACATTGCAGAGGCTTGTTTCGTGGACGGCTCCATATCCACGTTCCCGTCCTACCCAGTCGCGCCCGCGCTCCACAAGCCTGCAATGCACTTCAGCCCTGCCAAGACCGCGCTCCACAAGCCTGCAACTCACGTCTATCCAGCCGAACCCGCGCTTCACGTGAGCCAAGTCGAGCCTGCTTTTCACGACGTGCCTGAGCTTCTTCCCGCCGAGACCGACATGCCTGAGTTTCTGTCTTCCGAGCCCGCGACTAACGTCTGCCCAGCCGAACCCGCGGTTCACGAGTCAAGTGAGTCAAGTCCCGAGTCAAGTGAGTCAAGTCCCGAGTCAAGTGAGTCAAGTGAGCCGAGTGCCGAGTCAAGTGAGTCAAGTCCCGAGTCAAGTCCCGAGTCAAGTGAGTCAAGTCCCGAGTCAAGTGAGCCGAGTGCCGAGTCAAGTGAGCCGAGTGCCGAGTCAAGTGAGCCGAGTGCCGAATCAAGTGAATCAAGTGCCAAGTCAAGTGAATCAAGTGCCGTGTCAAGTGAATCAAGTGAATCGAGTGAGTCAAGTGAGTCAAGTCCAGAGTCAAGTCCCGAGTCAAGTGAGTCAAGTCCCGAGTCAAGTGAGTCAAGTGAGTCAAGTGAGCCGAGTGCCGAGTCAAGTGAGTCAAGTCCCGAGTCAAGTCCCGAGTCAAGTGAGTCAAGTGAGCCGAGTGCCGAGTCAAGTGAGTCAAGTGAGCCGAGTGTAGAGTCAAGTGAGCCGAGTGCCGAATCAAGTGAATCAAGTGCCAAGTCAAGTGAATCAAGTGCCGTGTCAAGTGAATCAAGTGAATCGAGTGAGTCAAGTGAGTCAAGTGCTGAATCTAGCCAAGTGAGAGTATCTAGCCCAGTGACTCGCCGTCGCAGGAGGAGAAGGAGGACTCGTTTGGTTCGCCAGGCTCCGGTGGGTGTTCCCAGACGCCTCGCCCTGCCGGCCCCGCCTCTGCGCCTCGCCCTGCCGGCCCCGCCTCTGTGCCTCGCCTTGCCGGCCCCGCCTCTGCGCCTCGCCGGCCCCGCCTCTGCGTCTCGCCCTGCCGGCCCCGCCTCTGCGCCTCGCCCTGCCGGCCCCGTCTCTGCTCTTCGCTCGGCCAATGTCTATGAAGCTCCATGAGACTGTTCCAGAGCCCGTTGCCAGCCCGGAGGTTGTCCCCCTAGGTTTTCCCAAGTATTTTTTGGGGGGGGCCAAGGGTCCGGTGAAGAGACCATGAGGGCTGCAGGGGCTTCACCTCCATGGCCGCCATCACGTCCTGCTCCGCCCTGGCCTTCGCCTCGTCCGGCTCCGCCCTGGCCTTCGCCTCGTCCTGCTCCGCCCTAGCCTTCGCCCCGTCCGGCTCCGCCCTGGTCACCGGCCCAGTCTGGTCCGCCCACGCTCTGCGGCCCAGGCACGCCTTGCCTTGGTCCTGGTCCCGTTCCCCTGCACAGGCCTGGCCCTCCATCCCTCCCCCAAGACCGCCTGTGCTTCACCGCCCTCCTGAACTTTTTTTTTTTTTTTTTTGGTTTTGTTGGGCGTCAGGAGCCGCCCTTAAGGGGGGGGTTATGTCATAATGTGGGTCTTGTGTCCTGTCATGTTTAGTGTCATTATTGTCTTGTCATTAGTTATCCCAGGTGTTTCTTGTTATCCACGCCCCCTTGTTAGCCTGTCTGCCCGTTTGTCTCTGATTATTTAAGCCCTGTGTTTCTGCCCTGTCTTTGTCAGTTATTGAATGTATGTATTTACGTACCACAAGTGTCTTGTCTGTTCTGAGTTTACCCAAGTCTGAATTATTAAAGTCTGCTGCTGCATTTAGATCCGACTACCGCCTTTGCTTCCACGCAATTCATGACAGTAGGCTAACTTGAAAGTATTTGGAGGTACAGAAAAAAATTATATAGCTATTTTGCGGACGAGAGCGGGACAAAACATAAATGTTGCGGGCGGGAGAAAGTAATATAGAGAACGTCAGTTATAACGACCCACCTATTAAAAAATAGTCGGGTTTAAATCATTTAAATGATTAGATTTGTTTTCTTAAAATTTCCATTTAATATTTTGTGTTATGGGATCAAATCACCTGGATATTTAGAGTAGGAACATACAAACTTTGGCATACAGTACTAATTTAGAATGCAATATCGTTTTAGTTTTTTTTTTACAAGATGGGAAACGTTTTAATAATTCTTGTTTACATGTGTTCATTTAATTAATTTTTATTTTAGAGCATTTAAAGTGCTTCTTAATGATATTTTATTTATTACACACAAGTTAATTTATTTATTTTTGTAACCCATCAGCCCTCTGTGACTAAATAAGTAATAAAAGTCCCAGAGTTAAAAAATGTGTAAAACTAGCATGTGTGCGACTTGGTATGACTTGATGACTAAGTTGCGACTTGACTTGACTTGACAAAGAGTATGACTTGACTTGACTTTGACTTGCAATGTTAAGACTTGGACTTGACTTGAGACTTGCATTTAGTGACTCACTCCCACCTCTGGTCTGGACACTTACAAAGTTCTCAAATGCTTCGGTTTGCAGGTAGGGACCCTCATTATGCTACCGTGTTAGTGTGGGGATATTTTGAGCCTTGTTAGTGGTATTAACTAGCGATTTTTATTTTTACTTACTTTATGCCCTATATAATAGTTATAAGCTAATCTGTGGTTCGAGCTAAAACTGGGTACATTCGATTATCATGAAAACACATCCCAGAAAACGGTACCCATGTATTATTAACCCCTAGGTTTATTTTGCGCCGGATTTGTCCTTTAAGTGCAACAGAAAATAGTTGCTGCGTGTGTACAAAATATATTTAGCAGACGCCTTTATCCAAAGCATAAGAAATTCATCACATGGCCAACAATATTCACAGCATACAATTCCACATTTATTAGAAAGCTAAATAATGGTGGAAAAAATTGAGAAATCTGTTCAGAACTACATTTTTATTTAATAATAACAATCCCATATTCTAAATAGTAATACTACTAATAATAACTTTTTTGAAATTGAAAAAGAAGGCTGTTGTTTGTGAACATACACACTGAGAAATATATGGAATAACCTTTAATACAATTTTCATCTTGACAGGCCGCAGTGCCTGCAAGAGCTTTCCAAGTATATAAACATCTCTTTCCATCAGAACAACATCTGATGCAGCTCAGTTTGTTGTGGGTCGTTTATTGATCGTGAAAGGGCATCAATAGTTTAAACATCAAACCCATTTCCCCTTAGAAAAACACACTCTGTACCCGTGATGTACACAGAGCTCGGTGAAGGGCTTTGGTTTCTGAACACCGCGCAAGAAATCTATTCTTAACTTCGGATCAGGTCGGTTATTGATCCATCACTGTTATTAATAAGTCAAACACTGCGCTGGTGCACGAAACAAATATAATAAAGAAAAAATAAATCTCTGCACTTCTCAGCTCTCAGTGGAAATACACTGGTCTTCTTGTCCAGAATTACCGTACTTTCTCTTCTACTGAGCAGTGAAAGCAAATCCGTTGATTTATACTCGGTTATACTTAGACAAAAGCCTTTCTGATTTGTATGTAAGATGTTTTCTGACATAAATAACATGCACTATGTATCGTGCAGAATTCAAGCTTGTGTGATGTTTTCAAATTTGGTTTGCTTGCTTGAACAAAACTTGAATTCAATTTCCATCAATAATTAAAAGGTTAAAAAAAGGCAACCCTCTACAATGCGAGTAAATCACTCGCATATGCGACTAAATCTTAACTTTGGGCGACTAAATAATGTCTATCATCATTAGCCACTGGCTAGTACATTCTTAGATTCTACTAGCCAGTAGTTTTTTTAAGTTTAGCAACAATCTGACTGAGTATGAAAGCTTGTTTCCGCCACAGAAAAAAAATAAAATAAAAAAGGTAGTTGCGACTATTTCTCTCTCACAATTGTGAGTTTACATCTCGCAATTCTAACTTTTTATCAGTTAAAAAGTCAGTCTTTTTTGCCTTAGAGTTGGACTTTATGGGTCCTATTTTAACGATCTAAGTGCATGGTCTAAAGTGCACGGCGCAAGTTCAGTTTGGGCGTATCCGAATCCATTTTTGCTAGTTTAATGACGGGAAAAATGGTCGGGGCGCCCGGCGCATGGTCTAAAACGGTTGTCTCTATTCTCTTAATGAGTAATGGGTGTATTTTGGGCGCAACGTGCAATAAACCAATCCGAGTCTCATCTCCCATTCCCTTTAAAAGCCAGTTCCGCTCGCGCCATGGCGGATTCACTATTTACATGGCAGAATCTGATAGTGGAGGATTCCAGAGAGGAAACGGATCTGTTCGTGCGCGAGGTTAAAGCGAGCGAGCAGACCATTTAGGGGACAAGCCGGATTCCACCATATCTTTATGTACACAAAAATAATCTTTTACATTGCTTTCGTCTTGGTGTGCGCAGAGATTTCACACGGACAAGCACTTGTTACTATGGCGTCGTGGGTATAGTGTTCCCACAGCGTCTCGATGCAGCTCGAGTTCCCTTGAAAGGGAACGTCTCAGGTTACGGCGCTCAAGGGTCAAGGGTTACCAGGTTTACAGTCATAACCTGAGACGTTTTGTTTATTTGAAATAGAAATATTTTGTAACATCATAAATGACTTTGATCAATTGAATGTGTCCTTGCTGAATAAAAATATTAATTTCTTCTTATTACTCTCCACAAACTTTTGGACAGCATATGTACAACTAAACATTGCAGTAGATGTGGCTTTTTGTCACTATTTTGCTAATTACTTTACAAAACAAACTGAGTTCAAGTTAAATAAACCTCACATACTGACTTTGCTAAAAAACATTGTATATTTCCAGGTCACGCTTGCACACACATTGACAAATGAGATTGGAGAGGTCTTACCTGCACATTATTGGCTTGAAAATAACTACATCTACCCCCCCACCTTTGCAGTGAATTATATATGGGACACCACTAAATTTTACAGCATCACTTCCACAAGTAATACTCAGTCACAGTCCACCATACAGATTTGGATTTAAAATACAAGATCTAATGTGAACACAGCATTACTAAGTCATAAAGAAGGAGTGAGTAAGCAGCATCTTCAGTAGCATCATGATCTCTGACATCTGAACTAACACACACAAAAAGCACCGCCTGCACTCGCCTCACACGTCACATTCAGGGTAGACTTCATCAATGTCATATGCTGAAGGCAGAAACCGCAACCTGATGGGTCAAGATAGATGCTCAGCAAGTCAAGTGCATGCTGGGAAAGTTGACAATCACATGACCTGACGGGGGTGCAGGCAGCAGCAGAGCCCAAGCAAAAAGCTGCAGGCGACTTGATCTGAGACCAGCTGTGCTTTCTGAAACCTTAATTTCTGTACAATATAAAATAACTTTTTTTCTATATTGTAATATATTTACAGTGATGGTAAAGCTGAAATTCCAGCATCATTACTTCAGTCTTCAGTGTCACATTTTCCTTCAGAAATCATTATAATGCTGATTAGCTGCTCAAGAAACATTTATAAGTATTATTATTAATGTGAAAAACAGTTAATTCTAACCTATAGCTTAAAAGTGACCTAGAGCTAAAACTAATTTACTTTAAAAGACAGTAAGCACAGCTGCTCTCGTTGATGCAAAAAAATAATTAAACATAAAACCCACAAAACTATGGGTAATAATGAGGCCGTGAACAAAAGTAGATCTTACTACAGCATTCAGGTTAGTAGTTGACTGATAATTGTTGATTAAGTTTGCTTAATCGTATTGAATGTGCACTTGTAGGTTACTTCAAATTTTAAAAGTACATTAAAAACTGTACTTGCAGATAATATAATATTAAGGAAATAAAAGGCCACTTAAGTGTACTTAAAGTGTGGGTTTTTTAACGATAGTTCACCCAAAAATGAAAGATCTGTCAAGTTGTTCCAAACCTGTATGAATTTCTTTCTTCTGCTGAACACAAAGGAAGATATATTGAAGAATATGGGTAACTATACAGTTGAAGGGCCCCATTGACTTCCATAGTATGGAGGGGGGGAAATACTACTAAGTCAATGGGGCCCTTCAAAATATCTTCTTTTGTTTTCAGCAAGAAAGAAACTCATACAGGTTTGGAACAACTTGAGGGTGAGTAAATGATGACAGTATTTTCATTTTTGGGTGAACTATCCCTTTAATTACCATGGTGAAAAATAAATATGCTAAGTATACTTGCAGCCAGACTAATTATCAGTATACTTCAAGTGTGTTAATGATTAGTTAACTTGAAGTGGGCTATTTTGAAACAACTAATTTTGTACTAAGTATTATTAAATTGTAGTAAAGCATAACTTTTAGTGTATTTAGTGTACTAAATTGGACCAACTTCAAGTATACTTGAAGTATATGTCTGTGTAGAGACTAATTACATGCTTGATTAGTGATATTAAAGTGTACTTTATTTGTGTTACAAGTACATTACAAATTCATAATTTGTAACTTAACTGCATTTCATATAAATTTAAACTAAAATACATTTTCATTGAATTGCAATTAACATGCAATTAAGTGTCAGAGTGTTAAGTATATTAATTTAAAGTATACTATTACCATAATAATTAAAAGTATGCTACAGTGTACTTCTTTTTTTCAAATAGAAGTGTTTAAGAGCGTGTGGATTATTATGGGTAATTTGCAGAGGTGAAGTTGAAAATATGTCAAGGCCTCATTTGACAACAATATGACATTACAAAAAACATGGGGAACATGGCTTAAGTGCAAATGAAGAGAAATGCATGAGCTCAAACACACACACAGTGGGACGGAAGCCAAGGCAGATGTGATGAAAGTGGTATAAATATAAAGAGGAAAAATACCTGGACAAAATATCGACATGAACGCTCCCTTTTCTGCAGCTGAAAACCCAAAGAAAACGAGTTGGTTTAGCATCAAGCAGAACATTTGAATCTCTCAAGGACTTTCACACCAAAAACAACAAAGCATCTTCAAGCAAATAATCACTGGGTTGAACAAAAGCAAATTCTGTTCCATAGTGGATGCAAATCTAATGCACCTTTCTGTATTATTTAAAGTGCATTTAATTATCGCAGAGAGTTTAAGGAATACAGAATCTGTGTTGATGTGCAAGTGAAATGTGCAAAGTGAATGTCCGTCCCAACTGTGAATGGATCCACGGGAATCTATAGTTTCTATTCTGTTCTATTTAAAGTGTCATTTGCGTTTGGTGTGAGAGAGGCTTTGAAAGCGCATCATTTACATAAATCACATCCTACTGAGCCCAGAGGAAAGGTTAATCCACTTTTGCATGTATGAGACAGATCCAAAAACGTTCAATGTGTCAGAAATGGCCTGTTCAAAAGAGCGTCGTACACTGTGAAAAAAAAAAAAAAAAAAAAAAATTCTGTAGAGACATTTACAGGAAAAACACTGTGAAAAATCAATATGGAAACATCCTTCATATTATATTAACATTGAACACTGCACCCTATTTTAACAGACTTTTGAGAGTTGAGCAGTTTCTGGGCTGGTTTTGTTGGAGTTTAACCAGGCTGTTTACCGGTAGATGACCATGGTAGTCTTGCTGGTTAAAGTCAACACCAAATGGCATTTGCAACGCATCTTACTTTCATAATGTGACATTTTCGTTTTGATGCATTCTATATACATTATGCATTATAGATACGGTGCAACCGGACGTTTACAGTTCTCAACTAAATTTTTTATCAACTATATCTATTTATGCAACATAGCGGCTGACAGATCAAATAATTTATAATAATATTAAAATGGTTTAATGTGAATATGAATATCATTTTAAATGACCTTAATAGTCATAATGATACAAAAAAAGATACAATTAATAATTTTCCTAACATCTTCGGAACGTTTTTACCAAATAAGTGTATTGCATGACAAAGATTGCATCAGTCACTGAATATGTATTTTGAGTCATTTTAAAATGATTTTCCCCCCATTTGATTATGTACTTGTCCATACGAGTCAGTTGTGCGCTTGCAGAAAGAGCCCGCCCACACTCTCTTTTGATTGGCTGAGATTTGTGGTAACGCAACGTTTTTTTTTTTTTTTTATTATAAATAACTCTATCTTCAGCAAGTTCTAAAAGAAAGAAAGAAAAAAATAAATGATCACCAATTGAATTACCTTTTATAACATTTTATTACATTTATAAATATTTATTTCACTAGATTATCAAAAATACGTATTACTCTAAGGTTATGTAACACATTTCTGTTCAAAAGTCTGGAGTCCTTTTTATTCATGCATTAAATTGATCAAAAGTGACAGTAAAGTCGGAGTCGGTGTTTGTGTTTGAAAGCTCCGTCGAATCAATTCATTAATCCTTGATTTTCTTTTTTACCACTCATTTATAAACAAGCACTTTCTATTTTTATATCATGGGAACTTATCCTCGATACTATTCCTTATAAAAAACAATCGGATTGCTTTGATATCGCTACTTAGACCCAACTTTGCGAATCTCGGCTACTAGCCTTTAGTCCGCTAGCATTTCACGCGTGGGCTCGCGCCTATCGAGCGTCTGATTTTACACCCGTTTCACTGAAAGGATACAGGTTATATCCGGCATTTCAGTCCTAAATTACTAGTGATATTGGTAGTATCACTACTAATCTACTGTTCATCTGTTATGGCGAACATATCAGATGTGTGTCTAACGTTACCTCTGAGTGCAGGTGAGGACACATTCGAACTGATTTCGGTACGATTGGAGCTTGAATCGGTGGAGAAACAGATCCGTGGTCTGCTAGAGAGGCAAGCCGAGCTGCGGGATCGGCGATCAGCGCTTGAAACGTCACGCGCCGATGCACACAAGTCAGTGGTTAGTAACTTTTTGACTCCGACTTCGTCCACTCCGTGCGTTTCTCTGCCCAGGAGGACGCGATCATCTCTGGCTTCATTCACTCCGGCACCGACACAGCACCATGGACCCTGGGTGATCCCACAGCGGAAGACACGAGCCAGGACCAGAGCAAGAACCTCTCCGCCCCTCCCGGTCTTCGAGATCTCCACCCGGAACCGCTTCTCCCCTCTTCGCGAGTCGGAACGCGACGACGCCGTGATCATCGGCACTTCCATGGTCCGTCATGTCCGTGCTACCTCAGGTAAGGGTAAGGTGCGCACTCACTGCCTTCCTGGTGCTCGTGTTCTTGATGTCGCCGCACAGGTTCCCGAGATCCTGAACGGTGAAGAGCGCGTCGGAGCTGTGGTGCTTCACGCTGGAACAAACGATATCAGGCTGCGGCAGACGGAGGTTCTGAAGAAGGACTACAGGAGCCTGATCGAGGCGGTACGCAGCACAGCGCCTGAGGCAACGATCATCGTGTCTGGACCGCTTCCCACGTACCGACAAGGACAGGAAAGGTTCAGTAGATTATTTGCACTAAATGAATGGTTAATGTCATTGTGTAATGAACAAAAACTGCTCTTTGTAAATAATTGGAATCTGTTCTGGGAGCGACCTAGGCTCTACCATGCTGATGGCCTGCACCCCAGCAGAATCGGAGCGGCTGTTCTGTCGGACAACATCTCCAAGACGTTACACACCGTATGACTAGAAAATCAAATTCCAAATCACAGTCTTTGCTGTGCCGATTTAATTGATATAAGTAGTGTAGAACATTATATAGAAACTGTGTCTATTCCTCGTTTAGTGAGGCCAAATAATAAATCCACTGTAGGATCTAGGAAAAATCTTATTGTAATTAAACCTGAAAATCTAAATATCAGTGAACAAAAACAATTTCTAAAACTAGGTCTTCTAAACATTAGATCGCTCACACCTAAGGCGGTTATTGTAAATGAAATGGTCACAGATAATAGCTTCGATGTACTTTGCCTTACTGAAACCTGGCTTAAACCAAACGAGTATTTCGGTCTAAATGAGTCTACCCCGCCAGGATACTGTTATAAACATGAGCCCCGTCTGATCGGTCGTGGCGGCGGTGTTGCAACAATCTATAGAGATATTATTAATGTTACTCAGAAAACAGGTCACAGGTTTAACTCGTTTGAAGTACTGGTGCTAAACGTTACGCTCTTAGATGTAAGAAAGAAATCCCTATTATCTCTAGCCTTGGCTACTGTATATAGACCTCCAGGGCCCTACACTGATTTCCTAAAAGAGTTTGCAGACTTTCTCTCAGATCTATTGGTCAATGCCGATAAAGCAATAATTGTTGGAGATTTTAACATACACGTAGATAACACAAACGATGCGTTAGGGACTGCGTTTACAGATTTATTAAACTCCTTTGGGGTCAAGCAGAATGTCAGTGGTCCCACTCATCGTCTAAATCATACACTAGATTTAATTATATCATATGGAACCAATCTAACCGATATAGATATTATACCGCAAAGTGACGATCTCACCGATCATCACATGGTAACTTGTATAATACGCACTGCTGAAATTTGTCATGTTGCGCCACGTTATCGACCAGGCAGAACAATCCTTCCGACCACTATAGATAGATTCTCAAATAGCTTACCTGATCTATCTCAGCTGCTCAGAGAACCCAAACAAACAGATGAACTAGAGGAAATGACTAGCAGTTTGAGCACCATTTTCTCTAGTACATTAGATATTGTTGCACCAATTAGATCAAAAAAGGTTAGAGAGAAAACTAAAGCACCATGGTACAACAGTGCTACGCATGCTATCAAGAGAGAAACTCGTAACCTAGAGCGTAAATGGAAACAAACTAATTTAGAGGTCTTTAGAATCGCGTGGAAAGACAGTATGTCACGTTATAAAAAAGCTCTAAAAGCAGCCAGGGCTGAGCATCTCCGCAAACTAATAGAAAATAACCAAAATAATCCAAGGTTTTTATTTAACACCGTGGCTAGACTAACAAATAAACAGACATCACCCGAGCAAATTATTCCGTTACAGTATAGCTGTAATGATTTTATGAACTACTTCAATGAGAAAATTGAAAACATCCGAAACACAATTGTAAATGTACAATCCTCTATGGTGTCTTATGATTCAGCCTCAATTATCGCCCCTCAAGAACAACTACACCGCTTTACAACTATAGGACAGGAAGAGCTAAATAAACTTATCATTGCATCTAAACCAACAACATGTTTATTAGATCCAATACCAACTAAATTTCTGAAAGAAGTGTTACCTGTAGTGGAAGAGCCTCTTCTTAATATTATTAACTCGTCTTTATCTTTAGGTCATGTTCCAAAAATATTCAAGCTGGCAGTAATAAAACCTCTCATTAAGAAACCGCAATTAGATCCAAATAACTTAGCAAATTACAGACCGATTTCAAATCTTCCATTTATGTCTAAAATACTAGAAAAGACTGTGTCCGCTCAATTGTGCTCTTTCATGCAAGAAAATGAGATATATGAAAAATTTCAGTCAGGATTCAGACCGCATCATAGCACAGAAACTGCGCTAGTTAAAATTACAAATGATTTACTTTTAGCTTCTGACCAAGGCTGTATCTCAATATTAGTTCTACTCGATCTTAGTGCTGCGTTTGACACTATCGATCATAAAATACTCTTGGATCGACTACAAATCTACACTGGTGTTCAGGGACAGGCATTAAGCTGGTTCAGATCGTATTTATCAGACCGTTACCATTTTGTTTGTTTAAATGGGGAAAAATCGAAGATGACGTCAGTAGACTATGGAGTGCCGCAAGGATCGGTGTTAGGCCCTCTGCTATTCTCAATATATATGCTGCCACTTGGTAATATTATAAGAAAACATGGAATTAATTTCCACTGTTATGCTGATGACACTCAATTATATATTTCATCACGGCCAGATGAAAACACTAACTCATCAAAATTGACAGAGTGTCTTAAAGATATAAAATGCTGGATGATGCATAATTTCCTGCTACTAAATCCAGATAAAACGGAGGTATTACTTGTTGGTCCAAAAAACTATCCACAAAACCACTTACAATACAACTTTAATATAGAAGGATGTCCTGTTACTTTATCCTCTACGGTAAAAGACCTGGGTGTTATACTAGACCACAACTTGTCTTTCGAAAATCATATTTCATATGTTACAAGAACAGCCTTTTTCCATCTTAGAAACATTGCTAAATTACGTAACATGCTATCTGTTTCCGATGCAGAAAAGTTAGTTCATGCATTCATGACCTCGAGACTAGATTACTGTAATGCTTTATTAGCTGGTTGTCCTGCATCCTCAATAAACAAGCTACAGTTAGTGCAAAATGCAGCCGCTAGAGTTCTTACTAGGTCCAGAAAATATGATCATATAACACCAATTTTATCATCTCTACACTGGTTACCTATCAAGTTCCGTATCAATTACAAAGTACTATTACTGACCTATAAAGCCCTAAATGGTTTAGCTCCTGTGTATTTAATGGACCTTCTATCGCCCTACAATCCATCGCGTTCTTTAAGATCACTAAATTCGAGGCTTCTAGTCATTCCTGGGATATCTAAGTCCACTAAAGGAGGGAGGGCGTTCTCACATTTAGCTCCTAAACTCTGGAATAGCCTTCCTGATACTGTTCGAGGCTCTGACTCGCTGTCCCAGTTTAAAACTAGATTAAAGACGCATCTTTTTAGCCAAGCATTTACATAATGCTTACCTTTTATAATACTGCTGAATCAGATCAAATGCATTTAATACTATAAAACTTGAAGAGACTGTAGGTTATCTGTATAGGTTGCATAGTATTTGCAGTCATTACGTTCCTGTATATTGCGTGAATGACGGGTGGTTGGGCAGATATTGTGTTGCGGTAGGTAGTATGCCATACGGAACCGTTGTCCACTGAAACTGCCTATTCACGCACCAGTGGGGCTCGACAGCCTTAGTCAACGGGTTGGCGCGTATGGTTGGGCTGCGGAGAGATTGTGAGATTGTGGTTAGGTCTCAGCAGCAGGAGGGACGTAGAGGTCAGTAAGCTGGGCTGAGTTGAGTGGGGGACGGAGGGGGGTGATTTTGGGACGCAAGAGTCACTGTCTTCATGTTTTGTCATTTACGCCTGTGTTATGGAAATCATCATTATGAACAGCAGCTACGCTAATTATTTTCCCTTTGCTTTTCTGCTGTTATCTCGGGATGCGAGTCCCGAGAAAATGGCGTTCATCAGCTCCAGTTTGTATCCAGCCTCTCACGGAGACTTCAGATGCTCCAATCACAAAGCCTGTGAAGTGACGACTCAGCACGGGCGATATGGACTCTCTATGGTGGACGGCACTGATCCTCAACAACTCGTCTTAAGACCGGCGTGCATACTTGGACTTCCAAAAAATACTCTAAATGTTCCGATCCAATCTGACTTGTAATGCTGCCCGAATCATGCACTGTTCCTTCGTTGGCCAGAGGAGAACTGGCCCCCCGACTGAGTCTGGTTTCTCCCAAGGTTTTTTTCTCCATTCTGTCACCTGATGGAGTTTTGGTTCCTTGCCACTGTTGCCTTGGCTTTTGGCTTGCTTAGTTGGGGACATTTAACATTTAATATTATTGATCTGCCTTACTTAAGGTGGACGTTGACGCAATTTCTTTTAGAAACAAACTTTGTTATATTGTTTTCATGTTATCACTGTGAAGCGCTTTGATACAATCTGTATTGTAAAAAGCGCTATATAAATAAAGGTGACTTGACTTGACTTGACTTAAAGAAACTTAGAATATTACAAAAGATTTCAAATAAATGCTTTTCTTTTGAACTTTTTACTAATCAAATAATCCTTATAAAAAAGTATTACAGTTTACACAGAAATATGAAGCAGTAAAACTGCTGAACAACATAACCAGTTTCTTGAGCAGCCAATCAGCAGATTAGAATGATTTCTGAAGGATCATGTGACACTGAAGACTTTAGAGTAATGATGATAAAAATTCAGCTTTAAATCACAGGAATAAATTACATTTTAAAATATATTCACATAGAAAAGTAATTTTAAATTGTAATACTATTTCACAACAAATCAATGTTTTCACTGTATATTTGATCAAATCAATTCAGACTTCTGTCAAAAATATTAACAGATCTTACAGACCCCAAACTTTTGAACGGTAGTGAATAAAAAAAAATTGGGATGAATTTCCAGCAAAATATTATTTATTATTATTCAACACTGACATAATATATTTCCCTCATACCATGTCACCAATGAGAGCAAGACTCAAGGAAACCAAGCTCATTCCCAATCCCAACATTCCATGTTTTTACATTTAGACAGGGTAAAAGGTTTTTCATCTGGTTTAGGCCGTCTTGAAGAACCGGGCCTTCAGTTCGACAGCTTCTGATTGTAGTTGTGATTGCGCACCAACTCTTCTCGTATGAGTAAAGAGCAGCGAGGCCTGAGATGAACGTGCGTATGTGTGTGTGTTTGTAGTCCATGAATTATTGAGTCTCACAAAGGAGGAGCGAGGGATGGAAACAGATAAAAATAAATAGCAGGCAGGTTTGTCGTCCCAGCTCTGCTGGTGCCCGAATGTTAATGCGGGATGATTTTGTGTGACGGCAGCCATCTTTAGCAGCACCTGTCTGAGATCACAGCTCTCCTGCAGATCAGCACATTACTTTCAGTCTTTAGCGAACCTCCTCTTCAGGTTCCCTACTCTGTAAAGCATCTTGATCTTACCTTTAGTGTTTCAAAGCTCTTTGGCTCGGCCCAATGTCGCAAAATCAAGGGATTCTCGACTGACAGCTTCTCAAAACATTTAGGCGCAGCGTTGCTGACTGTACGTCCGTGTCTTTACAATCTGAGAAGCACATGAAAGTAATGGATACCTGCCTGCACTGTTCTCATATGATAATTACAGCAATCCAGTGAGTGACATCCAGTTAGCATTTTGGAGATAAATATGTTTATATATTGGCAGGACAAACAAATAACGAGTCAAGGGGATGCGTGTCGCATGAAAAGCTCAAGTCAAACGCATTGCAATAATATTTTTGACAGTGTCTTTCGCTAATTTAGTAGTTAAACAAACATTTGGCATGATTTGAATGTATGTTAGTATGCTATTTTGAACATGGAGAATGATTATAAATGCATGTGTCATTTGAATCAGTGTTGTTATTCTTAACTCAAACTATGAAAAATCATTTTGAAATAAATCTGAAATAAATATTAGATGGTAACTAACTGAAATTAAATCAATTGAAATGCAAAAATTACTAAATGCATTAAATTACTAAAACTGAAACAAAAATAAGTTAACTAAATAAAAATAATAATAAATAATAACACAATCATATAACAAAATTACTAAAAACAAACTAAAATTAAAATGAAAACTGAAAATGCAAAAATCTAATTTGAAATATCAATAAACACCATATTAGAATATAAATAATACTAAAATATCACTGATTTCAACATAGAATAGTTAAAAAAACATTTTAATGACATTCCATTGAATTAAAACTTTTAAAAAATTTTTTAAAAAAAGAAAATGAAGTTTAAGTACTACAATTACTAAAACAAAAACCAAAATAAAATAAATGCTAAATAACAATATAAAAACAAATAAAAAATGACAATCATACAACAAAAATGATCAAAACAAACTCAAATTAAAATGAAAATTGAAAATGTAAAAATAAAAGCTAATTCAAAATATTAATAAACACTATAATAATATATAAAAAAATACAAATTTAACACTGAATTCAACACTGAAAAGGATCAATAAGAATAGATGCATGTAATTAAAATATTTGTTTGTATCATATTGTTAGCTAAGTCTCAGAGTCTCTAGTGTCCTTTTGTTCAATATTTTGCACAAGCCGCTGCAAATGTTGCACATTTCCCTCACTTATGCGGTTGGATTTAGTGCCAATAGATGGCTCACTAGATTTTGAAGAGAGATGTTTTAAATCAGTGATCTCTGTATTCTCTGTGGCTGAGTCTGAAGCTCTAACTCTGCATTCACAGCTTAAATCAACCAGCTGTGAAATTCAAAGGCAGATTGGGTTTAAAATTACCGCTTCGATTAATTAGCATGAAGGCGAGGGGAGTGTGACGGCCTCCGTCAAAAGGTGTGAGTGTGACGCTCACTGATCACTGCTGCAGTGGAAAGTGAAGTTTGCAGAAATGTGGGTGGAAAGAAAGTGTGAATTTCGCAGAGGATGCGTTAAAACAGGTGTTTGTGTTCCACGGTTGGGCTTCCCAATCTGAAAATTACAGTCTTAAAAGCCAAGTTAATTAATTTTGAGCGTTCCTGTAGCGCAAGACACAGCCTGCCGCTAGAAGCACCAAGGTCTTGGGTTTGAATCCCAGGAAATGCATGGACTGATCAATGCATTTAGTGCAACCTAGTCACTTGTCTGACCTAGATAAAAGTGTGTGGAAAAAGCAAACAATTAAAAAAATTATGTTATTTTACAGAAAACAATGGCAATTCTGAGGAGGGACCTGGTCACTTCATGTGTTGTAAGACCAGGGGCCCTATCATACACTCATTTTTTTTAAGAGTACTGTATATTTTTATATTGTTAAATATATATTTTGGTCTTTAATTTGAGATTTTTTATTTTTTTTTTCAGTTTGAGTTGGTCTTTTGTAACTTGAGCACTTGCTTGCATAAAGGGTCTCTAAAGTTTGTCTGAATATAATATGTTTAGGGTTGGAACATTGTAATTAATTGCATGGTTTGCGAATGTTGCAATTCCTAAAGTTATCGCCTTATATTTTATTTTCTCACTGAAACCAAATTTGATTGCCACTTGGATTGTTAATTTAGGACCCTGTGTAATATTAATACACACCTGCCCTCGCACACAATGCCTAAATAAATCGTCTTTGTTCACCGAGTGTCTGATCTAGACGTCAGTGTGTGACGACAAACAGCACGCAGGTCTGGAGAAAATAACGTCAAAGCGAACCTCTTTAACTCCACGGAAACTTTAATAACGGCGGTGATTATTCATGCCGCATAATGTCCTCAGAGCGATTGGAGGCTCAGGATGGTGAGAGTTTTTCTTCGCCCGAGTAAAACCTATTTTTAAACGGACGGCTGACTGCGAGGAGAAACACAGGGGATCATTCATCCTGACAAACACGGACATCATTAAAAAAACACCCACTGCTCTCCTCCTCCTGCTCTCCATACTGACTGCATGAAAGAGGAAGTTTCTCATTCACGCTTTATCTTGCTCACTCTTTCAGTCAATTTCTCTTTTTCTTCTGGTAAAGTAAAAAAATAATAACAATAAGTTATGATTAGCGTTTCCAAACCATTGTCAGACACTGACTCAGTATCACGTCTAAACTGGTCTAGACTATGTGTCATGACGTCCAATGGAGTCCGGATACATCAAACTAGTTTGATTTTCAGACTCAGGCGGCACGTCTAAGAACAGTTTGATGCATTTTGCATGTAAAATGCACAAACTCCACCAGCTCTTAATCTGATTGGCTGGCTTTTACCCAGTTTATTCAAGGTAAAGTTTTTTTTATGTCCACCTGGACGCAATATACAAGTTGCCATGTTGAATTCAATGTACATTTCTGAGTAAGAGAAAAGTACTGTATTTGACAACGCTTGTGAGATTTGGCATTGAGTCTTTGTAAGTCATTCAAATGCACTTGATGGCAAGTTTTCAAGGATATTCTGCTAAATTAGCAGCACTTTGGCTGGATATGCAAGAGAACACCTGGATTTTCATTCAATTCTGTAAACGATTGATTAAAAGGGACAATTTTACGCAATATTTGCTAAGTGCGTTGTGTTATTAGTTTAGAAACATGCTAACATCACCATTTAGGTGTTGTGATGAGGTTTTTGTGGGCGGAGCCTACCTGGTGGCAGAAAATGATCGTAGCAGTCTATAGAAGCCACAGAATGAAAGAATAAAAAAGGTCATTCCGAGATTATATCTCACATTTTTGAGAAGAAGAATCAGAATTACGAGATATAAACTCGTTATTCTATCTTCTTTCCTCAGAGTTGCGAGTTTATGTCCTGCAATTGTGTTTTTTTTGTTTTGTTTCGGAATTGTATAAACTCGCAATTGCAAGTTATAAATTCCAAGTCAGAACTGTGATATAAAAATGTTATTAAATGTTAGGGCTAATACATTATGTCCCTTGTGCATATGTGAATATTATGTAGACCTATTGTTTACATCAAATTAATGCTTTAAAAGTAGACTAATCGTCACAGGGTCCATCATGCTGTGGCTTGCAACCATACACGTCTGTGTTTAGCTTCAAAGGGCGTCTTCCACGATGCTTATGAGATTCATAAGCTAGTTATTTTAGCTTATAAAGTTTTAAATATGGATATTTTCCTTACACAAACGCATTGCTTCGATTCAGAAGGCCTTTATTAAACCACTGGAGTCGTGTGGAGAACTTTTATGATGGATGGATATGCTTTTTTGGGCTTCAAAATCTCATCCTCCATTCACTGCCATTATAAAGCTTGGAAGAGCCAAGACATGTTTTAATATATCTCCAATTGTATTCGTCTGAAAGAAGAAAGTCATATACACCAATACGTCATATACAGATCGGATATGACCCACAAACGTGGAAGCAGGAAAAAAAAAAACACATGGATTCCGATATTCTCAGATCAGTTTCTGGCCTTATTCATATGTGGAAATAAATCTGATATGTACCAGATACATTTATTTGCGTCTGCCATGTAAGAGGACAGATCAGATTCCCCTGTCAAAGCGAGTTTATACGTCATTGGAAAGCGACAGTGGCGAATGATGTCAACTTAGGTGGACACCAACAGCCATCACATGACTCTTTTCAATGGCGCAATGAAGGACGAAGGCTCAACCCAGTGGATTTATGCTGAAGTTTTATCTTTTGAGCCTTTGGGGCAATGAGAAAGTGACCTTTAAAGATGGTGTGGAAAGGAAAAAGCTTGTATTATCATTTCATCTGCGTCCATTGTAGATCACGCCGTTTTACTTCTTTTTCGGCCTAAGCTTATCCGGGTCAGACGACTACCTTGGGTTGTTTCGCCAAGTGTATAGTGCAAATGCAGACATCGGATATGGATCTCTTTGAAAAGAAGATGTAAGCTGGTCTTCAAAAAAATCGGATATAGTCAACAAATTGGAATTGGGCATCTGCAGTGTAAATGCATTTTTAGAGTTTTGTATGTTTTCACTGTTTTACAAATAAGAGAACCAAAGTTGCTTCCTTCACTAATGAGAAAAAAATGTCTGAGTGCACCTTTAAGTGGCCGTGTAATAAGCAGGATAATGCAAGTCATAAATACTGACAGATTGATCAGGACTCCAACATGAAGCAGAGATGGTATTCATTGCTACTGCACACTCTGTGCTCTCTTTCTTCTCACATAACAGAATAATTTCAACTCAGATCAATATTTCATGCCCTTTATTTATTTATCTGGTAAGTAGCTGTGTAATGAGCTTTGCACCAGGGTCTCGATCATCCAGTCAGGGTTTATTTTTGTGATAATGTACTGACTAACTGTACATCCATTACTATTCTGCCTTGTTTGTCCGTGAAATAATCAGTCCGGAATGGACATATGTTCTGACCTCAAAGACTACACACATTTTACACTCTTTTTTTGCACAACCATTTTTTAGAAACCACCGCTTTGTTGAACGGCAGTGTATTGTTGTGTTATCCTCAATTACTATATGCCACATAAAAACAAAATAAACAATGTTTAATTGTTGTCCAGACTTTCTCTTTCTATGTGTTAAATTTCATATGCTATGCCTATAATCAATAATCTGGACCAGAAAGACTAGTGGTCATGTTGAATCCAAATTAACATTTCTATTTATAAATGACTAATCATTGCAAATATTTAAACTGTATTATCGCACAGCTCTATATATAAAGTTGTATATTATATCCAACTTTATCCACATACATATAGTATACTCACGATATATACAGCACTATACAGCAAAACTGTCACAAAATGTAAAACTATTACCTCTGTTTAGCCTTCCACTGGACACGGACTTGAGACTAACGTGGAATGTTCTCACTCAAACCACTGTTTGTTGCTGCTTCTGATTGCTTTTAGAGGGAAAATCTGCCCATAGCTGCTGGTTTAGGATCGGTTTTCTCTGTAATAATATCTTATTGGCTAAACAAATTTGGCAAACGATGCAGTGTGTATCATGTTTGCGCTTTGGAGAGTGTCACGGGTTTTCTTTTTACAGCGTGTTTTGCAGTGTTGAGAAATGTAGCCAATCACAAGCATATCTGTTGATTTCTTGAACGCAATGGCCAATCAGAGGTGTTTAAGTTAGCACTGAACAAAAACTCAGGTGTTTTTGAGGGGGTCCTTCACGCTAGCAAATCCTCTCATTATAACAAAGATTAAATGTGTTATATATAACAACGCTTTGCGCCGGTGTCCTCATCACCCTGTCGGGGGTTTATTCTGAGATAACAACAGGCTAGATGTACATTACATCAACATCACCAAGATTTTCTGTAAAGCTGCTTTGGAACAATTGTGAAAAGCGTAATAGAAATAAATTTGACTTGACTTGACATTTGACTGATAAATGCTGAGTTTATTTGATATTTTGTTGTTGTATGATACACACAGTACCTTGTTGAGGCTCCGGGCGGCGCTGTCTTTTCCCCCAGGGGTGAGATTCCGGAGCTGGATGTCCAGCAGGTCGATGAGGTGACCCATGGCCCGTACGGTGTAGGTGATGTCCCCCGCATGCATGTGGCCCTTGGTCTGCTCGGAAAGCTCACGGGAGATTATGGCAGCAGGTTCACCAGCTCTGATCTACAACACACACACACACACACACACACACACACACACACACACACACACAGTGAACACTGAGTCAACTCTCATCACACAAACTGGAGTGAATGTGTGCGTGTGTGTGTGGACACATTGTAATACTTTTCAGGGGGTTCAACCAACAATTTGCTTAGTCACCATTGTCTTTGCGTATTAAGCTGGCATACTGTAAGAGAACTTGTTTGACATAGGACAAATTGCACACATCGCCTTTAACAATTTTTTTTTTGAATGTTTGTTTTTTTATCTGGTTCATTTACATGAACCATCTGAATGAACTGATCTACTAAAATGATAATGCTGCATGAAAATGTAGCTTTCTGACAGTCAGCAAAACTGAAGGTGTTAGAATAGGTGTTAGTGTTCCTGTAGCTCAAACAGTAGAGCCTGACGATAAACAACACCAAGGTCATGGGTCACTTGATTCCCAGTAAATCCATGAGCGATACCATGTACAGTGTACCATGAAAGTCATTTTAGATCAAAGTTTCTCAGGGATGTAAACATCAAGGCTATAAGCTTAAAAAGTTTATTTACAGTCAATTTAACCATAAGGATATTGGGACGCAGTTTTAGGGATACAAAATCACTAAGATAAAAACTCTAGCCCCGATATAGCTTAAAAAATTATAAATAATAATAACAGTTATTAATAATAATATTACTAATAATTGTTATTATTATATTGTGTGTGTGTGTGTGTTTCTTAAACCTTCTGGTTGATGATGTTGACCCATGTGGAGGTGCAGTTGCTGAGGTCGGGCCCCTGCTGGTCCCACAGTCCCTCGGGCCCCTGGCAGGCAAACATGGTCGTCCCTGCACAGAGAAATGAGACATTTCTGCCTATCACTGTTGTGTGTTCATATCATGCTTTGTTATAGGAACGTAAACACATGCATATTAACATTAAAAGAGTCCCGTCCTTCACTGCTTTATCCAGAGATGACAAGAAACACTGTGATCAAACGTCTGTGATCATAAAAGAATGTGTAATTATTACTTCCTCTGATGGAGATAAAATCACTGCAGCATGTGTGTGTGTGTGTGTGTGTGTTCCCTAGAGTGCAGTGGTAAAGGTCAATTAATGCTCGTGGAGGGAGACATCTCATTCTCAGCTCTAATTAGAAGGACAGAACGGGGGAAAAAATGTCATATTCTTCCACTCGGGTGACTCTATCAGCACTCAGGTGCGATCACTCAAAGACACACACAATCACACACTCCAGATGTCCTGCTGCTGCCAGACTCAACAAAAACACTGGCAACAGAAATTTGATTAAAGACACCAATGTTCAATAAAGAAATACATGCATTATTAATATGATAACAATAAAAAATATTTAAAAAAAAAATCTCTGCCAAATCATAAAGCCCATTAGTCTACATATAGGGCAATGTTGAATGTATTAATCCTTGTAAAAATAGCAAATTATTGTTCATAACTTTTTTTGCTTTTAATTTTATTATAATCTATTAATGAATTAATTTACATTTATGCATTTACTTTAAGATTTGTGCAATATACAGCAATTTATGCTAATTGTTTTACATTACTTTTTTGCTTTTATATAATTTTAATTTATTTATTTCACTATTTATTTATTTAAGAATTGATTTATTTATTTATTTATTGTTTTTACATTTACATTTATTGATTTTTTTACATAACTTATTTGCTTTTAATTGTATTACAATATATGGATGTATTTATTTCCATTTATGCATATACTTTTAGATTCATGCAATATACAGTAATTTATACAAATTGTGTAACATAATTTTGTTTATGCTTTTATTTTTTATTTTATTTTATATTTTTTTTCACATTTACGGATTTGCTTTTACATTTACAATAATTTAGTAGAAGCTTTTATTAAGAGACTTACAAGAGAGGAACAAAAGCAAATGAAATGTTAAATAGAAAAGTTTTTACTCTCACTTTTGATGAATTTAAATAATCCTTGCTGAATAAAAGTATTAATGGTAGTGTATATATTGTTGTTGTTGTTGTTGTTTTTAAAGATCAATAAAATGCCAGTATTTTTGTTGCAGTTGTTTTGATTAATGAGTTTAGGAACATGTGAATGTGACACGTGTTACTCTGAGAAATGTCCAGAGGACAAATCCTCAAACTGCACAGCTCCAGTCTGGCGCTTTGAAAACTTCAAGAACAAACAACTAATCATGAAGAAACTGCCAATCACCCGAAACCATGGAAACCAGCCAGTCTGCAGTCGGGAGGACTGGAAATGTTTTGATGTGAGCAGAATGCAGCAAGAGAAATGAGGGGAAATATAATTTAGGGAAAGAAAACCAGAGGAAACAGAGTGTCAGACAGAGGTGAAAGAAGATGACAAAAAGAAAGAGAACGAGAGAGAGTGAAGGGAGGATGTTTTTCGGCGAGCTGTGGTGTGTTTGATGCATGTGCAGCGTTTGTGTTATTTGTGCTCACGCTGTGTGTCTGCTGCACATCCAGAGATTGACTAATAACCACTGAGAGAAAAAAATACAATCCAAACACACCCGGGTTACCAAAACAAGGTGTTAAACATGTAGTAACGCGGGTTTATTTGCTTTGTAAAAACTGGTCAAGGAGTCACTACATGATTGCTAGCACGTTCATGGTTAAGGTGACCAGATTTCTGAAATGGAAACCTAGTTCAGAGGTCAAAATATTATTGAAATCTCACGTGTTATTATCTATGATGGTGCAGGGCCGGTCCTAGGGAGGACGGGTTGGCGGGGGGATTGAGTCTAATATTTGGTGATGGTGTGGCGTGGCGAGAGATTTATAGCTGTTTTTTTTGTAGCTTGGATTCTGATCAGGAGAAAAAGAAAAAAAAATCCTAAAAAGTTTACACAAATTACACTCCACAATTTTGGGAAGTAGTTATACCCTGTGTGAGCGAAGTCAGTAAGTTTTAGTCCATTGTAATAATATTAAATAACATTTTCAGGAAAAAGAAAATTATTTCCGGGTCAAAATGACCTGAACACAACATAAGGGTTAAAAATAAATACAGAAATAAATGAAAACCTTGCTACATGTACTGTGCTACTGTTGGTCCCCTATTGTTGGTTTGATTGCTTCTGTTGTTCTCATCATTAGTAATTCACTTTGGATAAAAGCATCTGCTAAACGATTAAATGTAAATGCATATCTATGAATTAAAAAACAGGGGACAATATAGACTGTTTTTGTGAAATAATAATAACAACAATTATCATTAATTATTACAATTGCAGGTCAAACACCCCCTAACGGTTTTCAATGCAATTCACCAAAAACAACACTATATATAATGTAGAAAACGGCAACCGTTGCAAAAAGTAAACTGATCAAAGCAGTATAATATTATAGCAAAATTTAGGATCAAACCAAAATTGGATACAAAAAGAATCAGATTTGGACTGACAGTGTGAGCGTAGCCTAATTTGCATATTCACAGATGAGCGTATCCTGCATTAAGGAAGGCTGTAGAGTTACATTCAAGCTATTTTAAGTCAAGAAAAAAATATGAACATTTAAAATGATGTGCAGAAACAGGACTGTTGCTAGGTGATTCCTTGAAAAGCAACTTACCGATGGTTCCAGGCGGGCACGGTTGCTTGGCAACCTGACCCTGTCGTGTTTTGGGCCAGGTGAGGGTGGAGTCGGTGATGGGGCTGCAGAACTCCACAGCGATATTGGGCAGGACAGAGGAAGGGACGGAGCGCATGGAGGCCTCGGGAAGAGGCTGGCGGTCTGTCGTTGTGCTCCGTGTGACCGGCGGCGTCGTCGTCGTGCCGGGTGATTTGGTTGTGGTGGTGGTTGTGGTGGAAGTGGAGGTGGAAGTGGTCGTCATGGTGACGGTAACGGGGCGAGTTGTGGTGCGTGTTGTTGTTGTGTCCATTAAGACGTTTCCCGAGGAGGAAGATTCTGGAATCAGGAAAAATTTGAGTGAGAACACAACAAATGAGATTTCAATCAGAAAAGTACACTTTTTCTGTAATTATGATCAGAAATAAATATTTAATCAGTAAAAGTAGTGACATTTATCTAGCAGCAAACTGTTCAAATGAAATCAAGCAAGCAGTGTCCCACAGATACAAAATCACACAGTTATATTCTGCTGGAGACATTTATTTGAAACTCTGTGTTTTATTCAGTTCATGGTCAGTTCTCATTGCGTTATACCCGGTTGTTTTGTTCTTGTTTGATAGTGAAGAGCGTTTTGTTTCTAGTTCTTTCTAAATAAACCTTTAAACGGCTGCAAATAGATCCCTTTTTCACCTAAATTGCTACCGGTTGTGACAATTATTATTAAATGTTCAAGCGCAAAAAATATGATCTCACTGCCAACTGCTATTATACCAGACATGTTACTATGGTAACCACACCTTCCAATCTACATCCGTGAAAGAAATAAACAACCACAAATGTCTATAGTAACAACAACCCACACTTTACTTCTGTACAATATGCAGAAACATCCACATTAGAGTTATTTTAGAATCACTGAGATACTATAATATTTTGTATTAATATTTTGAATTATTTTGTTGTGTGCTTTAAAATATGTAAATTATTTTTTATTTAAGTTTTAGTTTGTTATTTTAGTTACTAAATTATTTTTCCCCTTTTTTTCTTTCAGTTGAGTGTTTTTTTTTAAAGTATTATGCATATTAAAAATATTAATACATTTTGAGATTAATTTACATTTCGTGATACTTTTAAATATACATATATATATATATATATATATATATATATATATATATATATATGTTTAGTCTCTATGAAGCCTCTCCCTCCTTGCTTTGATTGGCCGGCGGATCAGTGTGTTGTGTTAGCAGAACTTTTTCATCGTCATACAGCAACATTACACACTAAAGAAAGTTGAACATGTAAAAAAAAAGCCCAAAAAAACAGCATAATAGATCCTCTTTAAAATGGTGAAATGGAAGGGTTGCATTATAAAGTACAGATCCACACCATCCCGAGAAAAAACAAGTAACATCACTACATCAAACTGTTTTCAATCCAGTAATTGCTCATCCATAAATCCAGAAACATAATTGGTTTACAGAATTGGTTTGCATGCAATTATCAAATATGAAAGCAAGCAAATAATTAATAAATAAATACATTTTGATTTTACGAAGTCGAGCTGCCGCACAATCAATAAAATCAAAAAACTGTATTCAACTGAAAAAAGTTGCAATTAGATCACATACATATACCCCATGCACCCATGACAGGCTCCAAAGTGCATGCATACTCAATATATCTATATTTCAACATGCATGCAGTCAGTAAACAGACAGAATGATCTGCCGATGCAACTGCTGTCAGTCCTCCAAACACAAATAAAGGGCTAAAATGATCTGACTGGGCTGTGGGAGTCTGTGGTACACAGAGCCTCCAAGGGAGATAATGTGCTAATAAACACAGAAACGAGAGAGAGAGACAGAGAGAGAGAGAGAGAGAGGGGGGGGGGGGGGGGGGGGGACAAAGCAATAAGCAAACTGAAGAGACACTGGAGAAATTATGAGAAAGGCCCACAACCCGGGAAATAACAGACACACACACACACACACACACACACACACACACGTACGTTCTTGTTCTGCAGGGTGATGTGAACCTAATGGCTCTGTGTTTGTGTGGGCAGAACATCTACTACAATCTATAATTGTTTACATTACAGATAATTACATTTCCTGCCGTTTTCAAGAACTGACCGCGTAAAGCCACCAGCACTAGAGTGAACTTTACTGGTAACATAGTCTCCTGCAGTCAGACTTTTGACTGTTGGCAATTGACAATTCTGGCAAAGAACTGCCCATTTAAACAGGGAGACACTGCCTGCCCTACATGTAAAACCACAGCTTGGTATCGGTTTGATGTAGCATTTAGAGGCAAAAAAACCTGACATCAATGATCCCATATTAATAGGCATGAAAAAAAAAAAATTCACCTAATGGTATAGCAGCCACAGCTACTTCGATCGATCGGTTGCATATCGGAATCGGCCGATAATCACATTCTATGACTCGATCAGTAGTCACTAAATTTGACCGATCTCATGAACTGATCCCAATTTGATGCCGTAAAACCGTAAAAAGCTGCTGCCAATGCGAATGTAATGTATAGCCTACCGATGAGGCTTTTGTGAATCTTTGAGAATCATTTTGTTTCTAAACTGTGATTCGGATATGTAGCATGATTTGTAGCTTCATAATGTTTAGAAATGTCAATGGTTCGCTGCTAGGGGCGATTAACCAAATGAACCAGTGTCCATATAGTTTTTACCTGATCAATTTTATTCCTTTTTTTTGTAGACATTTTTGTTGACACATTTGAAGAAAAAAAGGAATAATTGTAGTTAATAGTCTCTTATTGGCCTGATTAACAAAGCTCTCCATAAATTTAATAACAACAATTGCATAAAATAACACATACAGTATTATAATGACACTTAATTTTATATTACATTATGTGTTACTTGCATTTAAAAGGGTGGTTGATTATGATTTCACTCTTCTAACTTTAGTAAGTGTGTAATGTTGCTGTTTGAGCATAAACAACATCTGCAAAATGACGACGCTCAAAGTTCATGCAAAGAATTGTTTCTTTTAAAGAAATTGCTTTTTAAGGACTACAACAAACGGTTGTAGGGACAACACAAGCTTCCTCCCGGGTTAGTGACACCACTAACCCTAACATTTACATAAACCCCGGCCCCGGGAACGCGATTTATAGATTATCAAGACAGAATATGCTATTCTGAAATTAATGAATAAATACATATTAAATAAATAAATAAATGATACACAAAATACATATATTAATAAGTTCATAAACAAATAAATAATGAAGACCAAGTCAAGGCCCATGAAGAGATAACTCACTACTAAGTGCCTTAAACAAAACTGTCGAATGAATGAATGAATGAATGAATGAATGAATGAATGAATGAATGAATGAATGAATGAATGAATGAATGAATGAATGAATGAAGACATAACTCACTACTAAGCGCCTCAAACAAAACTCTGAAATAAATGAATCAATAAATGAATCAATAAAAATATATAATATTCACACATATAATCATGCATAAACAGTGCTTTCCTGTACATGGTTTTTAATAGTTTTAGTAATAGTTAGTAATGGTTAGTAATTTTTTTTTTTTTTTTTTTTTTTATGATGCAACAATAATGGAGCAAACTATACCATGTTTGAAAAATATGCCTGGGCTTGATTCAAGTTTTGTGTGCAATGACCATCACTTTAGGTATGACTGAATTCAGATTTATATTTTACCAGTTAATACCTACACTTTTGACTTTATCTCAACACATGATACATTACATTCATGTTGATAATTGTTTGGGTGTCTGGTAGCATGAAAAGCAGATCTACATGTGAAAATTCAGTCCAGAGTTTTATAACGTTCTCTAATATATATATATAAAAAAATTTCAGTTTATGAATTTTAAAAACACTGCACTCGCCCACTGTTATGAGCAATTAAAAGTTCAGCATCACCTGCTGCATGAGTTAATTCTGTTTTAAAACTTTAATAAGTCGTGCCCAGAGGGCTGCTACACTTCAAAAAGAGCAAATTAACCTGATTAGCAATTTTTCTTTCTATTTTTGGCCTTTGCTAGTTTAAAGATAAGGATAGTGATGACAGTGAGAAGAGAGGCTAATGGGATCAGCTAACGTCACACACTGTCCGTCAGCCCACATCGCTGATTCCTTTTAAACTAAATCCACACACATTATGCATATCTCATATCGGTTTTTATCTGACAATTTGTATTGCATAGGAGAATCTATTAGTTAACACACTTCGGCATTGCCATGAGTATGTAGAAGGAACCCTTTTAACGACAACAAAAATGTTAATAATAATAAAATCATTAATAAGGATATATTAATACATAATAATGATAATTAAAAAACATTAAACGCCTTTGTTATAACCTACCATTTGGCAACAACCACACATGCAAACACACTGATCTAGTGACTCCATAATAAACATCCGCAGCTTGTGAATCAATGACAGCCATGAGCGCAGCTTCCAGCATCTCTGCATCATTAAACACGGACGCATAGAGACGCATCATCAGGCACTGTGGGTGGAAAACGCTTACTCCAGCATCTCAACATAAACTCTCCCTGCACACTCACACACACTCAGCAGCTCTGGATGACAGAAAGACTGGATGCCGGCCTGACCATGACTAGATAAAACCTCCAGAACACTTCAGAACATAAACACGTTTGATATTTGCTGATATCTGGGATGTCTAAAGATGATTACATGCATTGCAAGTTAATGGTTTTTGTTAAATTTCAATCATAGTAATTTGTCACATTTCAACTGATTATAATTTTAACAAGCAGCTTAAAATGAATAAAGAGTATTTATAATGGTACAAACTGCTGTCAGGCTAAAAGTCTTCTTTTAATTTAAATCATTTCAAATTTACTGCACTGGAGTGACATTCCATCATGGCTCCAGCACTACTCATTAAAAGTCTTTCACAGAAATGTTTTCCCCTAGACAATTAAATGTCAGTCTGCCTGCCTGTCTGTCTGTCTGTCTGTCTGTCTGTCTGTCTGTCTGTCTGTCTATCTGCAAAATCATAGCAACCCCCAAGAACACTTTGGCAACTTAAAACTTTAAACTTCGAATTTTTCTTTTTATTTCAAACTTTCTGGCTAGGCTTTTTTCCAGCCAACTTTATTATATATTTTTTATTTGAAGTGTGGAACTCTTCTAGTATATGTTTATTTTATTTTATTTTGCAATGCCAAATGCGGTCAAGCAGAGCATTTCTATGGAAGCTTGTTTCCGCCACAGAATGAAAAATCTAATTGCTACTTTTTATCTCACAACTCGCAATTGCGACTTTATATCTCGCAATTGACCCTTCGCAGGGAGCTTGATTGACAGGTGATCTGACCAATCATACTTCGCCATCCGCCATTTTGTCCGACAAAGCAGTCAGGAGAGTTAGTAGATTGACATGGGAGGATTTGAACTTGAAAAACGGAATGTACTGATGCCTTTCTGCGGTTAAAACAACATTCCTTCTTATGTTCATTCATGTTTATTTGATGCTATAAATGAGCTAGAAGAAAGAGATGATCGGATTACGAGCAGCTTTAACTGATGCTCTACTGCGATCTGTCACGACACATTAAAGAGCCACAAAACGGTATTTATTGTTTACATTTCTTAAAAACAAATGACCAAATTTGAAAGGTGAGACTTTGTTTAATGTTTAATATCAAAAGTAACCGAAAAGTAACCTGGTCTGTCCTGTCTGTCAGCGTGTTGTCAGTCCGCGATGTATTTTCACTGCGTGAGAACATGGTGTGTGTGTGTGAGAGAGCAGCGTAGCTTGTCGGACATAGCGACAGTAACTAAGGGGGGCGGGTCTTTGCGAACGGTCAATTATATCTCAGAATTGCAAGACGTAAAGAGACATTTATAATGTTACAAAAGATTGTGTTGAACTTTCTATTCATCAAAGAATCCTGAAAAAAAAAAAAAAAAAAAATTGTTACAATTATTTCGATGGTCGACTTTAGGCATTCTACAAACTAAGGACCTATTTTTAACTATGTCAACTAAACCTCATTAGAGTATTAGTAGACTGTTAGGTTAGGGTTAGGGCTTGTAGAATAAGTTGACGTAGTTGACATTAATGAGAGCTAGTTGACATGTAGACGTAGTTGCAAAATTTCTTATAATTAGTTGAATGTCTGAAGTGGACCATTGAAATAAAGTGTTTCCAAATGAATCATAGTTTCCACAAAACTATTAAGCAGTTTTCAACATTGATAATTGGGTCATAGGGCATGATTAATTGCAATTTTATTTAGGGGTGTAACGGTACATGTATTCGTATTGAACCGTTTCGGTTCGAGGCTTCCGGTTCGGTACGCATACAAACCGAACGACCATTTTTCCTGCCGACAAAATTCGCGCTGGCGCGATCACCACAACGTTGCGCAACATCAAATGGCAAGCGGAATGAAAGCGGAACGAAACTGCGCTACTCATTATGTGCTTCACGGATCGTTTCTCAGTTCGGAGTTCGGAGTTCGGACCAGCAACATCTGTGCAGCGCGAGCCGATCTCGATCAAGCGACACTGTTACATCACAGCGCTAAGAGATCCAGTAAAGAAAACATTTGAATTCGCCACTGAAGTAATAACATCGCTTTCGTACGGAGCCCGGGAAGTCACCTGTGGGGGAAAAAAAAAACAATCCGAGGCGACGGTTTTGCAATCCGTCCCCTCAGTTTATAAACTGTACTCACGAATTCTTAAACTGTTCCCTCGGTTTAACAATTCGTGCCCACGGATTAATAAACCGTACCCACGAGTTCCTAATCCGTGCTCTCAGATTTGTAAACCGTGCCCCCAGTTTTTGCAATCTGTACCCACAAATTCATAAACCGTGCCCACGCTTTCGCAATCCGTACTCACGGGTTTGTAATCCGTACTCACGGGTTTGTGGCTCGTCCCCCAGAGTGTGCCGCGTGATTCAACCAGGCCTCCTGTTTAGATGCGGGATGCATTGCATTGTTTTTAAAACCCTTTTTTTTAAATGGATAATTTATTGCATTTTCTAAAGAAAACTGCATTTATAAATGAGTTTAGCCTATAGGCTACTTTTATCTTTAAAGTCCATTTTTTAGAGGAAAAAGCTCAGTATAATAAGCGAAAAAAATAAATAAAATAATAATAACACACTGTTCAAAAACTGTAAAAGATTTGGTTATAAGTTATAAATTATTTTATGTTAGGCTAAACATATTACTGTCTTCGGTGAACTCATTCATAGTAATAAACGCAAATAATAATTAGCTATCAAATCCATTTAGGCTACATAGGCCTATTTAGAAGACGCTTTTATCCACAAAAAAAAAAAAAAAAAAAAAGAACAAAGCAATTCGTCAAATGTCAGTCTTAGACAATAATAATGGGCTAAGATTATAACAAACAAACACAGGTTTTTAACGCATATCCAAGTGTTTGTGTGGAGCGCGCACTGCATGTCACTGAGCCGCGGCCGCAAACGCTTGCATGTTCCTATCAACAGTGGAACAACTTAAAATAATCTAGCATTTCTGGTCATACAGAAAAAATACATTATACATAATACATTATTTGCAACTAGTTTTATTTGTGTAAACTCACAATAACATGACAAAATAAAACAATCAGGCGCGCTTTCATGATCTCCGGAGCGCGTCTCATATGAACTAAGACAAAAGCCTATTTAAAGCTTGAAATGTCCACTTTTAAACGAACAAATTCGAATCGAAAGCAAATACCGTCTGATTATAGCCTACAATCCGAAAGCTGCATTTCTCTAAAGGTGCATCCTTTACAGCGGAGATGGAGATAGGCCTATGTTTAGCCCGTCACTAGAAAACTGTTCATTTAAACAATAAAAATCCATCGTTATTTTTCATAAACATTTATTATGATTAGCCTATAAATCACCTATAAATCATCTCTCTTTATGGTTCCAGAGATGTTCTTCTCATTTAGCACTGCGGGCAAAATATAGTTTTTAGAAAGTAAAATCTATTTTTTTTCCATATTAATTTGCGAAAATTTTAAATGTTTAATAGGCTAAAGGCAAAAAGTCAATGGTATTTATTTTTTGTGCACAAACACTTGGATATGCGTCAAAATCTTGTGTTTATTTATGATAATCTCAGCCCTGTATTATTGTCTAACCTGTATTATGACTGACATTTGACGAATTGCTTTGTTTCTTTTTTTGATAAAAGCGTCTTATATCTAAATATGTAGCCTAAATGTAATAATAATAGCCTAATTATTATTATTAGGCCTATTATTTGCGTTTATAACTTTAAATGAGTTCACTTAAGACAGGAATATGTTAATCATAAAACAATTTATGAATGTTTTATTTTTATAGGCCTATAACTTTGTGTTATATATATATATATATATATATATATATATTGTATCTGAAGTCCTTTTAAAAACAATGCATCCCGCATCTAAACAGGAGGCCTGGTTGAATCACGCGGCACACTCTGGGGGACGAGCCACAAACCCGTGAGTACGGATTACAAACCCGTGAGTACGGATTGCGAAAGCGTGGGCACGGTTTATGAATTTGTGGGTACAGATTGCAAAAACTGAGGGCACGGTTTACAAATCTGAGAGCACGGATTAGGAACTCGTGGGTACGGTTTATTAATCCGTGGGCACGAATTGTTAAACCGAGGGAACAGTTTAAGAATTCGTGAGAACAGTTTATAAACTGAGGGGACGGATTGCAAAACCGTCGCCTCGGATTGTTTTTTTTTTCCCCACAGGTGACTTCCCGGGCTCCGTACTTTCGAGATCTAGTGAGAAGCATTCACATTTCTCCGTTATTAACCGTACATCTCTATTAGATCAAACAGCGCTGACGTGGACACCAGGAGAAATATTGTGCCGTGAATGAACTAGTAATACTTTACGTCCACAGACCAGCAACATTCACCATAACTGTTTGGCTGGAATAGTGAAATGCTTTCAAGTACTTCACACATCTTTTTCCAGCACTTCAAAATATTATAAAATATTATCAAATATTATATAAATAAATAAATATATGAAGAGTTCAGATGCAAAAGCCTCTAAGTGCCATTTGAAATTTTCTTCAAGAATGATCATTTTTATGAAGCTTGTATATTTAAGTTCAGTAATTTCACTCAAATGACAATAGGTAATCATTGCCATTTAAGTGAAATTACTGAACTTAAATATACAAGCTTGATAAAAATGATCATTCTAGAAGAAAATTTCAAATGGCTTTTGCATCTGAACTCTTCATATATTTAATGTTATTTTTAATGTGATGACCAAAACATTATTTGTTCATCCTTCAAAGATGACACCCATTTATAAACCTGAAAGTTTCAAGATGTAGGAAAACTCACACTTATTTAAAAAATCTTTTTTCTTTTAACAAATAGGAAGTTTCTCTGGCATTTCTTACTTTTTGCTGTATCGAAAACGTACCGAACCGTGACTTTAAAACCGAGGTACGTACCGAACCGTGATTTTTGTGTACCGTTACACCCCTAATTTTATTACATTATCATGTTTTATTAAATAAATGTGTTAAATTGGGTAGCCTATTTGCTAGTGATTATTTGTTTTTCAGAAGTCAAGTCATCTTCATTTATATAGCGCTTTTAACAATGGATTGTTTCAAAGCAGCTTTACAGAGATAAACATATAATTTAAGGTAACAGATTGTTTTGGTTTTAAAGAAGAAGTGTTCATTGTGTCTTGTGGAGCAGTTAAACAGAGCGGATGCTCACTGCAGAGCCAATGGGTGGAGCTTGACGCAATGGTGGAGCTAGATGGTCCAATCACACCCATAACCCTACCATTAACCCTATAACGGGTATGCGCGTGACATCACCATCGGCCGGAGTGACTGCGGTCACGCCCACTGAGTGGCAGAAAGACTGAGCGGCAGCATTGGTTTTCAGCGTGAATGCCGCGAAAAACACACAAAACACAACTAAAACGGGAAAGAGCTTTGCGATTGACTGTACAACTATTTGACAAGAAATCTGAGGTATATTTTTACAGACTGCCGAAAGCTACAGAACAGAGAAGCAATTCATAGAGACAACTGGATTCCAGGCAGCGAAAGGTGGATTTGTGTCAATACACTGAACTTAGGGGTAAAATCATACCCTATATATTGTATTGTTATATATTGTATTGACAACTCTATCAATTAAATATTTACCACCGTATATTCTGCATAATTGGATGTTTTTAAATAAACACTGACAAAAAACTTTTCCAAGTTTATAATATGAATATGACATTGATATAAGTGATCACCCGGATTTAGACATATTGTATTTATATAAAGCGTTCACAGGCAAATTTGCTTTATGTATTTCCCCGGCGTCGAAATCAGGCACATATAAATGATTTCTGGCTGCATATCAATATCCATGGATCACTGGATCTTTCGTAATAGGCCGCTGTACGTGAGCTGTATCGTTCAGTTTCGTTCCGACAAACGGGGCACTACATTTTCTTTTGCTCAATATGTTCAACGTTAATAAAAGATATCCAAGCAAAAAGTTCTCCACGCATTATCCTGCAGTTAATGAGAAAAGTGTAATTTATTGGCGCACTATATTGACTGCGTATTGAGACATATAAAACTGTTTAGCTAGATTTTCAACCAATCAGCATCGAAAATGTAAGTAGGTCACAGCCCAAATCAAGCTAATATCACTACGCACATGTAAACATTGAGGAGGACGTAAGCAGCGCATCTTCATCTGATAGCGGCGATCAAGCTCGATTAACACCCGTAAAGTGTATTCTTCATGTCGGAAAAGATGGCGGGAAGGTCCGCAGCCCTTTACTGAACTCCGATGGGAACAAATCAAGCAATGTGCGAAGGAATGGCTCAAAACGTCGGACACTACGGAGCTAGCGCTCCCATGCTGCAGGTAAGTTACTTTCATAACATATCAATATTTGTTCATTATCTTTGGGTGATGCTAATTTACAAACTTCCCGATCAGAATCCCGATAAAAACATCGACACGATGAGAGACGTTGACCTCCGTTGCTTGATCTGTTATCTGGGTGAAAAATAGGATAACCTCATCCATGAGTACAATGTAAGTGACAAGAATTATTCTATATATTTATGGTGTTTTGAGAAATGTATTTGTACATCGTTTTTATTTATAAAAATAGAAATGCAACTTAAACAATAATCTTTTTTCTAATTAAATTATATAAAGCTAATGTGAAAATATTTAACACAAAATAGATTTTTGTCAGCCACTTATATGAAAAAAGGTAACACTTTATTTTGATGGTCCACTTTAGACATTCTACTGACTATAAGTAACTGCAACTACATGTTAACTTACTAACCTAGCAGTCTACTAATACTCTGTGTTAGTTGACATGTTACTATACAGTTAGTAGAATGTCTATAGAGGACCAGCGAAATTTAATTTCCCCCTCTACAATAGTGTCACCAAATGTAATTTTAAATGTATTTAATTTTTTCTTCCTGAATACACCCTCTGTCATTGGTGAAACTGTACTTATGTTATTGTGACAGTCTTTGTGGTCCGCAAAGTGGTGGTCTTTGTGGTTTCAGTGATTACAAAGAAAATAAACTATAATGGTGTCTTAGCATTTTAAGCTGTTATAAGAAATTTTTACAACCGTACACAAATCAAGTTTATAATTATGGACAGACTTATAATGAGACAGACGAGATAAAAATACTTCTTTAATGTTTGTTTTACAGTGTGACAATGGAGATATCCTGTAGCACATAATGAAAATTGCCATCTGCAAGAGGGATTCTCAGGAGGATTTCAGCATCATCTTGGAGGGGATGCAAGTCATGGCTGGCTTGGAAAATCTGGCAAGAGCCTGTGCTGTTCTTCTTGGACTCACGTATGCACTAAACCTCACCTACCCGAAAGAACTGAGGCACACTTTTGAGGCCTTTCAGAAGCTTTTCTTGGAACTGGATGTTTGCAAGTTTTCCCCGAAATTACTAACACTTAAAAACAAACTCATGACTTAGATTGAGACAATGCATTATGACCAAGTTCTGGTGGGGAAAAAAACTGCATTGATTGATGAACGTTTAATATTGTTCTACAAGCTTTCAGCGAGTACAAATGATTTGTTTTGCTACAAGTTATTCACAAGTTTTAGTCAAGAATGTGACTTTTCCAACAGAAATTTGTATGCACATGTTTTTGTGTAACAAAATTATTTTTCTCAATGACATGGAAAATGTTAGCATTTTTTTGCTTTTATTTTTCATATCTTAAAACTGCTGTCTTACATTTTATATAGATTTGTTTTATTTGTGCAAAAAAATACAGAATAAAAGCATATTTGATAACAAAAGTGCATTATGAAGTCATTATTATCTTAACCTGAAAAATGCAGTAAATGTTATAATTAAGTCAATTTCATTAATACAAACGAGTAAATTCTGCTTAATTTATTATTGAGACAACTTATATTAAAAAAGCACATTCCACACTAATAATATTAAATGCATCATGTGCCATAGACTAAATAATTTAGGAAATTTTACTTAATTTATTTGGGTAGATTTCACACAAAAAAACCCTCAAAATCTACTCAAATATAATACGTGTAATATTGTTACCATAATTGTTTTAAGTATAGCATGTAAAAAATGTGTACATGCAGTGCAGTTACTGCTCGTGTATGCGAATTGACAATTCACCATTAAATGCGTTATTTTGAAAAGTGTTTTTTTAATATATATATATAGCCTATATATATATATATATATATATATATATATATATATATATAATATTTTGGCTGAATTCTATTTGTAATTCAGATTTTACCTCAAATATTACCTTTAAATTGGAACAACATAATGAGAAGTAATTGGGATGTTAATGCTACAGTAGAAGTTTTCTTGATAATCTTATCATGTTTACTGTGCCTAGATTGCAACTTCAGGTATATCACATATTTTAAACTGGTTTATTTTGTACCTCAAGTGGTAATTCGGCATTTTTGGGTTTATATGATAAACCGGTTTGAAAGTGCAAAATTCCCTATGTTTTCCCTTTATTTCAAAATGGGCACCTTTAGCATCATTTTTCTCAAAAACTGCAAGGTTGTGTGCGGAGAACTTTTTCCTAAGGAATCTCTATATATTTCTGATGTTAAATATAAAAAAAGTAGGTAGTGCCCCACGTGGTGGAACGAAACCCTATTTCTAGGCCTCTTTTAGGCTACCGACAGCGGCCTATAAGTCGTAAGGAACACTATCGAGTCCAACCTTTAGTTTAAACTGATAATTGTTTGTTTTACTTGCGTTTTCACAGTTTCCCCTATTAAATTCAGTCACACAGCAGGCTCTTTTGCCACTCAGTCCACCTGAGGGCGCGTATTACGGCGGGAAAGTGACGTCAATGCATACCCTCTACTCCTAAACATAACTCCACTACGTCAAGCTCCACCCATTACGTCCAGAGAAGGGGAGCTGGACGTCATTTGACTTTGCAGTGAGCACCACTTGGATGAACACCTGACTGCACAAAATCGCCTCTTAATCAGGAAATCTAATCGGAGCTTGTGATTTTCACAAGATTTTTTTTTCAGCTGAGTGTGCAATATGCTTTAGACGGTCAGTGGGCACGAGACTAGACAAGAATGAACCATTTTATATCTCACAGGAAACTCAATTAAATGGTCAATCTGTAAATCTGTCTCGTTCTGCCTCTCAGTAATTTCCTATCCATGCAAGAAACATTTTGAAACATTCAGTCCATTATCAGGATTGACGGCAGATGCAACGCGTTCCGCGGCAACGGTTCGCGTTTTAGCCGACGTGCTATTACACTTAATTTGAAGTGCTCTTCTTGTCATAATTATCTCTCGTTCCTCTTCTCAGCACCAAAGAAAATGAAGAGAAGTTTCTCTCCCTGTCAGAAATAGCTCATTACTTTGAATTGTCTCTCTATTCTGGTGTCTTATCAGTCTGAGTGAGAACTGGCTCGGCTCATTCACGTCAGGCAGAAAGATGAAGCATCTCTATCATTGCTCAGTCACAGCCATTTTTTTAATTAACATTTGGACCGTTTTCACAGTTCCCATCATGGCTGGTTATGGTATTGCAGGGCAAGGTGCAGACAGCTACTGACACACACACAAACACACACTCTGCTTTGTTTTATACTCTCTGGTTCCCAACACATGGGACAAAAACACTTTTTACCTTATGTTTCCAACATTTACACTTTGATATTAAAATACTAATACATTTAATATTAAATGAAAATATCTCTGATATCTTAAAACTGTTACTAGTCTTCCTATTTGGATAACTCAAAAACATTTTGATGAATGGGATAACATAGTGGCAAAATAAAAGGGGTAGGATAAAATATCAAACAATGCAGTTGATGAAGGAGAAAGGGGGGCTAGGCCTTCCCTGCCTCAGGGATTATTATTACGCTGCCCAAATTAGACCTTTAATCTGTTTATGTTCACCCATTTATTCAGCGGGTTGGAAAGATGTTGAAGGGTCTATTACGAAAGATATACCCATTATGGCCCTTTTAAATGACAAAAAACTTCAAATGAATAGTAATATAACTGAAGAGGTTATGTATATGAATCTCTTCTGAACTCCTGGATTAGAATATTGCAAATATGCAACTTAAAAAAAAGGTGTCTAGAATTGTAAGGTGGTGTGCATATGATTCCGACTTCAGACCAAATGCCCTGGATGGAAGATTTAAAGGTTGGGTCTCAAAAGGAATTACAACCTATTACTCGTTTATGCACAAGGGAGCATTTATGAGTTTTGAATTCTCTTACGGAACATATATGGTTTAGGTCAAAACGATTTCTATAGATACTTACAGGTCAGGCATTATTTTGAACAAAACATAAAAATATCATTGGAAAAATGCAACTTGGGGTTCCTACAGACTTTCTTAACATTAATTACATCTTCTTCTCTAAATAAATTGGTTTCTGGGTTGTACAGAGCCATTCAGCATGGGAAAAAAAACAACACGGAGTACATTAAGAGGAGATGGGAAATGGAAGGTAATATACAAATATACACCTATTCAAAAGAGACACCAGGGTAGTGGCGAGTCGACTCATGCTGGAGGCTCTGTGGTTTCTCGGGATCCAATCATTTCCACATTTTCTGGGACTGCCCAATGTTAAGCCCTTATTGGTCACAAATATGTGAACATATTAATCATATATTTGGTAGTAAAATACCTTGCAATATTGAAAATGTGTATTTGAGCAATGCTGATGTTAATAACTGGATAAATAAGGACAAGAGGTTGCTTTGGATACGAGTAAAAAAGCCATAACCAGGAAATGGTTAAAACCGGACCTTCCGACCATCGAAGAGTGGGTCAACATAATCCATGAAATCTACAGTATGGAAAAGCTTTCATTTACTCTCAGGATTCAAAGAGACATGTTTTACAAAATCTGGACAAAGTGGTCTGAGTACGTCAAGCCCATAAGATCGGACTTTGTATGAGTGTTACAGTTTTAAGTGAAAGAAAAACATTTCTGTACGGATGCTCTTCCCATTGCTGTTCACATTAAAAAAAAAGTAAAAAAAACATAAACAAAAAAAAACTGTTACTAGTACATCATAGGTCAAAGAACATCCAGACAATGCCAAAACCTACAGCATACGCGGCTGAAGAACAAACTTCATTAACAATCAAAATGCATATATTGAATACAGAGCACACTCTGAAAGCATGCGCAAGGTTTGACATCTGTTTGGGATTTTTAGATAATCTGCCACCTTTTTAGGTCATACAATTAAAGTAGATCATATTAGTAGCTAGCAACACTAGAAGAAGAAAAAATGGCTATTGCATTCAATGCAATTCTCATTAAAGTCAACATTAAATCAAAATTGTTGATATATATTTTCTTACTGCATGTTACTGGTCTTATTGTGAAAGATTCATCGTTGCATGTATTTCTTTTATTCTTTATCTGGCTTTCTGTTTGTCTATCTATCAGCAAAATCCTAGTAATCATCCAGAACACAGAACAGCCTTGCAATCACCTCGCAACACACTCACGGCCACATATAACACCCTAGCAACCACATAGCAACCACCCAGAATACCCTAGCAACCTCCTCAGAAAGAGTTGCATCTATTGTTTCATGCCAACTTTAAACAGAACAGGAGATTGATCAACACATATTATGTTTAGCAGATTAAAGGCCCACTGAAGTGCCTTGGAATGCGCAGCTTTGTATGATGCGTTGACGTAATTTTCCCTGAAACCAGAAGCTAAGGCGGGACATAGTGAATGGCTCCTCCCCCTTTTCAAATAGCCAATAGTGTTAAGTTTACCTATCAGACTGCAAGTCGTACTTGACAGCACAATGGAAGCGAATCCGAGCGCTGATGATACGTTGAATTCAATTGTAGGGGTGTGAATAAATTCTAGCCATTTAATTCTTAAAGCTGCAGTCCGGCGTTTTTCCTCTGTCGCCATCTCTGTTCGAAATCTGCAATTGCAGTCATTCGTGCAGTTGGAAAACGGAATAAAACTCGACCGTTTGAACAAACGAACACACATCTCCAACCCATATTGCTAACACTGGTTAAGTGTCAACGGGTGTTTTGGCCAGGTGTTATTTATAGCATAGGGGTGGGATGCTTTAGATTCTAGAGAGCATTTGATTGGACAGAATGTGTGATGAGAAGCTGAAGTCTGCGGTGATATAAAAATCCATGATCCATTTTAGCGGAAGTGAGAGACTGTAAGTTTTGAATGCTTATATCTCCTAAATGTGAATTTTGTCATTGTTTTGCAACACACCAGCTTATTCATAACCTTAAGCCTAACATATTCATACTAAAAGCTAAAAAATAAATGTTGAATTCAGGGGGCCTTTAAATAAAAAGTCCTCTGTATGTATACTTTTATTTTTCCACTTCTGAGGCTTGTTTTGTGAGTGAGCGTAACAGTTCACCTCATCTGCCCAGGAGTCTGCAGGTCTTGACTCCGCATCGAACAATGTCTTATATTATACCGAATGCCGGTTCGAGTCAAAAGATCTCGAGTAGTCATGGCACAATGCAGAGCTCCTCTGAGGTCACGGCTTAACATATTCCACTCTGCATATGGGCCAGATTAGGTCAATTTCCATCTGCCTGAAGGGCCCTGCAGAGCAGAGCATTTCGGTGAGGCTAGGCAACACTTCAGTTCCCATAACGCGTACCGTACCAGCTCCAAACATCACAGCGCTTGACGTTCCCTCACATGAAAATAATCTGAATACCATCAGATGGGGCATGCGAAAGCTATAAGGGAGAGAGCTGCTTTTCCACACAGTGGGTCAAAACTGGAGATCGGTATCTCACACAGCACCGTCCATCACAACAGCTCAAGAAGGACGCCTCAGACATGTCAGGTTTCAAAGAAAAACAAGGTCATGTTCAATGGCATTCACTATTTTGAGACTTCATAACTATAGCGTAATCCGCTTTAGTAAAAAAGAGTGTGCCACAAAAATAAACAGTTATTTTGAGGTAAATTTCATTTCATGTTCATATTGGTATGAAACTGTCATCTGGAACAAATAAAGACCAACGGAAATGTTCTGCACCTCGTGGGGTTCTCTTTATCATGTCAATTGTGTTATCTAATGCTGATTTGAGATTAAGGTGATTCTGTAATGAGGTGCTTATTTTGGATTTTATCATCTGAATTTGTTGTTCTCTGATTCTCATTTTGAAGATTATATTCCAGTTTGTATTCTGAATCCCAAACGCAGATCTGATGATGATTTCATGATTAGACACCGCTTTCATGACCCTGTGCTGACTCTTCGGTGATGCTGATTTGGGATATTTCAAGGTAATTATATTATTTGATGCTGAAAATTCAGTGTGATTTTGTTATCTGGTGCTAATTTTGGAAATTCTTATTGTTCATGTTATCTGATACAGATTTTGTTCATGCTGATTCTTCGAAGAGTTCATGCTGATTCTTTTATCCTAGGCTTTTTTGTAAAAAAAAAGATTCCATGCTGATTCTGCTTTATGAAGTTGAGTTCAGAGATTTAATGCTGATGGTTAACTGATTGAATATTCCACATTGATTATATAATAGAGAAGCTGTTGTTGTCTGATGGTATTTGAAGATTATATTCTAGATTATATTACAGTTTTGTCATTTAGGTGTCAAATTTCTTCTCATGTGTCAAAATCTTTCTAATTTTGTCTGAAGTCTTCTATCTGATGCTGATTCTTCGAGATTTCATGGTGAATCTGTTATTTGATGCTGAATTTGAAAACTGTTTATTCCAACGCTATCTCACTACTAATTCGTACGAATTCGTACGAGTGAGTACGAGGTGGCTAACTGGTACGAATTCGTTCGACCTCACTTGTTATACTGATTTTTGAAGATTAAACAGAAACATATGAGACAGTGAACACACATACACAAACAAACACATGCACAAGGCCACAGGAGCAGGGCATGAGGACAGATGTTGTAAGCACAGTGTTCATCACTCTTTTGACTGCCTCTATAGAGGAACTAAAGCTGGAGAGGGAACGTGGGGAGGGGGGTGATAAAGTGTGACACACTTGTGCCCGTGAGCCAGGGGATTTTCAACAGTGAGTAATGGAGCTGTGTGCAGTGATAAAACCAGCCTCCAGCCAAATGCTCCCTGAAACCTAAAACATATAGAGGAGCTAAAAATAAACGTACAATACTGTATGAATTAAATAGGCGAGGCGAGATCCTGTCCAAGTCATATTTCACCCGAAAATCAACAGAATGCCACGGTTCAGGGGCCTCATTTATAACCGTTGCGTACGCATAAAATAAGCCCTGAAAGAGGTATACGCCACTTCCGACACATAAATTGGGATTTAAAAACAAACTTGACGGGAAAATTTTGCGCATCTGCACGCAAACTCTGACCCATGCGTACGAACGTTTTGGAGACGGAGCAGTTTGGCGACACCGATGGTGAGCTGAGGGACTGAAGGCAAATGAAGAAAAAACACTTTAAAGATGCTGTGGGAAATCTGGGAAAATGCTAAATTTAGCCTGATAGCACTAAAAAAGTGGACATCCCACCCTCCCTGTAAATCGCCGTCCAAAGCCATGCCTCCTGAAAGCATGAACGCACACAGCCAAGAAGACCGGAGACTGCAATACATCATGTGTCATTCACCGGTGACAAAACTTTACAGTACAGTGAGTAACAGTACTACAATACCAAACGTAAATAAATTCTTAAAAACAGAATTAGATGCAGCAAGTTTTCGGTTCTGTTTAGCTAGCAAAACTTGTCAGTGTGTAATATTATACGCATGTGTGTGCACAATCTTCCGCTGACTAGGATTTATGAAGGGAATTTAGCTCAGGTTCTGGCGTACACACGGTTTTATAAGTCCAAATATTTTTTGGCCGACACCATTTTTGGCTTTTGGGCGCATGTACATTTTTGGTAGGGATCCTACGCACAGTTTTATAAATGAGACCCCAGGTCTGTATTTTCACTTCTGTTGTCTTCCTATCGTGTCTTTCAGATTTGGGAGTGACTGACTCATTCAGCAGCCACTCAGTGTTTGCGTCATTCCCTGTCAGATCGTTGTGCTTGTCTGAGAGTGTTGTTTTTCTCATCTAGAATTTATATCCGTTCTTCCCTTCTCTTCGTGATTCGATTCATTCCACGTTGGATTTCCAGTCATTCACAACCTGCCTGGATTATACAGATTGGACTGTCTGACTGATTCTCCCTGCTCAAGTTTATCTGTCATCCTCCAGGCCTTTGTGAAATATTTCTCAGTGGACTAAATAACTATTTATTGCACTCTGCGTTTTGGTTCTGTCTGTTTACGGGTATGACACAGAAGCTTTTTCAGGACCATTACGATTTTGTGAGAGCATTGTGACATTATTTTCAAAACATTTAAGCTCATTTCCCCCAAAATGTGCATAACCACAATGTATCTGTTTTTTTCTAAATTTGATTCTCATGACTGTAGTTCAGTTTTTAACAATAGCTTTCTTTATTTCATAAAAAATAAACATTTATTTATAGGACCTTTACTAAATGGCACACTTGGTATGCACTTGTGGTCCTGCGATGATTCTAAAGGCGACTCACAGGCGACCTCTTTCTGGCTGCTATGTCCAAGCATTGAGACTTTTCATTGTTTGTGAGATCTGTTTGTCAGTCTGTGCATTGCTGGTGGAAATTTTTCAGTGACTCTTTCTGAACTTTATCGTGTTTTACTGTTTGAGCTACAGGAATGCTTTATAAGTGAGTCATTGAATTGTTTACTCAACCAGTTCCATTTGAAGATGGCATGAAAAGGAAGTTGTGATAGACTTTTCGTCCTATTGTGACGTATAGCCTATTTGAGTGAAATGGCTTCTTGAACAAGACAAATTGTAGGATAGGATTTGATTTTATCCATGGGGAAGGGATTGGATGGTTGGCTGGTTGTGGTTTGCTCATGTCAGTAACTGTGAGGGGAAGTTATTTTCTTTAAATATTGCGAGGCACATTGTGCACAGATAAATCATTTATAATAAATACTGCAATATTCCATAAAATTTTTTTGGGAATTGTCCATTTTGATTTTATAGTCATTTTAAAACACTGATTTATCCAAGAAATTAAGTATAGGAATGTTGCTAAGAGATAAAATGTTTGATCTTTGTTTGCAACTATTTTCACTGCAGCACTTTGGCAAAAATTTTAACTTTTTGTTTAATGTTGTTCAATAGCAATATTATGATTGCAAGTGTGTTGTTCTGAATATCAGCATTGCTGTAATTCGGCCACAGGTATTAGCTGTGCTGATATTCAGAACAACAACACTGTTGCTTGTGCCATTTTAATTAACCCCTTGAGCGGCATGGGATCACCGGTGACCCCAACTTTTATTGTTTACATTTATCGCGTGTTTACAATATCATTTTGTCAAGTAATAAGGTTAACCAATACATTGTTTGAAAGATACGACACTGTATATTCGTCTCGTTATAAGCATTATACAATCAAGATAACTTTGCAACCGGTTTTTGTTATTCTTTATCAACATAAACAATGTGATACAACTATGAAGAGGAGGGGGGGGGGGGCTTACCTTTTTTGTGTTGTTGAAATGTAATGCTTGGCAGAATAATGATGACATCGATCTTTTTACCATGGGAAGAGTCCAGTATATGATGTCCATGGTAAAAATTTGTCCAAAAATATGCAAACTGTTAAAAATATCCATAGAACTTCTATTGTTTACATCATGAAATTTGCTAATCACGAGGGCGTTGTCCCGTTTATTCGACGAACTATCCATATCTAGCGCATTATTCAATGAAACATAACATATCAGTGTTTTTAGTAGAGTGTCTGGAAATGAATGAGATCGGTCCAGAAGATGTCCGATAAAAACTGGCCATGTAATTTTAGAAAGAATTGAAGGATGTCAGACGCTTTCGGTGACGTATGATCATGCATAATGCAAATATGTGTGGTAAAAAATAAACCAATAGCAATGGAAACTGTTGTGTTGTCATCCAAAGTGAAAGCCTATAGGTGTGTTCGACATCGGCTGTGGCTGGATGTAACCGATCGGCGAGAGTAGCCGCGTGCAGGCGGGGAGGAGCTGCAAATGGAGACGTGAAGTCGGACACTTTCTGGTTCCCGTAGTGACAGCTCACGTGGTGTTTGTATACTTTACCACAGCTGAAGTGAAATAAATGCAATATTTGCCAAATACACAGATGTTTCAGAGACATTTTCATTCAATACTTTATGTACTGCTTCATACAGCGTTTGTTTGAACAAGAATAAGTTCAACATAAGCCTACAGCTACTATCAATGAAGTGGAATCAACGTTTTTTAATCAGTTTTATTTTGATAAACATAACACAATACATCGCGACTACATGAAAAGAGTGTTTACTGTTATAAAAAAAATGATTTGTGAGCTTTAGTGGAACTAAAGGTGTGAGAATAAACCGAATAAACACGAAACGCACGTGATCGTTGTCATGCGGTGAATCCGGCCAATCGTGGAACAGCTGTGTCATCATCAGAGCTCGTGCAGCCCCGAACAGCCGCTCTTCAGAAGCTGCGCTGGCTGAGTTCTTCGGCTACTCTCGAATCGCTCTCGCGGTACTTTGATGGCATACGTCACAGTCACGTGGCGTCGGCGCTGTATCAAGTCGGACAAAATTTCTAACCGGCATGCACTGCTTCAAGTCTGCCGCCGATCGGTCTGCGCAGAGCTGCATGAAGTCGAACAAGCCTTATGCCATGACGAATACGCACATGTGCTGATTTGCATAATCTCGCGTTTATAACAGTGTTCCTTTGTGAGCGCAACCGTTTGCTTCCCTGGAAATTTACGCACACGTGACAGTCATGACGCACAGAGGTCACCTGCTCGCGCTAGCACAGTAGCACTCGCTCTGTGTATATTAGCCTGCTGCAATGCGTTCACGGCGGGGAAAGAAGTTATTTTCTCCTGCTGCTGCATTGGAGGAATTTCTGCGAAGCAGTGATGAAGAAAGCGTGGAATATTCAGAAGAGAGTGCTGTAACGTTTAGCCAGCGTCGACTTTGAAGAAGAGGATATGTTTTTGGAAGGACTCGATCAGTTTCAGATCGGTAAGTGTCTAATCATTTTAGTGAGTTTGTATAATATTGCTTTTTCGTTTTGATTTTCTGCACTATTGCGGCTTATAAGTACATTGAAAAACAGTGAAAATTCGTTGTGATTCAAGCGCTGAATTAGAAGAAACCCATGTACAACATTGAACATATTACTCTATGTAATGTTAGCTATAGGTTATTGTTTTGTGTGTAAGTTAGAACGCAAGACGAAGTTTACAAAACCAAACTTTTCAGAGAAGAAAATGTAATTATATGTGTGTAAGGTAATCAGTTGTGTTAGGTGTATTTCTAATCCTTTTTGTGTAATTCAACAGTGACGAAACTTCAGATGATGCGAGGGTACCAGAGGCCTCTGGACAACAAGCGTCCGTGTGTGGCTGCAGCATCTTCAGCTGCATCCAGAAGTTCAAGAGGAAAGAACGGAAGAAAGAGACAGCCCAGCACTTTGTGGTAAGCAAATAACGTGAAGCAAGTAAAGTAATGTTTAGTGAGATAAAAAAAATAGCATTTGAGGGCATTATTATTGTCTGATTACAGTCTGCATTATTAGCTGGTTGTGTAAATGTGCAATCAGAGCAACAATAGTATGGAGGAGAATTGCTGTATGTGAATTATTTTTTGAATATAAAATCTGTAAACTGGTAGTGTAAATGTGCAATCAGGGCAACAATAGAGTGGGTATGGGGGTGAATTGCTGTAAGCGAATGATCCTTTGAATAAAAAAAATCTGTAAGCTGGTAGTGTAAATGTGCAATCAGCGCAACAATAGAGTGGGTATGGAGGAGAATTGCTGTAAGCGAATGATCTTTTGAATAAAAAAATCTGTAAGCTGGTAGTGTAAATGTGGAATCAGGGCAACAATAGAGTGGGTATGGAGGAGAATTGCTGTAAGCGAATGATCTTTTGAATAAAAAAATCTGTTAGCTGGTAGTGTAAATGTGCAATCAGGGCAACAATAGAGTGGGTATGGAGGAGAATTGCTGTATGTGAATTATTTTTGAATATAAAATCTGTAAGCTGGTAGCGTAAATGTGCAATCAGGGCAACAATAGAGTGGGTGTAGAGGTAGATTGCTGTATGTGAATGATTGTTTGAATTTCAGATTTGAAAAGGCAATAATATTTAATTATGTGTAAGATAATCAGTTATGTTAGGTGTATTTCTAATCCTTTTTGTGTAATTCAACAGTGACGAAACTTCAGATGATGCGAGGGTACCAGAGGCCTCTGGACAACATGAAAGCGTCCGTGTGTGGCTGCAACATCTTCAGCTGCCTCCAGAAGTTCAAGAGGAAAGAACGGAAGAAAGAGACGAGAGCTGACAGGACATCCCACCAAAAGCAAGGTTTTTGACCCTCCTTCTCATACTTTTTGTGGGTGTCACAGTCCCGTGCACATCACCAACGACAGCAGGGCAGGTAGACGCAAATGTAAGGTGTGCCGCTGGAATTCTCCTGTGAAGTGTCACAACTGTGATGTAGCTTTCTGCTACCTCCCTAAAAGGAACTGCTTTATGGATTATCATGCACAGAACAACCTCCTAGTGTGACTTCATATTTAGTCCAAAGAATGATAGCACTTTTGCAATAGGGACTGTGAGAGTATATGTACCGGGTGGACGAGTTGGCTTGACAAACCGTCCTTACCTGTGGTAAAACTCTCCTCTATGTGTGCTGGACACTTCTAGTGTGAATGACAACCTCCTGTGACTTTTTAGTCCAGTGCAGAATGGCTAATTTGCAATAGGGATTGTGAGAGTATATGTACCAGGTGAACGAACTACCAGCTAATTGACAAACCATCAACAGAACAGCACTGCCAAACTGTGCAATACTTTGTAAATAGTACATTTGTTTATTTATTTATTCAAAAAAAAGTTGGGGGGGGGGGGGGCTTTTGAGAAATGTGTATCACTGTTGATTGCACTGAACTAAGAAACAGTTGTTTGTAACTATATACAGATGTATAAATAAAAAAAGTTTTATTTGCTAAATAATGTGTCATTCTTAACCATTAAATGGATGGTAGTGAACAAAGACTTTGTTATATATACTTTTTATAAGCAAGTTGCCAAATGTCACTTTAGGGTCATTTGGAGCCTTTTCCAAAAATGCACATAACTGCATTTTTATAAACATTTAGGATGTAAACAATACACCAGAGAAAGTATATAAGTTGTGCTTTGTCGTATTGTAATAAGAAAATTTATTGAAATGATCAAAAAAACTTGTTATAGCTCATGGTAAAAGTTGGTTACCAAGTGTCCCTTTGGAGTCTCCAAGTGGCCTTTTTGGGTAGGTGCCCTGACATGCGCTGAAATAAATGCTTGTAAAAAATTCATTTTTGCTTGTATAAACTTCAAATTTGAAACATACATTGTTAAGACCTATGGCTTTAGTTTGCTTGTGTTTCCAGGCCCGTATATTTTTGCCTTAAGCATTTTTCTTTTTCATAAATATTTATTATACAAAAACAAATTCTCGTCCATTGTTTTTGAGCTTATTTATCTCTCTATTAGTAATTGCTCAGAGCAATTTTAAGTCTTTCATAGTAAACTGTCAAGTGTCAGCTTTTAAATGATACCTTGGTTTTGTGTGTAGCCAGAAGGACTAGTTAGCAACAACCATTTTATTATGGGTATGTCATTTTGCACTCGATTGCCAAAACGTGGGGCGAGTAGTAAGGGGTAATTAACGATGTCACTAAGGCTAAAACCTTAAATATCTTAAAAACCTTATAAAGAAATGCATCTTATAATTCAGTTTCTGGAACATCTTTGCATTTGGGGAGCATCTATGCATACAGTATGTTCGGTCTTGAAACAGTAATAGTGAACAGAAGCACATCAAAAGAGTCATATCACCTTCAGATGAAGGTTTCAAGGTTAATTTCAGGAGAATCATGCTGCAGGTTTTGTGTGTTCAGAGAAGAGAGCGCACAATTACGTGCACACACACACACACTGCTGTTCTCTCTGCATGTGTAAATTGAGAATGTTCTGAGTGTCTGACTGCTTGTGAGAGTGTCTCATATCACACAATCATTTAATAAGATCAACACAAGCAACAGCAACACACACAACATAATCTATGCAAGGGTTCGAATGCACTGCAAGCATTTCTGTGCCATTAAACTGAATGTGTTATTATTCAAAAGTAAACAGTTTCTAAACTTGGTCAGCAAGAATCTCTTCAAGCTATGAAAGCTTATTTCCACCATGGGATAAAAAATAAAAAAGGTAATTGCAACTTTTTATCTCACAATTCTGCCTTTTTCCCCCCTCAATTTTGAGTCTATATCTCAGAATTCTGACTCTGAAAACGCAATTACCTTTTTTTTTTTATTTGTACTCCATGGTAGAACAAAGCTTCCAAATCAAACTGTTGCTCTACAGAAATCTGACTGTAGAAGACGACAGTTCACACTATAGGCAATGACAACTAATTTAGATTTTAATACTACTGATGAATTATGTACAATATAAACTATATGCTGTCTAATATTACAAGTAGCACATGTAACGGTATGATAAAACAAGGAAGTGAAGACCATCTCTTTACGAAGGCAGTCAGTAAAGAGCAGAAGCTTGAGTGATGACGGTTCATGACAGGCTGAGAGTGTAAATGTGGTGTGGCCTCAACAGCTTCCTCACTGTCAAAAACACTTTCATTCAACTGTGTCCGATATTTTGGCATACAAATCAAATGCAACAAGGACGTACAATGCAATGCATGCCCTCCAAACCTCTGCTGTCGTCAGGGAAACATAATTGTGACTTTGAACATGGATTTGTCTGTCACTGAAAATGAAGGCTTTCATATAAAATAATCTTCTTGTTAGAGCTTACTGGCTAATACAATATCACTACTATTTCTCCCAATAAATGCTGTTCTTTTAATAATATATATATTAGTGCTGTCAAACGAATAAAATGTTAACTCGTGATTAATCGCAATTAATCGCACATTTTTATCTATTCTAAATGTCTCTTGATTTCTTTTTGTCCCATTATTTTTTCTCATTTTAATGCTCTTATCAACATGGAAAAGTGGATCGGCTTGCTTTGTGCAAATGTTTTTTTATTGAAAACAACATTGGCATATACTGTTCAATTTCACACTAACATTCTCACTTGGAGCAAATAATCTTTCACACAATGTAACACTGTCCATCAATAAAAGGGTGAAAGAAATACTGACGAGGTCCTGATATTGACGAGGGGGCGGAGAATTCGCATCAGCTGTGTGTGTGTGCTTGGCCATCATCAAGTGGTATTTCAGACTGGAAGTGCTGCGATGATGATAGCTCAGTTCACAACGACAAAACACACAGATCACTTTGGTCTTGTCAATGGAACCATTTGGCAACTTTTTTAAAGTAAACTTTCCATCGGCGTCTCGCGCTCGTCATCCACTCAAAACGTAACGTTGACTAACTATTTGGCCGGCTCGGAAGCCCAAACAAGTGTGTGCGGCGTGCCTGTTGTTTTGTTTCCGGTCTAGCTAGATCCGCTTGCACTTTGGTCGACGAAGCAACAAAATGTCCTCGCTCGGCGCAAGCCATTGAAATGAATGGGTTTCATAGCGCAGTGCCGCGCATGCCCCGTCCTGTTGCAAAAGCATGTGAAAAAAAACTACAAAGTTTGCTAGGCCAAAAAGACCGTTAATCGCGTGATAAAAAAAATTGACGCCGTTAAAATGGGTTTGCGTTAACGCCGTTAACGCATTTAACTGACAGCCCTAATATATATATATATATATATATATATATATATAAATATTTTTAATATATATATAATTATTGTCACTTTTGATCTATTTAAGGCTTTCTTGCTCAATAAAAGAATTTATTTAAAAAAAAAACACCAAACTTCATTTAAAGCCTTCATTTGATTCTACAAAACAGTAAAATATTTGTAAAATAAATAAATAAAAAATGTGGTGCCAATTATGATACTTTGCCTGAAAAAGAGGGTGACTGAGAAAAAAAAAAGGGCGGAATGTAATTAGCACAGTTTGTAAGCTATTTGACTTGTTTTCCTTTAGTGACCACCTAATGCATCTTCTGCGTATTACTGTGCAGAAGTCAATGTGTTTCCCACGGTCTTAGTGAAGATGTTTATGAAAGTTTTCTTTCTTTAAAAAGCTTTTAATTAAATGGCGAAAGGAATGTCACACTTTGGGTACCATTCGCTCTGTAATTACCGCCAGCCCAGGCGACTACATTCTTACTTTCAGTAAGAAGCCATGAACTTCCCCTCCACTAACTTCACTAGATGCTTTCCAATTAAAGAGCACATTCCAAACTTTCTGGTCTAACCAATAACTCAAGCAAACACCATTGAAGCTTATTCTATCTGTGTGCCGCCCGCAGACACTAAACAACTCTAACTAAATCAAAGGCAATGTTTCCAACTGCAGCACTAAAATGTTTCACTAAAATGTCATTAGTAACTGTGCTAGTTTAAAGAAGGAGGGGTGAATCTCATAAAAACATGTCCTATATCTCACCCTAAAATCAAAAGAAATGAAGTATCATATTTTTCATGACAAAAATAAATACATTTATTGTTTTGCATTGTGACCTTATGCTACCTTTAAACTGTATCGATATACAGTACATTAATATGTTGATTCTCATTAGGTTTCTGTTCCTATAATTTGTATAATTACATTTTAATTGAAATACAGTATAAATTAAAAAAGTAACAACAAATAATATGATGTACTGAATAAATACTTAACAATTTACTTAATATCTACTCTAGAATTGAACAAATATGTAAAAATGTAATTCCTTCACATTATATAGTAATGAGAGTTTTTACATTTTTACATTATGGAAATGAAATGTCACAATGCAAAACAAACTTTGTCCTAAAAATAGGCTTCATTTCCTTTAAAGGCCCCATTAAAACACTGATGAGTGCAGTGTTTTTCTCCTGCTCTGGCTCATTTCCTGTAGAAACAGGAAGTTGGGGCAGAACACATGTATCTTTCATGTATCTTTCGTTTTATTCCTTTATATACATGGAAGGGTTTTATAACATTTTGTTTACGTTAAAGCTGTGATGACCATCATGAATTTGTCAACTTCTAGGAGTACGCTAGCAAGTTGAACATAATAATTGAACTACAAGCCACAACACGTAAACAACCCCACACAGCAACAGTGTCGGCCCAGATCCGGCCCACACATGGGCCGTGTGGAATCTATGTGTACCAAATGTGGGCCGGATCTCGGACGGAACTATGTTGTTGTCTGGGACATCGATTCCATAGGGTCTTTCTGGTTATTTTCTTTTAATTTTGCTGCGCAATCAATTTTTTTGGCGAGAAAAAGAGTTTGAAAATAAATAACAAAAATTCATGCAAACGTTTTAGCTCTTACCTAGCCTGTTGTCCAGTACTCCAAAATCCAGGGAATATTTGACCACGTGGTAGTTATTCCACACATAAAGCAGATTATCTCTGGGATTATAATCCACGGCGGCGATGTACTGGTACGAGTTTGGGAAAAAGATGTCCAGATAGCCATCTTTGCTCAGTTCCGTGTTGTAGATGTAGTCGATTTTATTCCCAGTGGATTCGCTATCGTCGTCTTCGTAGACGCTCTTGACCACGTACAAGATTCCACAGATCATGAAAGCGTTGGAAGCGGAGCGTTTGTCGTAGGCCGTATCCCATGTTCCCTCCACCCGCAGAGTGTACGGGTTCAGCTGGCTGATCACAATCCGTCCGTTGTTTTGTTCCGTGGCATAAATCACCCAAAGTCCGTTCTCGTCCACTGCCAAATCGATATCTGACTTGCCACCCCAACGGTATGGAGACGTATCGTGGTAGTTCGCGCTGGCAATGATGGCCTCGCCGCTCTTGATGCGAGTGCGCAGATCGAACTTGACGATATTCCGCGTGCGCTCCTTGTTGAAGAACAGCGCGCCGTCGTAGACGACAAACCCGGTGCCGTCCACCCGATGGGGAAGTTTGTAGGTGGTCGTGGGTCGGCCTGCAACGAAGTCCTCTTTGCTGGAGTATTCGGTGAGGGTGTCTGTGCGATACGGCGTCCAGGGCATGTAATAGATCTTATCCGAGGCCTGAAGGGGGTCTTTACACCAAGCTCCCGACTGGTGGTCCGATTCAAACAGATGCTCGCTCTGATAAACGCCACGCAAGAGCCCTGGGCACAAGAAAACTACAAACAAACAGAGAGAGAAAGACAAGTGAGCGTGGGTTTGAAAGCATCAAGCCTCTTCACTTCATGACCATTTCCATTTATCTGGATGGATACGATGGATAACATCTCACTGCCGTGTACACAATGGCATGATAAGTTAGAAATGTGTTGTTAAGTAGACACATTTGGGCTGCTTTCAATGATCCATTACATTATATAAAAGGAACCCGATAAACAGATTATGCCAAGTTACGAGAATGACAATCCTTCACAGTTCTTAAACATAAACGCAGCTCTCATAAACCGCTGATACTCTCTTGTATTTCTGCTCGACTAGATTGCGCCATATCACTTTCACTAGACATTGACTGGTACTCTCACAATGTGACGCATTACATCTGCTGCATATTGTATAATTGTATCTTATTCTAGCCAAGAAGCGTTCATTTAGATAAGATGTTGTTTGACTGACTGACTGATGTTAAAATAACAGTTATGGGTTATAGACTTTCAAGAGAGCAGTATCATATTTGAAGCCATTTGAATTTGAATTTGTAACATGCTTTATAGTTAAATTTAGATTCCGCTAATATATCCCAGGGGTTGATTTTTAGTAAAACAATACAAATCACACTAAAACGGTCTTGTTATGATTTTTATGTCAAATGTCTTTTATCTAGATTTTATTGCTTTGCCCTTTACTTTTTAAATGCTAAACTATAAATAAAAAAAAGCCCATAAAGATAAAATAAATGTGTCAATAAATAATACGTACGAATAAACAGAGTAAAATATTCCATTTCAATATTTATTGGTTGGAGATAATTCATAATTTTACTCCTATTTATTCATCTTTTTTTTAACCAAATTATGCAAGAGGTGTGATAATATATTTTAAATCTAACATATGAACTCAATTGTGTAAAATAAACCATTACAATATATAAAAATGTTCTATGAGAAGATTATAATTAAATATATAACAGTTATTTAAAATTGTAATAATATCTCACAATATTTCAGTTTTCACTGTATTTCTGAGGAGCCTACGACTTATTTCTATATATAATGTAAACTTTAAGTAAGAAATTCAAGTAATGAATGAAAAGCTGCTGTATGAAGACTTGGAATACAGCCTCATATTGATGATATTTTGTGATGTTTTATGTTTTTTTTTTTCTGTTATTTTTGAAGCTTGCCACCCTTAGTGACTACACACTGTAAAAAATGGTTGTTTCAACTAAAATAAATAAGTGTTCGTGCTGCCTTTTAAGTCAACTCAAATATCCAAGTTGTCACTTAGTACAGATTTCAATTTGACTAAACTTAAAATTGTAAGGGAGCACAAACACAAGTTGAAATTTTATTTTTGTATTAGAGCTGTGTGAACATTCTTCAGAATTTCTTCTTTTTGTTCCACAGGAAGCAAGAAATTCACATGGGTTTGAAAATGATTTTCCTTTATTGGTGAACTAAACTTGGGGTACATTTACATGACAACGATGTATAAAAAAGGAAACGGGTTTTTATCCCGTTTTTATCCCTTAACATTTTTTTTTTTTAACGTTGTCTAACGAAAATTATCCCCATTCACACAGATCCACGAAAACTATTAACAGTGCTGTATTTTGTATGCCAAACCATAGTTGTCAATGTCACTTTGTAAAAAAACATATGAGCCTATAGACTAAACACATAATACGCATGTGCATGACGTCAAATTTGCGTTTTTGTAATTTACACGACGACAATAATGGTATCGTTTTCAAAAACGTACTTTGAAACCCGTTTTCAAAAGTTCGCATTTTCAGGCCCCCAAAACGCCATTGTCATGTAAATAAACGGCCAAAATGCATAAGACGTTTTCTGTTTTTAGTTAAAATTGGTGTCGTGTAAACGGCCCTTGCTCCTGGAGGTCCACTATCCCAGCTCTAGATCTAATTAAACACACCTGAAGCAGCTAATCAAGGTCTTCAGGGTGACTAGAATCTTCCAGACAGGTGTGCTGGAGCAGGTTGGCTCTAAACTCTCTCCCTCAAGCAGCAGGATTGTGCACATGCAGAAAGATTTCATTTAAACTTGAAGTTGGCATTTCAAATTTTGATAAATAAGAGCGAGCTCATTAATGACAGCTGGTCAAAGGGGCTAGAGGCCACTGAGACATAATAATGAGCTTATTCTTATTACAATCTGAACGGATTCCATCCCGATGCTAAGATATTGTCAATTTGTGTCATCTTGATTTATTGCGTCTGCGCGCACAAAACTAATAATAAGAGTATTTTTCTCCATTTGGGTCCGCTCTAACCAGCCATGCAGCATCAGGACAGAAATATTGTGTTTCTTTCCAGGGCTTTAGCCCCGGAGAAATTGATTAAACCCAAGGCCTGACTGCGGCAATCCATACACTTAACCAGATTAGGTTAGAAATATATAAACTCATTCCAATTAATTTCCTGCGAGGGGTCAAATCTGTTGATACCAAAGACAGTGTAATCTACAGAGACAGCGGTAACTGAGCAGCAGGTTCGGGCCGTGTGCGTCTGTGATTGCATTACTAAATCTATGATATTTACGATAGCAGAAAAGCTCAGAACGGTCAATAAATTAAAGCTAAACTGCGCTCTGCCTACAGCTGGAAGCTCTCGGCATGTGTGGGAGTTTCTACGACTATGGGCACTTTCACGTCCCAGGGGTTGATTTTTATGAAAACAATAAAAATGACTCGTTAAATGTTTTACCTTTAGTTTCCATTGTTTTACTTCAAATGCCTTTCATGCTGATTTTATGGCTTCACCTTTACTTTCAAAGCTAAACTACGAAAATTCATCATGAAAAAAAGAATATACGTGGGAGTAAAAAAAGACATAGTAAAGTAAACCATTTCAACATTTATAGCATGAAGATAATTCATATTTTATTATAATTATAAATATAATTAGGTTTATATAAAGTTACTTTTATACCAAATTATGAAAGAAGAGTGAAAATGTGTTTAAAATAAGATTTAAACAAAACAGACAACCAGTGTAATATTTATTGAATGAAAGATTTGTGAAGATCATTAATCATTTCTTGTAATTATCATAATAATTTATTCCCTGATCTTAAGTCGCTTATTACCAGTTTTACCAAAATATCCCAATAGAGTGAAAAATGAAATAATGAAAAATATATAATATATAAACTTAACATAGTAAAATAAACCATTTCAATATTTATCGTGTAGAAATTATTTGTGTGAAGATAATAAAAAAATGTATTGTAATTATTATAATATTTTTTCTCTAATAAATATTTATCTAAAATTAGCCTCCTACTTACATGTTTAATCAAATTTTGCAAGAAGAGTGAAAATATATTTAAAATAGTATATAACGTATAATCTAAACAGTCAAATTAAACATTTTGGTAACACTTTACAATAAGGTTCAATAGTTAACATTAGTTAATGTATTAACTAACATGAACTAACAATGATCAATACATTTGTTACTGTATTAGTTCATCTTTGTTAACGTTAGTTAATATAAATACAGCTGTTCATCGTTTGTTCATGTTAGTTCACAGTGCATTAAGTAATGTTAACAAATATACCTTTGATTTCAATAATGTATTAGTAAATGTTGTAATTGAACTAAGATTAATAAATGCTGTAGAAGTATTGCTCATTCTTAGTTCATGTTAAGTAAGGTAGTTAACTAATGTTAACTAATGAACCTTATTGTAAAGTGTTACCACCATTTTAATATGTATTGTGTTCAAATTATTTGTGTGAAGATAATTAATAATTTTATTATAATAATGTAATAATGTATTAATAAAGTTACTTCTTACTATGTTTTATCAAATAATTATGCAAGAAAAGTGAAAATATATTTAAAAATGTACTAAATTGAGTAAAATAAACCTTTTCTTTTCAACATTTATGGTGTGAAAATTATTTGTGTGCAGATAAGTCATAATTAATCATTTTTAATTGTTATATTATTATTATTAACATTAATTCCCAAATAAAGCTTAATCTAAAGTAAGATCTTACCTTTTTTTAACCAAATTATGCAAGAAAAGTGCTAATATACTTAAGTACAGTAAACTAGGGAGTTTGGAAAAGGTTTTGTTAAGAAATGTAATTCTCAAACGTCCAAAATTGGCCATAGTTGAGGAAACCTCATTTTGTTCCTTGTTATTGTGAAAAATAAACCTTCCTTTGCCTCTGCGATTGAGTCCATCAGCTCCACTAGGAAGTCTGAGCATCTCCGAGCGAGAAAATGATACTGCGCTGAACGCTTACACAGGTATTATAAAGGTTAATGAAGTGGGTCGTTCAGCTCTAGCGTCAGCCCCATTATAAGGCTGCCAAAACCTGTATCGTATCTGAAACCTACCACACATACAACACACACAAACCGTGCAGCACTGAACAACACATACACAACTCTCTGATTGTCCATCTAGAGGATTACAGTGATGTACAGTGAACAAGTGCGCTAGTCTGTGTCTTAAACCTGCATTTAAAGTGAAGCCCCACTGTTATCAACATCACGTCACTCTATCGATGCTGACCAGAGCACAACTACACACAGATTTAAGTCTTTCTAGAAAGTGTTAAAGCGACAGACGCTGCTCCAGATGGGCTGCAGGAGCGCGAGACCAAGGATTCCGAATGGGTGAAAAAAGTTGAAGAAAAGGTTGTCAAGGAATAGTCCGTTTGAATTTACTCACTGAAAATGTCTTTTTAAAACGCCAGGGTCTTTTTTAATCAGTGGAAACACTAAACGAGATGTTTTCTACAGAACGTTCACGCTTCTTTTTTTCATATTGTGGAATGAAACATAGTAGTGTTTGCAGTTTGCACAATTGGTTCACAAGTCTATTAGGTCTGAAACGACTGGATCAAAATGATCAGTATTTTTGTCTTATTGTCATATTTTCCAGCTACATGTTTGAATATTCTTAAATGCACTTTACAAAACTGCAAGATACTAAGACATTTTTTCAGAGAATATAACTTGAAATAAATTGATTTTGACATAATAATTTGTTTTTAGTTTAAAACATCACAGCAGAGAGGTAATAAAAATAAATTATTATTACAAAATATATTATACAAAAACAAGTTTAACATTTTATTTATTGTAAAATTTTAGTAAATTGCTTTAGTGAATTTACTAGTTTAAATTATTTTTAAGTTTTTTTTAAATAATATAATGTATTTATTATATTTACTCTTAACTTGTTAGGTCTGTCACTCTTGCAAAACAAAATCTTAAACAATTTTTTTTTGCCATTTGTTAGCAAATTAACATTAACTTTACAAAATTGTGTAAGATGTACCTTGAATCAAGTTTTTTTTTCTTTCTACATTGTAATTGTTTTTAGATTGATGTAAAAAAATGACAGTGAGGTAAGATAAATAATAAATAATAAATGCTTTAGTAAGTTTACCTTGTTTTAATGATGTTATTTGTCAGATTTTTTTTTTCTTTTTTTATGATTTCTACTTACTCGTCTTTTAGGTCTGCCACTACTGAAAAAAAAAGTATATAATATAAATTCATAGATATTTTTGTCATAATTTTTTCCAGCAAAACTTTCCATATTAACCTTTCTTCCCCCACTGCATTTATTGCTTAGATTAATGAAAACGAGCTTTAGTATATAGTGAAAATTTGCTTAAATAAATGTATCTAAATTTTTACTTTTTCTATAAAAAAAAATGTTGTTGTTATGTGTGTGTTTTCTTTTTTTGTGAGTGTGTACTTTGCCGCTTTGGACTTGCCAGAAACAACAGAGACTGTTGAAACTACATGGCATATTGAAGTAAACACTGACCCACCATCTAGTTGCCGGCCTTTCTAGTCAACTAACAACGAGTAGTCATGCAAGCCCCAATTCACAGTGGCCTTATCAGTAAAGCCTACAATGACAAAGTATAACGGCTATACATGTCTTCTGAAGTCATACGACAGCTTTGAGTGACACAAATTTAAGTCGGCAGTAACTGGTGAGAGACTTGAATATCAGTCTGTTACTTATGCAAAGCTTCCGTTTGGCTTGTGTACAATAATGTACATAATTCATATGGACCCCTTGTATGAAGTTTTGTTGTTTTTGGAGCTTGACAACCCTCAGTGCTTGCATTTAATGGGAAAGCAATATGCATATTCTGCAAAATGTGTTTCACGGAAGAAACGATATTTGGGGGAGTAAAAGAGGCTTTATTATTTGGTGAACTATTGCTTTTAATATGAATACAGGCAGAGTAGGCTAGAGGGAAATATCAGAAAGAGATGAGGAGGAAGAGAAGAAGAAAGGAGGTGTAGGACAAGAGGAACATACACCATTAACCGAGTCGCTCAGTGTTTTAATGCTCATCTCTGCTGCTCATCTCTCGTCTCCACGTCATCCTGAACCTCTGATCTCAGACTAGATGCCCATTACAGTCCCTGATCTGATGAACTAAAGCATCGTTAGCCAACTATGGTCACAAGTTCTGTCGTTATCAACAGTTCAACGAGTCAGTGTTTGCCGAAACATTTAGAATATATACATTATGTCATGTACTGTACGTCTTTTAGTTTGTCAAGAGATTGTCAAGCGGCGTTTTTGAAGAATGTCCATGCGCATACGTGTTCTAGTACGTAAAAAAGAATCTGGGAATAAAGCAAAATATTTGAGAAAAAAATGAGAATTAGTCCTCAGACGCCATGTCTGTAATTTATAGCAAAAAAAAAAAGTGGCATTAATTCGGTTTCAAACGGATTAGTTAAATAAGTTATTACTCCACCACCTGTGTGACATCACACTGTAAATAATTATATGATCAATAAGTTATGACAACATATGTTTTTAGATTGCTTTAACTCATCAAAATAAGTTAAGCAATTTTCAACTTTTTTATGTTATACAAGATTCAACTCATTTTTTAAAAGTTAGTTTAATGCCATTTAAGTTGAAATGACTTACATTTTTAAGGACAATCAACTTGGATGTTTAAGACAGAAACTTGCGACAATACGGTCGTGACTAACTGTAGTTACACTATGTAATGTTTCGCCACTAGAGGTCGTTTATTCAAAACAAAGGCGTAGCTTGATGACGCCTTGATTTCGCGGAATCATGGAAGTTGTTGTCTTCACCTCTACAGCCGGTGGAGAATACGGCGGCAGAAAACATATTCATGGATGACCGGTACTGTATTAAAGATTTCTTATTGTTACGAAAGCCATTGGAGCGGAACGAGGCCGCTGGAGCGAGAAACAAGCACGAACGCTCAGCTCGAGAGCAGTGGAGCTTTTATTATGCTGTAGAAGCCGCTTCCACTTCTTACGGTCATGCGTGTATGGGGTAACGCAGCGCTGATTTATCATATTACCGTAAAACTTCAAATAATAGCCCGGGCTCTTATTTTCCCAAATCGTTAAACTGCACCGGCTTGTATTTGAGACAGGCATCTATATGAGGCAGGCCTTTATAATTTAGTGTTGAGATGTTGTTCATTGAGTGTAGACCTAGAGTCTCTAATCTCTAAAAATCTCCAAATGCTCCACGTAAAACTGCGGTCTTCCAAACTTTTATTATCGTGTCAATTGATTTTGATTAATATGCACGAGGGAGAGAGAGCAAGACAGCGCTCGTGTTTTTTGAAGACGTGAGAGTGCGCACGCGGGGCCAGGGCGCTCTCTCGCGCTCTCTCTCTCTCAAAATTTTGCTTTGTCATCCGCCAAAAAGCGGACGATCTGACGGGTTTTAGAAGATTAAATACAACCCGAAACTAAAAAACAGACCCGGCCTCCATTTGAGACCGGCCTTTATTTACCCAAACCTGCACCCACACCAGGCGTGTAAAAGAGACAGGCGTCTATTTGGGACTCGGCTATTATTTGAAGTTTACGGTAGATACATTTGAGTGTGATGAAAGTTGTTATAATGCTACTCTGTGCGTTTGCTCGGCGGCTGCTATAAGAGACACTGCAGTGAGCTAGATCGATATTAGGAATGGTAAATATGGTACTCGCGGTAAATCAAGAAAACGAGATTTAAACAAAAAATTTGAATTTGAAATCTGAATTTATTTGTTTCGAATTTACCTCTGGCATTTAAATAGGCCTATGAAAATTCTTGATTTCCATTTTAAAAACCTGAATTTCGATGAATATTTTTCAATGCTCACAAATTCAGATACAAAAAAAAAAAAAACGTACAGAATTTCAGATAAAATAGATTCAGTTTGATCAAATTCGACTGCTCAAATTCAGATCTCAAATTCGACTGCTCAAATTCAGATCGAAAAATTCAAGTTAAATATTCACATGGTAACATCCGGGCTACCCAGGATAGGAAAAAACAGCTAAGCCTGTGTAGAGACAGAGCGTGTTTAGGCCACGCCCACACCGAGAGGAAACAATCCAACCGTCTCCATTGACTTTGCATTGCGAGAGGCTGCCTCCTTATAACATATAACAAAAGACAGAAAAATGCCTAAAAGCTGCTGAGTGACAAAAAAAAAACAGAAATACATTTTTATAAGCTTCCGAACCGTAAAAGCCAGCCTTTAAGGAGACAAAAGTAGATAGGCTACAGGCAATAAGACGTGAAGCATCAGCAGGAAGAATGGGTAAATGTAATATGTCTCCTCTTCTCAGGTTCACATAGGGTGGTGAAATAAGCAATCGACATGGTTAAAATTATGAATGTTTTTTGTGTGTTTTTTTACAATATCATGTCACGTTCCAGTGGGCGTAGTTCTCTCAGAGTAGTTCAAGAAATAATTGCGCTCTTTCTCAATTGATCCACTTTTATGTCCTGACCTGAACAAATCGTTTTTGGGGTCGACAGCCTACAAAAAATAATATCTTGGTTATTTAGCTTGTTTGCTGTACACCTTGTCTCACAACAGCTTTTAGACATTGTTTTGTTTTTTGTTATATAAGTCATAAATGACGAGGCAGCCTCTCGCAATGCAAATCAATGGAGACGGTTGGATTGTGTTCCCCCCGGTGTGGGCGTGGCCTTTCCTGGGTAGCCCGGATGTTACCATGTGAATATTTAACTTGAATTTTTCGATCTGAATTTGAGCAGTCGAATTTGAGATCTGAATTTGAGCAGTCGAATTTGATCAACCTGAATCTATTTTATCTGAAATTCTGTAAGTTGATTTTTTTTTTGTATCTGAATTTGTGAACATTGAAAAATATTCATCGAAATTCAGGTTTTTAAAATGGAAACCAAGAATTTTCATAGGCCTATTTAAATGCCAGAGGTAAATTCGAAACAAATAAATTCAGATACACGGTTTCCAAAGTAAAATATTTCAAAACTAAGTATTCAGTGGCTGTTAAATTTCAAATAGTTATGTCTCTTATTTGCTTCCATAAACTGAGTTGAGCTGTATAACAACGATTAGTTTTCTGTCGATGAATGTATCCAAACAGTTGCTCACCTGTCTAATAAAAGACATGATATATTAAAGTGTCTTTGGTGTTTCCATGGTTTCTACAGAATAAAACTGGAAATCGAGGGTAACGCGGGGATGATGTCATTGATAGGCGACGCACGGACACGGTCCGTGTCCTGGTAAAAACTGCTTATTTCTCTTCTTCCAAAATCTTACATGGTGTGCCTTTAATGTGAATGATATACCAATTTCTTTATAAAAAAAAGTGTGTGTATGTTTGGTTCATATTTTGGTTCATATTCATCTGCCACTTGGTAGAAGCTGGTCAAATTTGACAGATGCCAACATGGATGGGATGTGTGATGTGCTACAGAAATAATCATGACACAGTGTGTTTTGTGTGATGATTCAATAACTGCTGAGAACACGAAACGATCAAAATTCAAGAGGCCGTTGGAAACAAAAATGGTCACATTTCCAATTCAGCCTGCCAAGTTAATGTTTTGGAATATTTCATGCATGTGCAGTTCATGGTGATATTAATAAGTTTGTTTTTAAGGGTGTTTTTTTTTTTTGGCACTTGATTTTTGAGTCCTGAAGCAGTTGTGAAACACTGAATCCGACCAAATGCAAAACAGCCTGAGATCTACACTGGAAACCTGTAACTCAGTGTGTGTGTGTGTGTGTGTGTGTGTGTGTGTGTGTGTGTGTGTGTGTGTGTGTGTGTGTGTGTGTGTGTGTGTGTGTGTGTGTGTGTGTGTGTGTGTGTGTTATAGCAGTTCTTATGTTCTGTTTCTCATCTGATGGTGTCACCCTGAAGGTTAGCAGCACTATCATCATAATGATGTCATTTAAAATGCTGACAGCTCATTGGCTGGGTTATTGATTGGGCTTCACTGGATGTTTTAAATGGGAATTAGATTATGAATATCATTACTGTTAAAGTGCTAACGGGGGTTTGCGAGCACTTAGCCGATACACTGATGCTATAAGATCTAATTACCTGGCAGATGAAAAAGAATACATAATATGTATAGGCCTGAACAGACAAACTCAATGTACGCGTGAAGCATGTTTGAATGCTGAGGCGAATTCAACAACAAATGCTTCAAAGAACAATTTTTCTTTTCTTGTGTTTTCTCTTTTGTACCTGATTGGACTTTATTTTATCTTTAGCGGTATTTTTATACTGAGTATAAACATCAGTGTTTTGTTGTGCTTGACACCTCACTAATACGAATTTACTAATAATTGAATAACTAATTTACTACATTTTCAATAGTGTTACAGTAACGCAGCACTTTTCAAAACAGTGTAGCTTTTCCAGTAATAATACTTTTTTCAATGGATCTCGCACATTATCGCGATCTGAAGCAATAATAAAACCTCTCTCTCAAGTCACATTGAGAAGTCTGATTAGTCTAATGAATCAGTTCCCTTGGACTGTTCATTTAAATTGTTTTTAAATGGTTTCAAAAACGAGTCATCTCTAGTTTCCCAGGAGGTCCCTTCAAAGCATGTTATGATTTTCTTTTTAGCTGAATAAATATTTAATGAAATAAACATGCTGATCATTTCTAATTTCTATTCAGTTATGTAAATGAGGGTGTTTGTTTGTTTGTTTTATTACTATTTACTATCATTTCAAGTGTTAGCTCATTTGCATGTGTTTGCAAGTTTGATGCTGTCTGCCTAATTGAGTTTTTGCGTGCCTGATAAATGCAGCTTTGAATTTTAAAATTATTTTATTGTATATAGATATAATGCTAGTGCAAACTAACAAACAAATAAATAAAACATAAAATAAATAAATTATAAAATATAAAATAAATCTCTTCTTTAAAAACACAAACATTAATTCATAGCATCACGTTGCACACATTTTCATCCAATCAAATGCTTTGTAAAATATGAAATGTCACATGATGACACAAGGTTTTTTTTTTTTTTTCTCTACGTTTTCAGCAGCACCAGAAGAGCATTATAACACACATGAACTGAAATGAGGGTGAACACTACAAGAAAACATGAGCCCACCACAGCACCATCTCCGCCACATACATAACATTTCCTCCAATAACCAACATGACATCATGACTTTGCGTAAACATACACGCCACTTTCAATTCAAGTGGCGTGTTATCTATACGCATTTTGAGCTATCCGCGTGTATGTCCACGCCGAAATCTTTTGCGTGTATGTCTACGCCATTAAATGTCCGAGTGATTCCGCGTGTATGTGTACGCCGTTAAATGTCCGAGCGAAACGAAGCAAAATCTATATCTACATCTGTGGAGCGATATTTCTTTTCCTAGGATGGTAGGAGAAGACTCATAAATGGTATTAACCCCAGTGACGGGTAGGTTTAGGGACGGGGTTGGGGTAGGTCATATATTTATATATACATAATACAGTAATATAACGTTAAGTCAAAGGCGTTGATAAACACGCTGAAAAGCGATTATGCGTGTTGATAGCACGCCAAAAATGAAAATACGAATTGGCGTGTCATACATACGCCATTTCATGAGATCAGTCTGCAATAACATATAATATTGCCAAACACACAGCGTGTTTGACTTTTAAATATCACTGTAAGATAGAGCCAGTGTCAAAAATAATCTCTCTAGTAATGAATAAATGTATGAGAAAATGTTAAACATGTTGCGAGGGAACCGACATACAGATGCTATACGGGGTGAAAGAAACACGTCTTTACCTTTCTGTTCCACCTCTATTTTTAGGCATGGAGGAGAAAAAAAAAGAGACAAAGAGAGAATATCAGAGCAATAAAATAATGATTGGACTTTTTCTTCTTTTCCAGAACAACCTGAGGATAAAAGAAACCATAAGCATCCGTTCTTGTGTTACAACGAAGTCGGTGCAAACTGTGTGATTTTTGCTTGTCAGATTGTGAGACATCAGACTGTCAGACTCTATGATACACATCTCGGTCACGATTGACAGTGTCAGACTCAAGCAAGATTCCCAAAATTTTCCTCAGATTTGTCTCAGAATTCGTATTGTCTGCACCCGACAAAACACAAGAAATAAAACATATTTGCGTACCAGCAAACCATTCAGCAGAGTCCTGTGGAGAAAGAAAAACTTGAATTATACAGTAGTGTGTGTGTGTGCGTGCGTGTGTGAGTGTGTGTGTGTTTGTGTCTAAGGAAGGAGTACTGTAAATGAATAAAACATTGAGTTATAAAAGGGAATTCAGCAATGAAATCAAACAGTGAGACACACACTGACATGTCACATCATTAATCACATAAATCTGTTTATGAAACAACATTCATACAGTAATTTGTTAATGTGTATGTGAGGTTTACTTAACTAAAGTTTAAGGACAAACAATAGCTTAGAAGTAAGAGAAATCTCACAAAACCTTTGTTTTCAACCTGTTTCTATTTCAAATAAATGCTTTTCTTAACCTTCTGTTTATCAAAGAATCCTGAACGTATCCGTGTATCAGTATCGGTTTCCACACAACGAAGCAGCACAACTGTTTTCAACATTAATAATAATAAGAAATGTTTGTTGAGCAGCAATTAGGATGATATTAGGATGATTTCTGAAGGATCATGTGACACTGAAGACTGAAAATTCAGTATGCATCACAGGGGGAAAAAATACATTTTACAATACACTCACCTAAAGGATTATTAGGAACACCATACTAATACTGTGTTTGACCCCCTTTCGCCTTCAGAACTGCCTTAGTTCTATGTGGCATTGATTCAACAAGGTGCTGAAAGCATTCTTTAGAAATGTTGGCCCATATTGATAGGATAGCATCTTGCAGTTGATGGAGATTTGTGGGATGCACATCCAGGGCACGAAGCTCCCGTTCCACCACATCCCAAAGATGCTCTATTGGGTTGAGATCTGGTGACTGTGGGGGCCATTTTAGTACAGTGAACTCATTGTCATGTTCAAGAAACCAATTTGAAATGATTCAAGCTTTGTGACATGGTGCATTATCCTGCTGGAAGTAGCCATCAGAGGATGGGTACATGGTGGGCATAAAGGGATGGACATGGTCAGAAACAATGCTCAGGTAGGCCGTGGCATTTAAACGATGCCCAATTGGCACTAAGGGGCCTAAAGTGTGCCAAGAAAACATCCCCCACACCATTACACCACCACCACCAGCCTGCACAGTGGTAACAAGGCATGATGGATCCATGTTCTCATTCTGTTTACGCCAAATTCTGACTCTACCATCTGAATGTCTCAACAGAAATCGAGACTCATCAGACCAGGCAACATTTTCCAGTCTTCAACTGTCCAATTTTGGTGAGCTCTTGCAAATTGTAGGCTCTTTTTCCTATTTGTAGTGGAGATGAGTGGTACCCGGTGGGGTCTTCTGCTGTTGTAGCCCATCCGCCTCAAGGTTGTGCGTGTTGTGGCTTCACAAATGCTTTGCTGCATACCTCGGTTGTAACGAGTGGTTATTTCAGTCAAAGTTGCTCTTCTATCAGCTTGAATCAGTCGGCCCATTCTCCTCTGACCTTTAGCATCAACAAGGCATTTTCGCCCACAGGACTGCCGCATACTGGATGTTTTTCCCTTTTCACACCATTCTTTGTAAACCCTAGAAATGGTTGTGTGTGAAAATCCCAGTAACTGAGCAGATTGTGAAATACTCAGACCGGCCCGTCTGGCACCAACAACCATGCCACGCTCAAAATTGCTTAAAGCACCTTTCTTTCCCATTCTGACATTCAGTTTGGAGTTCAGGAGATTGTCTTGACCAGGACCACACCCCTAAATGCATTGAAGCAACTGCCATGTGATTGGTTGATTAGATAATTGCATTAATGAGAAATTGAACAGGTGTTCCTAATAATCCTTTAGGTGAGTGTATATTCAAATATAAAACAGTTATTTTAAATTGCAATTATACAAAATGCAGTTAATATACAAATAACATTATATTATAAAAAATAAAAATAAAAACATCGTTCAGTATGTTTTGGTTTACGAGGATACATGAAGGACAGAGGAGGACAGGGGAAGGACAACCACCTTAACGTTGTAATCACATATGCCAGATCACACACACACACGCGCGCGCGCACACACACACACACACACACACACACACACACACACACACACACACAATGGCTAAACGTGTGTTTATGTGCAAGTATGCATGATCTGTTCTATAATCCTTTATTTTGATAAAACAGGATTAACCAGATTACCATCCAAACAGTCAAAAAAAAAAAAAAAATCCAGCTAGAGAGAACTCTTTTATAAATCCTTATGAGCTGCCTTGTTGTCCACATTGGTAGCCACCTTTCAATGGTTTCCATAAGAACCTTAGCATTCTTGACTCCATTTTAATGGACATGATTGCATAACAGTTTCATGTTTAATGGGTTATTTGATTTTTTTCTGTTTAACTTGCTGTTTAGTTCAGATTTTTTTTAAGTCCCCCTGTGGTGAAAATCAAGTTTTTAATGTTGTTTATATGTGGTGTTTTTAATATGCTTTAAGACAAACCATGTGCAAATTCATGAATCAACACGATCGCTGAGTTTTTTCTCCTTAAAACTGCAGTGAAAGAAAAACAGTTTGAAGAATTCCTTCCGTCACAAACTAACCAATCACGTCACGAGGTGGGCGGGCTTTAGCATATCATTAACTATGACCGCTCTGAAGCAGTGTAGTCTCAAGAGAAGCCAGGTTAATGAAATTAATTGGGTACATTTAGCAATATAGCGGGTGAATTATGTATATGATGAATATTATGATGTTATGATGAACTACTGTATATGCCTGACCTTCTATGATGTTCAAAGCATTTCTAAGGATGCTGATGTTTAAAAGGTAGACTGAGATGGCAAACGGGAACATAGTTTTTGTAACATTAGCAGCACATTATTAGCTGTTTGATAACGTAGTCAAGCAAAACGCTAATCATAATAATAATTACCATTATGTGTCCGACGTTGTAAAGAGCAACACCATTGTACAGTGTTTATTACAGTTGACAGAGTGAATCTCTGAGCTGGTGTGTGTGAGTGGAGGCGGGGCTAATTAGCATATCCATAGATCCGAGTATACTAAATGAAGCGAGGGTGTTAATCTGAAATTATCTGAAAGAAAAAAAAAACATTTAAATATGTAATTTTGGTGATCAAAGATGAGATTAATAGGCCGGGAGCTAGGTCCACTCCTCAGGATGTTTTTTGCTACCTTTTTTTCACTATTATTTCCTATTATCCTATACCTTGGGCCATCACAAGTTGATAATGACCACCCCCAACTCGGCCCCGTTTGGCCTCAGGGCCCAAAAAACACCCTTTTGGGGAAAAGCTTTTGGCGGAATTATGTAATTGTGAATATTAAGGTACTGCAGCTACATAAATGGTCATATCACCCTAAAATTTCGCATAGTGTATCCCGACACATAGGGGAAACTAGCAGAAAAAGATTCTGGGGATTGCTGCCTTTTTACTGTCAAATATCACCCTCAACATACCCCAAAAGACAAAAAAATGTCTGTCCGCCTGACATATTGTCATCAAAGATGATCATTTTCAAGCATTTTATTATACATATAACTGCCACAAATGTACATGAAAAACTTCACAATTTTTTAAGCTTCAATTTAAGTCCAAGATGACCTTTTTATCTAGAGGATTACAGCTGGTATAACCAAAGTTCTCCACTGTACCTCAAATCGGAGAAAACGGAACTTTCAAGCATTACCATTCCATATGGGATTTTTGCATATGAACAATATATCTAAAAAGAGTTGAGACTTGACTTATCTACTGCTATACTATATGAAGTGAATTGCATGAAAATTGAGTAATGTTATGCCCCTAGGTGGACTGGGGTCAGGGCGCAACATCGGGTACATTCACAACAAAATCAATTAACCAAATGTGAGATTTATTAAAGCCCACAAAGTACTTGCAACACAAGGAATAAAGATGACTCTAGTGTGCAGTCTGTTATCAAAAAGCCAACCTTCAATAGAGTAAACATTAGTAACCTTCTGTAAAGATAAACATTCTTTATAGCCAAATGGCGAAAATTATTTACCTTACAAGTGAATAATACTGTCACCCCCCTTTTTTTCGCATAGACATAAAAACCACCATCCAAACTTAAATGGTTGTAATTCAAGAATGCTTTGGAGTATAGACTTATTGTTGGTCTTGTTTTAAAGAAGACATTTGCCAGATTATTGTAGAAGTGTAGAAATGATGAAAGTAAAACACAAAAGAAGTTATATAAGTTTGAGTTTATGAACATGTGCAATGTAAAAATATAATTATTATTAGTTTATATAAAATATATGTATATATATTAAAATATATATTTTACTCTAAAACTGCAAGAAAATGAAAGCCAAAAATCTGAACAAGTTGTGTTCCACATTTTAGGTTGATATCTCACAAAATGAGCTTTCAGTAAGATTTTATTTGGGGGCAGTACCAAACTTTTTCACTAGGTGAACACCAGACTCCATTACTGCCCATATAAGGGCGCCTCCATTTTCATATATGTTTTGAGCGATCTGAAGTGAACCATGTATTTCCATAATTTTCATACAATTTATGAAGTAGACATCCTATTCAGAAGTAGTATGGGTGGTTTGGCAGTATTTGATTTGAATTCAACCTCTAATAAATGCATAAAAAGACCACATATGTGCATTAGCCTATAGCTCGCAGAAGCATCACAAATCGAGAATCCATAATATTTTTCTTTATATTTAAAACATTTTCAGACCTTTTTTTCTCATAAAATCGAATTGGTGTTATCTTGTTTTCTTAGTGTTATCTTTGAACTCTTGGCATGAAAACAAACTGATGTTTCTACCAATCTTTCAGGACTTTTCATGTTTATTGCTATTTCAAAATAAAGGCCTAAATACTCCTAATGAATATGAAATATTCTTGTTGCAAATTGATCAATTACTGCTCCTCCTTAAAACAGCCACCAAATAAGAAAACGTACTTGGTTACTGACGTAACCTCGGTTCTCTCTAGAAGAGGGAACGAGTACTGCGTAATATCTTACGCTATGGGAAAAACCTCTTTTCCACGAGATATTGAAGCCAAAAATTATCCTTAATTTTGAATCAATGCAAAACGCGTTGCAGCAGTATACAGACCTAGGCAAGACGATATAGTGCACAATCATCAGAGAACTCACACAGAGTTAGGGAAGAGAGGCCAAGCATAATTTCCAAATAAGTGGCGTCCAAAGGAGCCCAGTCACATAGACAGTATTTCATGCAGTCAGGGGAAAAAAAAATTCAGCCTGAACTGGGCAACATAGTGGGTCTTTAGCAACGCACAGGTTACTGCCAAAGTAATTTAGCCTGCAAGGTGGCCTCTCTTCCCTAACTCTGTGTGAGTTCTCTGATGATTGTGCACTATATGAACCCCGGGCACGCGCCCTTGGGTCTTTGGTGTTGATCTCAGCGCGCACTGCATTTTGCATGGTGTTCAAATAGCGTGATATTACGCAGTACAAGATAACTTCTCGTAAGAGAACGTACTCGGTTACTAACGTAACCTCGGTTCTCTCTAGAAGAGGGAACGAGTACTGCGTATCTTTGCCGCGCTTGGAATACGCTCTGGTTCGCTTCAGCGAAAAAAAAAAAAAACAGATTGTGGCAGCTATTCGAGCCTATTTATAGGCCCAGGCCACACCCGTTTCGGCGGGACGTGATGCAGTGGGCGCGAAGCGCCCTCATTGGACTGACGTCATGATAGGGCCTCTCTCGATAGGCTGCTGCAATTGCCGCAGGACAGCCAATAGGCGCGCGAGCCGTCTTGCCTAGGTCTGTATACTGCTGCAACGCGTTTTGCATTGATTCAAAATTAAGGATAATTTTTGGCTTCAATATCTCGTGGAAAAGAGGTTTTTCCCATAGCGTAAGATATTACGCAGTACTCGTTCCCTCTTCTAGAGAGAACCGAGGTTACGTCAGTAACCAAGTACGTTTTCTTATTTGGTGGCTGTTTTAAGGAGGAGCAGTAATTTATCAATTTGCAACAAGAATATTTCATATTCATTAGGAGTGTTTAGGCCTTTATTTTGAAATAGCAATAAACATGAAAAATCCTGAAAGATTGGTAGAAACATCAGTTTGTTTTCATGCCAAGAGTTCAAAGATAACACTAAGAAAACAAGATAACACCAATTCGATTTTATGAGAAAAAAAAGGTCTGAAAATGTTTTAAATATAAAGAAAAATATTATGGATTCTCGATTTGTGATGCTTCTGTGAGCTATAGGCTAATGCACATATGTGGTCTTTTTATGCATTTATTAGAGGTTGAATTCAAATCAAATACTGCCAAACCACCCATACTACTTCTGAATAGGATGTCTACTTCATAAATCGTATGAAAATTATGGAAATACATGGTTCACTTCAGATCGCTCAAAACATATATGAAAATGGAGGCGCCCTTAAATGGGCAGTAATGGAGTCTGGTGTTCACCTAGTGAAAAAGTTTGGTACTGCCCCCAAATAAAATCTTACTGAAAGCTCATTTTGTGAGATATCAACCTAAAATGTGGAACACAACTTGTTCAGATTTTTGGCTTTCATTTTCTTGCAGTTTTAGAGTAAAATATATATTTTAATATATATACATATATTTTATATAAACTAATAATAATTATATTTTTACATTGCACATGTTCATAAACTCAAACTTATATAACTTCTTTTATGTTTTACTTTCATCATTTCTACACTTCTACAATAATCTGGCAAATGTCTTCTTTAAAACAAGACCAACAATAAGTCTATACTCCAAAGCATTCTTGAATTACAACCATTTAAGTTTGGATGGTGGTTTTTATGTCTATGCGAAAAAAAGGGGGATGACAGTATTATTCACTTGTAAGGTAAATAATTTTCGCCATTTGGCTATAAAGAATGTTTATCTTTACAGAAGGTTACTAATGTTTACTCTATTGAAGGTTGGCTTTTTGATAACAGACTGCACACTAGAGTCATCTTTATTCCTTGTGTTGCAAGTACTTTGTGGGCTTTAATAAATCTCACATTTGGTTAATTGATTTTGTTGTGAATGTACCCGATGTTGCGCCCTGACCCCAGTCCACCTAGGGGCATAACATTACTCAATTTTCATGCAATTCACTTCATATAGTATAGCAGTAGATAAGTCAAGTCTCAACTCTTTTTAGATATATTGTTCATATGCAAAAATCCCATATGGAATGGTAATGCTTGAAAGTTCCGTTTTCTCCGATTTGAGGTACAGTGGAGAACTTTGGTTATACCAGCTGTAATCCTCTAGATAAAAAGGTCATCTTGGACTTAAATTGAAGCTTAAAAAATTGTGAAGTTTTTCATGTACATTTGTGGCAGTTATATGTATAATAAAATGCTTGAAAATGATCATCTTTGATGACAATATGTCAGGCGGACAGACATTTTTTTGTCTTTTGGGGTATGTTGAGGGTGATATTTGACAGTAAAAAGGCAGCAATCCCCAGAATATTTTTCTGCTAGTTTCCCCTATGTGTCGGGATACACTATGCAAAATTTTAGGGTGATATGACCATTTATGTAGCTGCAGTACCTTAATATTCACAATTACATAATTCCGCCAAAAGCTTTTCCCCAAAAGGGTGTTTTTTGGGCCCTGAGGCCAAACGGGGCCGAGTTGGGGGTGGTCATTATCAACTTGTGATGGCCCAAGGTATAGGATAATAGGAAATAATAGTGAAAAAAAGGTAGCAAAAAACATCCTGAGGAGTGGACCTGGCTCCCGGCCTATAAAGGGATACAATTATTGACTAAATCCATTAAATTAAACCCATAAAAGAGGGGTATCCAAAATTGGTTCAAGTGTGTTTAGTTGGGGTTGGAGGTGAATTCTGCAGGACAGTGGCCCTCAAGGAACTGAGTTTTGCACCCCTGTTCTATACAGACGCTTTATATGATGAACAGATTGAATTTAGGCTTTTATTCAAATTTAAACTTTCAGCGAAAATAAACAGAAGCTCAACCGAACCTGCTTGACGTACAAGAACAAACCTCATTGGTTCTTGCAGAAGCTCAAACAGCACGTTTTTACGCGCACGCGTAACACACTAGAAAAAAGCTGATTGGTTCTCGCACGTCAAGCAATCATGCTTGAGCTTCTGTTTACCACAACTGATGTGTGAGTTGATGAATGTTTATATGTGAATAAAAGCCTAAATTCAAAAATTATAGAAGAAACACAGATAAATGTAACCATGTTTTATTATAGCTTTGTACTAAATAATGTTAACGTTACTGACTGCTTCATTTTCCACTAGACAGGCACCTTACCAGATTGTGGAACTGAGCTTCTATTTCTGCTTCATTCATTAATGTGCTCATGTTGGCATGAGGCAATGTGGGCGGAGCTTATTGACATAAGGCGTCAGAAGACGCCTAAAATCAAAGGTCACCATAGCGAGGACCAGCAAGTTGCCATGGACACCACTCTGCTGCCATGGGTACCAGCTGGGTTACACTGTCCAAGAGAAATCATGTAATTGTGAGACAAGGTCATTTCTATAACACACACACACACGCACACACACGCACACACACACACACACAGAGAGAGAGGGTTGTCTCAAACCAGAGGGTAGCAAAGTGATTAGAGATTCAAAGACTGCAATGAGATTATTTTTAGAGGAGTGTCTAGATCAACAGCTCAAAATCACACTACACAAATTCAACATGAAAAGGAACTTGAGACGAGGCCCCGCCCACAAGCTGTGATGTCATACACAAGCCTATTGCAGCTTTAAGTGTGAACTGAAAGTAATGTTTTTGGAAACTTAATTGCATGTTAATTGCAATAACATGAACATGTATTATAGGTTTTTTTTTTAATTAAATGTATATTTAAATTGTGCAATTTCATAATTGCACTGTTGTACCTGCAGTTCAGTGGTGATAATCACACTAAAATACATCTATTTAAATTTGAAAAAAGGTGGGAATTCAAAATATATTAACTTTAAAGATAATATCGCATGAAATATAAAACTATAATCGGGTACTTAAAATTATAATCAAATTGTTCTGTCGAGCTTATTAATATAAACATTTATAGTAAACTAAAAGACAGTATTGAAATATTTTTGTAATTAGATATTTAAAATTATAATATTATGATAATATATAAAATTATTAAAATATAAATCAACTACTTGACGTGCTTTAGCATGTTAGTCAACACATCAAAACAAGTGTACTTCACTCAAATATGACGAAAGATTATTATTAGTTAAGAAACTTATAAAATATTATCATAATATTATTATCTGCAAGTAGATTTTCTTTTTTTTTTTACAAAACATACAGTACTTTTAAAAGTGCAAATTCAATAAAGTTATGTGCACTAGTTTTTAGAGACTGACAGTGATGTTTTTTTAGATAATACTATTTTATTTAGCACATTCTGGGCTGAAATATTCTCGGCTGGCGAGCGACGCACCTACTGTCATCCTGTCCCAACACCTGTCATAGAAACCTTTCATCATCCAATCAATTCCAGATGGATCCATCTCATATTTTATCTTTGAATATTCTGCTTCCCTTTGAAATTTATCACATTACGTAAGTAAAATGTGAATGGCATTGCGTTTAGCAGATAAGAAACGTGTTTTGTCTCCTGATTTCAGTGAAATGCTTCATTAAGAGCAAGAAAACAGGTGTATTAGAGACATTTTCAAGTTGTCAGATAAAGTCCAAACTAGCAACAGCCTTAAACACGGATTAAACCGTTTGCTATTTGACCTCTAAGGTGGTGGGGCAAGTGTTGTTGTGGCCTGCCTTTATGCAGGGAATTATGAATGAATCGAAATGTGTGTGTAGCTGATAAGAGTAAACATATATTAGAGCATGTCAGTACAGATGATTTAGCGACTACAGGCTACAGGTTTTTCACTGGCTGAGCTGAGCACACACACACACACACACACACACACACACACACACACACGTCAGAGTGAATCCAGCACATTTCCTCAAGTGTCCAGGGGTCTTCCATCGCTACAGGCAACTACATCACTTAAACCATGTCAATGCATCAATCACCAAGGCAACCGTGTTACAACTAGCATGTCAATACATGGCAATCATTTTGACTCGCAGAGAGAGAAAGAGACAGAGTGGGGTCATGACAGCTGTCAACAGCATGTCTGGGAAAAGAAATACAGTCAAATCAAAGAAATAAGTTATTATACCTTTTTATTTATTTCACTTTATTACTACTACTAGTAGTAGTAGTCGTATTTGCATGCAGACATTATCCTCATGACAATTAAGCAAATATCTCATAAAGTAAAAAAAGAATAATAATTAGTACATATATTATTAATAATAATTACTAATGGTTACTAATTATGATCATTATTTTTTATAATAATAATAATAATAATATTGCTATTGTTGTTATTATTATTAATTTAAAGGGATATTTCATCTACAAATGAAAATCCTGTCATCTTTAACTCACCCTCGAGTTGTTTCAAATATGTATGAATTTCTTTCTTCTGCTGAACAAAAAAAAAAGATATTTTGAGGAATTGACGGACCCCATTGTACGGAGCCCCTAAGGGGACGTGGGGGTGGAAAAAATATGAGATGGGAGGAAAATTAATAAGTCAATGGTTTTGCATTCACTCGCAAATGTTTTGTGTTCCCCCGAGAAACTTTGCTATCCCTCGCAAAAATGTTTCTATTCGCTCGCAAAACTTTTGTGTTCTTTAGGAAAGTGAACGCAAAGTTTCTCGGGGGAACCAAAACATTGCGAGAGAAAGCAAAAAAAAAAAAAAAAAAGATTCCTCCCATCTAATTTTTTTTTCTTCACCATGTCCTTCTAGGGGCTTAGTACCATAGACTTCCAGTATGAAAAAAAAAATACTATGGAAGTCAACGAGGCCCTTCAAAATCGTCTTTTGTTTTCAGCAGAAGAAAGAAATTCATACAGCTTTGAACCAACTTGAGGGTGTGTGAATGATGAGAATTTTCATTTCATTTTGAAAAAAAAAAAAAGACAAAGAAACAAACCTCTTAAGCATTTGAACACATTATGTTATGTAGGGATCTTTTTCATTCTTCTGTTCCTGAATTTTCATTCCTGAAGCTCAATGGAAAAACATGATGCTATAGCAACACCAAGGTCATGCCTTGTTTCCACAAACACAAATTGAAAATGGACCTTGAATAACGGTATACATCGCTTCAGATAAAGCGTAAGCCTAAAGCAAAATGCCATTTCTTTTTTATTTTGTGCTGAAATGTCACCCAGACAGTTGGTCAGATTCACCCGCCTCAGACACAGGAGACCCTGACAGCACTTAAAAGTCTAAAAATGAATGGATGTTGTGATGGTGGTGATTGTGCTTGATTGCTGTAGTGCGTCTGGAGGGTTTGTGAGTGTGAGTGTTAAAGGGAAATTAAGTGCTTTGGGACTGTGATTTCCACCGAACTGCAGGATCAACAATTAACGCTTGACACCAGCTCTTTACAAAGTCAAACACACAAACACGGACTATGGAGAACGACTACAATGAGAAATGCAAATGCTAATATTGTTGCATCCTATTGGCAGAAACTTCCTGTTGCACCGTTTGAAATTAAATGAAAATGCATTATAGTTTATGTTTATAATAAATGCAATTATTTGAACTTGAGAGTGTTTTTTGGCCCACTTAAGCAGGACTTAGTACGTAATATACACTAAAATATACCGATTGATTGATTGGTTGCAGTTACACATTTGTAATGAAGTTGCTGTTTAGTGCATTTAAAATATATTCTCTTCAAATTCAATATCGAACACCACACTGCTGTTACAAATACTATCACATTAAAGTTATTTTAAATGTGTAACTGCAACCAACTGTTAGTCAAGACATTAAAATCATATGGCTGATTGTAGATTAGTGAACTACTTAGATGATGGCAATTTTTTTATTTATTATATGTGTATTGTATGTTTTGTGTGTACTGCGAGTACTTTACTTACTTGATGTGTTGCTGCTAATGCACTTTAATTTCCCAACTGGGATCAATAAAGTACTAGGCTACTACAACTTCCACTGCTACTACAAAGAATTTACACTTTCCCAGTGAAAGACTGTCTGCCGTCTTTAAAATATTACATTTTAGTTAAGGTGGTTAAAACTACTTATTTTGTGCACAGTTTAAATGCACAAATATATCTAGCTGCTCTCTGAACTGAAGAGAGAGAGTCCAGTTGTCACGAAACATAACCGGTCTATCCTACTCTTCACACTTGATCAAAACCACACAGAAATACCAGTCAGGTGTATGAATCCCCTCTTTCTCTCTCTCTCACACACACACACACACACACACACACACTGGCAGAACATGTTCAACAGCAGGTGTGAGTTTGAGGCGTTGATGCGTGAATAATCCTTATGAATTAAAATCGAAAACGGCCAGCTAATAACGAAAACTAGATTAACAAGGTTAAAAGCGTTACCATGCTACAGCAGTGATTTGACTTAAAAACATAACCATGCCTTTCCATTAAAGGGAACAAAATAGGGTGTGAAACTTTTCCCCCTTTTCTTTTCCTACAAAAGATCAGTGCTTAAATGATATCAAATGAAATACCATATGAGCAGTTTTATTTTATATTCATTCATTTTGTTATGAGGTCTGCAGTTTTTGCTATTAAAGTTACTAAAATTTGGGATATGTCTAAAGATTGATATGACATTATATGATATCCTATCCTATCCCATCCCATCCCATCCTATCCTATATACTATCATATCCTATCCTGTCCTACATCCTATCCTATCCTATCTAGGGGTGGGAATATTTGGTCACCTCACGATCCGATCCGATTCCAGAACGATTCTTTATCTACATCCTATCCTATCCTATCCTATCCTATCCTATCCTGGACATTATATGTTAGTGAATTTCTCTGACACCTTTTTACCACACGGGATGTCCTGTAAAGAGCATTCAGGGCTTTTCATAGACACATAGAAATGTTTGGCGGTTTCACCATGACAACAACTTCTCCTTAGCCTTTAAAAATGACTGACATTAATTTGGTGATCAAATTTAGCACTCTTATGCACTTGGATTTTAATTGTTTGATATACTATATAGGTCACTCTAAGGTGTGTCAGGCTGAGAATCACCATTTTAAAGGGGGGGCAGGATAATTTGATGCGTTTAAAACTACTGACTTTTCATGCTCAGTTAATTTTATACATATCTAATAGTTCTCACAACAACAACAGGATTGCTGTCTCTATTGCTTTAAAATAATTGTAAACCCAATTGCACCATATTCTTAAAGAAAAAAATTGTTGAAGCAATCTGTGCCCGAGTTATTGTGTCGAAACGCAGACTCGACTTCTGTTCTGGCCACATGTCCTCTTCAGGGTCAAAATTCAGACAAGCAGATGAAACATGGGACTCATTATGGGTCTCGTTGATTCAATTACTGACCTAAAAACAACCTAAATTAATAAACCCACAAGGCTATCGTTTCAGTCTCTGTATATGCATAATCTGATACTGATTTCGTCTGCATCCTCTGTGGACAGTTGGATCGAAAAGCTTCGAGAAGAGCCAAGCCGTTTGGAAAGGAGATTTAGATTATTTCCGCGAGCTGCTTGTGGGCGCAATCTGTTTTCCAGCGCGGCGGCGGTCTTCAGCGCTGTCCACATTGATTATATTCTGTGATTTTGGGGCGAAAGCCCAGCAGACGCTTATTTGGATGCTCTGATCTCTCCAAATCTCCTTTGAACCTCTCAGCGCAGCTTGCCGGGTCACAGGAGGGGCGGGTGAACACGTCCAGAAGCCGATGTCTTGGCTCTGGTTTTAATCGGATTCAGACCCAACCGATACCTGTAATCACCTGCGTATGATAAACACCTGATGGCATCCAGATACTGCCAAGACCAATTAACTGGCGTTCAGAATCAGGGTAATTAACTGCTGATTGGTTGCACATCACACAGCTGCATACGAGCAAAAGGTCGGCAGACGCCAATATGACCAGCCTAGTGGTTTCCACGCTCGGATCGCATGCTCTGATTGGACGACACTCAACGAGGCGGTGTTGTGCAAACAGCGGGTCGTCCTGGTAACACTGCGACAGGTAAAGGAGCATGCGCTCACAGATTGAGCACAGGTGTCGTTTGTTAAAAGGCCGATGATGGTGAATCGTCTGGCAAGACTACAGAACATTGAATGCGAACTGCACAGAGCGATATCAGCTTATGCACGGAAGATTGATTACGGCGAGAGAAAGACGCAGGTGCAAAAAAACCTGCCAAAACAATCAGCTCTCATTCTATTGCCCTCATAAAGGCCAGAATCCATAAAGCGATTCTCTCTGTGCAGACACACAAAAGACAAAGGGCCGCATCTGAACACACACAGGCACAATGCATGCTGGGCCAGCCATTCTCTTCAGTCCTGCTGAAACGGCATTATTGGGGACTGGATTTAAGGCGAAAGTAATTAAGCGCTAATTAAATATCTGTGGTACACCTGGTAAAGAGTCTGAACAGACCATTGGCTCGATATCGGCGGTCAATGTGAAGACAGCCGTTATTTGTCCCTCGCTCACTGTGGAACAGCTTCCATTTTTTTGATTTTAATTAGTTTGCAACTGCTTAGAAACACACTAAAACAGAAGTTGACGTCAGAATACTCTGCACATTAAACTGGCAAACAGGTATTTTAAAATCAGAACCGTTACACAGTTGATTTGGAAACTGTGTGATTGATGATAGATGATGGTGAGAGTGTGCTTGTGTGTGTGTGCTTCAGGTCTGACCTTGAATTCTTCTGAAGCGTTTTTGAAGTACATAATAATGCCACCAATAGCTCCAGACACCAACAGAAGTGTCCATCACTCAGGGTCAGCATGAACACAAAATCACCTTCACTGTCCCGGTGCGTTTTGTATTTGATGTGTAATGGGAGACACGCTGGCTGTCAGTCAGACACTCACTGGTGGTCTTTCTCAATGAATACTATCACACGTCAAACTCTCTTATCAAACGCCTTCCCTACAGCAAAAACATGATACCTACCACCATCTTCCACAGCAAAACACCAAAAGGGTTTCACATTTTGTCCCCCTGACCAAATATCCTTCCCTGACTTCTGTATTTCTTTTCTCTTTCTTCGATCAAACCAAGACCTGAATACAGACATCACTTTCACCTGACCTCAGATGCCCCGCCCACTAGGTTTCCAGAGCCCCGCCCATATGCTCTCTCTGTGGATTTCAAAAGCTCCACGCACTTCTCTTATCTGTTTGGAGTTCAAAAGCTATACGTCGCCTTCCCTTATCTCTGACTCAGAATGCAAGTTCAGTATACAGCATCCTACCTACTATTTTTTTTTTAAATATGCAAAAAGAGTAGGCTACAGATTATGAATCAATAAATATTTCCAACTTCAGCATGCTACATTGTTGTAAGTGATCTTGCATTTTACTCAAATTTTGAGTAAAAATTTGTTGCAACAATAAATCAAATTTAATATTGCTTATAAAAGTTGATAAAAAAAAACACTTAGATAGACTATTCAAAGTTCTGTTGTATATGGCACATTTTAGTAAATGCTATTCTCGTATGCACTCGTGTTGTGCACACTGCATACTGAATACAACGAATCTCAGAATATTGTGCGAAACAGTATGCATTATGCAGCACTGTTTGCACTGTTATGACGTGACCTCATTACATGTGTCACACATTACATCTTTAATTCAGTGAGTTTCATCTCACAAATAAAAATAGTTATTTTTGCAATTATTGTATTGCATGTACACTATCGTTGAAAAGTTCAGGGTCAGTACTTTGATTTTTAACGAAATACTGTTATTCAGTAAGCATGCATTAAAGGGTTAGTTGGTTCACCCATAAATGAAAATTATGTCATTAAGTACTCGCCCTCATGTCGTTCCAAACCCATAAGACTTTTGTTCATATTCGGAACACAAATGAATATATTTTTAATGAAATCTGAGAGTTTTCTGTCCCTCCGTTGACAGCTAGGCAACTACAATTTTGACACGTCAAAAAGTTCATAAAGACATCGTAATCTAATCCATAAGAATTGAGTGGTTCAGTCCAAATTTTCCGAAGAGACTTGATCACTTTATATGATGAACAGGCTTTTATTCGCATATAAACGTTGATCAGCGGACATAAACAGAAGCTCAACCGTACATGCTTGTCACGCTAGAAGAAACCTCTTGCAGAAGCTCAAACGTGCTGCGTAACACGAGAAAAAACCTCATTGGTTCTCGCACGTCAAGTGAAAATGCTTTACCTTCAGTTTACCACAACTGATGTGTGAGTTGATGTGAATTAAACCCTATATTCAATCTGTTCATCATATAAAGTGATCTCTTCAAAAAATTTGGACTAAACCACTCAATTCATATGGATTACTTTTACAATCTTTTTATGAACTTTTTGAAGCGCCAAAGTGTCAGTTGCGTATATGTCTATGGAAGGACAGAAATCTCTCAGGTTTCATCAAAAAGATCTTCTCAATGGCGTAATGAGCAGAAGAGACTTCTATTAAAACCATCATAATATCTCATCAACACCAACATTTTGAGTGTATAATGCAGTAGATTTCCCCAGGTATTTTCCAGGTAAACTTGCTGTTTTCCACCTTGCTCTCCAATTACAAGCTCCGCCCTTTTCTCCCTCTTCATTACTGAGTTCATTCATCTAGCCTTCCTCCACTATCTGATCCTCTCTTCATCAAGCCTTTCAAGCCTTCTTCCCTCTCCTTTCATGCGGCAGCGGAATGACAGATTTAATATGCGCTGAGGTGCATTTGTCACTGATAATATTATTACAAACAGGCGACGTGTCTCTTTGGCATAAACACTCGTGAATGAGCTCTGACAGTGACAAATAAACGCCATCTCAAACGTCCTCTGGATAACTCCGATTAAATTACACATGTGAGACTTTGAGGATTCAAGCCATCAGACGAGTTGTTCCGTTTGTGTTGTGTTAATTGACAATTTGATATTCAAGGAATCATTCACCCAAAAGTGAACAATCTGCCATTTTGAATTACTGGCATGACATTTCAAATGCTTTAAATTCAAAAATCCAAAATTTGTCTAATTTCCATGTAACAAAAGTTAAGAATAGCATCCATCAAACAAAAAAAAAGTACAAAACCACTATAAAAGTTGTTAAATTCCATGCTTTCTGAGGTCATGGTTGTTTTATAAAAGACTTGAAATATAGTGCATATATAGTGCATGAGTCTTATAGAGTAATGCTATGATGTTTTCTCTTCTGTTTTTTCTTTTTTTTTTTACTAAAGGAAAAGAGATTCTTCAAGGTTCTACTTTTGCGTTGAATAGAAACAGTTTTGTTGACTAGGTAAATGATTTACAGGACCGATTTAAAAAAAAGATTTTACATTTTTCACATGAATGTAATATTTGACCCCAAATATTTTTGAGGTAATTATTTATTTATTTATTTATTTCAGAACATACACTGCCATTCAAAAGTTTGGGGTCAGTAAGATTATTTAATGTTTTTTTGAAAGAAGTCTCTTATGCTCACCAAGGCTGCATTTGTTTGATAAAAATACAGTAAAAACAGTGAAATATTATTGCAATTTAAAATAACAATTTTCTATTTTAATATATTTTAAAAAGTAATTTATTCCTGTGATGCAAAACAGAATTTTCAGCATCATTACTCCAGTCTTCAGTGTCACATGATCCTTCAGAAATCATTCTAATATGCTGATTTCCTCATCAAGAAGCTTTTCTGATTATTATTAATGTTGAAAAGAGTTGTGCTGCTCATATTTTTGCGGAAACCGTGGTAAAACATGTTCAGGATTATTTGATGAAGAGGAAAAAAACAGCATTTATTTGGACTAGAAAACTTTTGCAACATTATAAAATGTCTTAACTGTCACCGTTGATCAATTTAATGCACCCTTGCTGACTAAAAGTATGAATTAATAAAATAAAATAAAAAACATTGTACTGAATCCAAACTTGTGATTGGTTGTGTAAAGCCCTGCATTTGTGCAAAAAGCTGACATAAAACATTCCTTGTTTCCTCTGTAGCTTTATCTGCAGCAATTAAACTCAATTCACTGAACAGTGAAGCTAGTGCGGCTTTCATTTATCAGAAAAGACGAACACAGGCGTAAGGAAAAGCTAACAGAGTAAATACCACAGCTCGTGCGCAGGTATTCCTGCAGGTAGATGGATGCGACACTTCGGTCTCATAACTAAAGATACAGAAGAGCGAATCTATCATGGCCAAACGCTATCATTAGCTATCTGGCAACTTACTCATTTTGACAAAGTGCAGCGCTTACATAGTTTATCACAGAGCTCACAGTAACCAAAGTCATCACACAAACTTTCACACGCACACACACACAAACACACATACAGCAGATAGGAATGGATGAGTTCAAATGAAGGAGAGACTTTTAACTGCGGGAAAAAGAAGGGAATAAATCAGTTATTACGTTGACGTTTCCCACTGAGCTGCAAGAAAAAGATTTTGTAATGTTTAGGGTGATGTGATCTCTGAAAAAAAAAAAGAGATGCAGGGAAGTTAATATTTTTCTGATACATACTGTATGGGACGCACTCATACTGGACTTCTAGGTATTTGTATGTTCCAGGGCAGGGATCAGGAAATGCATCCGGTCCAGCCACGACAGCGCACTGCGTCCGGTTATTACACCTGAAAACACACAAACAGATGGAACAATGATCATTAGTGGGATCAGTACTATTGCTGACACTTGATGACATTTATAACCTTTAGTAATGCACTTTGGCACGTGCTGTAACTCATCCTGCACTGTTTGAGAGAAAAAAAAATCTGATTTTGGAGGGATTGAACCTCAAAACCAATATAGACTTTTTTGACTTGGGCCAGTCACTGTCCAGCAGAACCTTTCACAGTATCCATCAAACGTCCAGAAGTATGCTAAAAACTTTAACGAGCATTTTTGCAAGAAGCAACACAAGCATTTTCTTTCAAAATCTAGTTAAATCTTCAATATGGCACTTAAAGGGACAGTTCACCCTAAAAATGAAAATTCTGTCATCATTTACTCACGCTCAACCTGTATAAATTTCTTTCTTCTGCTGAACACAAAAGAAGATATTTTGAAGAAAATTGACTTTTTTCCCCATTGAAAGTCCCCATTGACCAAAAAAATACTACTATGTCAATGGGGCCCAACAAAGGTTTGGCTACCAACATTCTTCAAAATATCTAATTTGAGTAAATGATTACTTTTTTTTATATTTTATTCATAAAATTAAGACTTCATCAAATCAAAATTGACATTATTTACTTAATAAATGTATCTGCTTTTAGTGTGGTTCATAAGTGCACACTATTCATAATTTTTCAGCAAAATATACTGTAATAACTGTTAACGCACATCATGATGCTAAAATTCTGCCTTTGTAGAAGCTTTTATGTCTTTCATTTTCTTTCACACACATGCGCGTGCGAGCACCACGGCATGTGTGTTGTGTGAATGTGCGTTGCAAATTAATGATTTGTAAATAAAGTAGTAAATTAGTTTTTTTTTTTTTTTTTGCACAAACAAAGCACTTGTGTCGCTTCATAAAATTCAGGTTAAACCACTGGTCACATTGATTACAAAAATGAAGTGAAATAATTGAAATAATTAAAAAAGACCTTCATTTGTGTTCCGAAGATGAATGAATCTCTTACGGGTTTGGAACGACATGAGGGCGAGTAATTAATGACAGAATTTTCATTTTTGGGTGAACTATCCCTTGAAATATATTATTTTACAGTAGATTATTTCCATCATCTTTTTAAAAGTCTGCTAAAGTGTACTTCTTTTTCCACAAGGGTGAGTAAATGATGACATATCATAGCTATGTATATATTTCCGCAAAAGAGTGCAGCAAAATCTGTACTGGATGACACATTTGTACGGTGAATTTTACCGTATCATATCTTATTAGTTATGATCCGCCCCATACATTATTTTCTGCTGAATATTCAGTTTTCCGCGAAAATGTGCCACGGTAAAGATTCAAATCGAGTTTTGCAAGAATCATGGCGATCATTTAAAGATGAAATCTTCCATGAGGCTCAATGTCAGAATAATGTCAGCAGATCAGCGTGTGATGAAAGTAACACCTGAGACACTCGAGGCTGATTCATTGAACAGTTAGCATGTGGCTAATGAGGGGGAACAAATGGTTTTTGAGTGGCGGGGTGTGTGTGTGTGTATGTGTGTGGCAAAGAACTTGAGTGTGTATTTCTGTGCAAAGTGCATCAGATCAGAGTCTGTGGATCAGTGTGCATGTGCAACTGTGACTAATATTTAGAGGACAAAAGCACCCATGTGCAAAATCAGACTGAACGCATTTACTGCCATTTCATTATGCAAATACACCTTTACTTAGCTATCTAAATGAGGAATCCCAACACACCTTTTAAAGCTGATTATAACTTAACAGGGATACTCTCTGCATTGTTAGAATTAAAATTTGCAATACTAGTAAATGTACAAATGATATGATTTTTTTTTTTAGTTAAAAGAATATGTAAATATGTATGCAACGTATCACATAAAATATACATACACTACCGGTTTGGAATAATTTTAAATGTTTTTAAAAGAAGTCTCTTATGCTCATCAAGGCTGCATTTGTTTAAAAATGTGAATATATTGTAAAATAAAATGTATTCTTGTGATGAAAAAAGCTGACTTTTCAGCATCATTACTCTAGTGTTCAGTGTCACATGCTCCTTCAGAAATCATTCTAATATGCTGACTTGCTACTCAAGAAGCATTTCTTAATATTATCAGTGTTGAAAAGAGTTGTGCTGCTTCATATTTGGGTGGCTCCATCACTTGGAGGTGGCTCCACCACTGGTCCTGTGGTGTTTGGACTATTTATCCCTCAGACCACAGTATGTACGCCTGCAGAACAGTGTCTCAAGCACTGTTCTTAGCAGCACAGGGGTGCCACAAGGAACTGCGCTGGGTCCGTTCCTGTTTACCATCTACACAGCGGATTTTCAATACAACACCGACAGATGCTTCTTGCAGAAATTCTCAGATGACACCACAGTTGTCGGCCTTATAAGAGGAGGTGATGAGGAGGAGTACAGGGGAACACTCAACAACGTTGTGCAATGGAGTGCGAACAATCATCTCCATTTGAATACCACAAAAACCAAGGAGATAGTTGTGGACTTCAGGAGGGGGAGGAGGAGGATCCAACCAACACCTATTACCATCGGGGGCACTGAGGTGGAGCTGGTGACCAATCACAAGTACCTTGGTGTGCAGCTTGACAGTAAGCTGGACTGGAAGAGCCATATGGAGGCGGTGTACCGCAAGGGGCAAAGCCGACTTATTTTTTAAGGAGGCTAAGGTCGTTTGATATCTGTCAACCCTTGCTCTGCAGTGTCTATCAAACAGTGCTGGCCAGTGCTCTGTTCTTTGCTGTGGCTTGTTGGAGAGACGGCGTCCGCACAGCAGACAGAAACAGAGTGGACAAGATCATCAAGAAGGCTGGCTCGGTGGTTGGGGCTGAACTAGAGATGGTTCAGCAACTCGCAGAGGCCAGAACATTGAATAAACTAAGATCAATATTGACCAACCCTGCACACCCAATCCACCACCTGAAGGTGATAAACAGTAGCACCTTCAGTCAAAGACTGATGAAACCAATGTGCAAGTCGGAGCGGAAGTCCTTCATACCAGCTGCTATATGACTCTATAATGTACAAAAATAGATATGTGAATGTATGGTGTTGGGTCTGCCTTGAAGCTGCCGTGACACTGTAATTTCCTGCAAAGGATTAATAAAATGATCTATCTATTTTTGTGTAAACTGTAATACATTTCTTTCTGGATTCTTTGATGCATAGAATGTACAAAAGAAAAGCATTTATTGAAACATTTAAAATAATAATAAAAAAAACATTTTAATTTTTTTTAATTGAAATAAAGCTGAAATAAAAAAATAACAATTAAAAAAATGTGAAATGTTGCTTTGGCAACTAACCGAAATAAATACATTTTTGTACTAAAATTACTAGACTGAAACTGAAATGAAAAATGTAATAAAGCTACAAAGTAACTAAACTAATAAATATTACTAAAACGCATAACAAAATTACTAAAACTTAAACTTAAATTAAAATGAGAACTGAAAAAGAACAATCAAATCCAAAATCAGCTTGATTTAAGATAAAGATGTATTTTTATTTATTTATTTAGTGACACATATCTGGAATATTCCTCACATAAAAAATATGAAAAACACTAACAAAATTACCTCTGCAGTAATAAATATACTAGAAAAAAATCCCTTAACATTCTTTTTATTAAGTACAGTTTCATGGCCGGTACATGTCAGTTCATCCAATTCTTTTTCTTTATGTAGTCGTTGTTTAAAAAAAAAAAAGTCAAAATATAGTGAGTTATGGAGGGTATTTTTATGATGCCAGTTGGAGCACATTACGAGGAAGGATTGTGCCAAAAAATATACATTTCTCAACTAAAATTTTGAAATTCAACATAGATAAAAATTCATCAGAGTTTAAGAGGATCGAAGCAAATCCGCTCAGAATTCATCCACCCTCAGAGAATTTGCCAACACAATGCGTCCGCTCTGTCCGTCACAAACAAACACTACCTGTTTTTGTGGCCGGACCGGGTCAGGTGAGGTCCAGCTCAGAATTTAATCAGGTTTCATCACGGGATCGAGAGGATTTGTTTTAGATTAGAGTAAATTATGCAACACAATGAGGATTACACTGCAAATCCTGGATTCCAGACCTCTGATTGAGCACGGACAACTGCATTTCTCCGCCGCTGATGGGATATTTTCCAAACCGATGCTCTGGAGAACACACAGCCATGTGAAGCCCAAATGCAAACACCTCCAAGACAAAACCGTGCACCGTGAGGAAATTAGAACACCACAAATCAATGCAAGGACGCTTCAGTATCGATTAAAGCCACAAACGGTCCTACATCCAGCCATGTGTTGGCAAACATCCTAATTATCAAACCACCATAAAGCATATCAAACTCTTTACCTTCCAACTAACTGCTTTCCACTCCTGAAAACACACAGTCGGTATGGCGGACTGGTTTTCAAAAGACAAAAATCGATAAATCAGTATAGATTTGGAAAGGGAATAGTAATGTTCTGCTTTAGCTTTGTCCACTAATGTCTTCACCAATCGAATGAATCACTAAGACAAATCTATAAATGGATATCCAATTAACCTTTAAGAACACCTGGACAGAGGGTCCAAAATGAACAGCGCCAAGTCAGGGTAAAATTGTCTTTGGTGATTCAATAAAATTGAGTCAGAGAACAACGGGGTGTGTTGGAAGCAAGATTTTTGAAAGGGGGTGTCCAGGTGTTCACGAGTTTACACCAAAGATCCAGGCAAGACAAGATTAAACATGTAATTACTTCCAAAATAATTGCCTACAACATTCTAAAATATGCCAGTTTAATACGACATGTAAGCTAGCTATGTATCGTTTCTTTTGCAACAACTCTTTTCCAGTCATAGACCAGTGCTCAAGCACTGACTAGAATCCAGCGCAGACAAGAATCAGCATTCACGTGTTCAAAAATGTGTTGCGCTGGCAACAATCCGGTGGTGGCTAGAATCACGCAGCGGAGGAATGGAAAGTTGACAAGCCATTAAAAAAAGTATTGACTTAAGAACCACTTATATATTTTCAAATATTTTCAATAAAATCATGTCCCCATTCACTCCGCTGACGAATTTTAAAATTAATTAAACTAAATTCTATTTATAAAGTAAAACTTTTACATTTTTAGGCATTAACTAATGCCAATGCCTAATGCCAAAATGTTTTCTTTGTTACTTTGAGTAGCATGGGAGAGAGTCGGAAGTTCATTTGTTGCCCCTACGAGTTTATAATAGCATTTTTCAACAAGATTTTCACATGGATAAAGAAAAAAGAACTGCCAAAATGTTTTTAAATGTTGGCCTTATTAAACTATGTTTTAAACATGTGAATAAACAGTCTAATATGTCTATTTATTTTTAACCCTCTGGGGTTGGCTATCGCGTCGGGGCGAAGAGCTCGCTTTTTTATCAGTGGAAAAAAGACTCAAAATACTCTGTTGATTTTGATCTTACATATAAGTGTTGTACATCATTAGATCCTGTTAAGTGTCTATTTTTTAGGGCATTTTAAAACAGTTTTAAAACAGTGTTGTACTTTTTGCCAAATAAAGAAAAACATAAAACAAGAATTGCACAACCATGTAAAATTTTAAACTACTCATTTGTCAATTTTAAAATTATTTATTCATTTACATTTTTATGTTTTAATTAAATTGATGTATTCCTTATTCTTTCGGTTTATAAGGTGTCACAACAAATCCTGCATTCCTAGTCTTCCATACATAATAGCATCTGTGACATTTAGTCACCTATCAGTTCAAAATCACAATCCACAAAATGTGCATTTAAAAAAAAGATGTCTACTTTTGCGTGGATAAATACACTATCATAAAAACAGACAGTATTCCAGTGAATACCTTAATTATGGTTTCAAACCTTCTCCCACCAATGCACAGCTTCCAATGTGTTTACTATGTGAACAAGTTTTTTCAAATGACGCCATGAAACCTTCAAGTCTCAAGGAGCACCTTATGAAGATCCACCCAGGCAAGGCAGATAAGGACCGTCCGTTCTTCCAGGCCTTAAAAGAGCAACATGGTAGCAGAACCATCGGCAGTCTCTTCGCTAAGAATACCAGACAAAATGATAGTGGGCTAATAGCGTCATATAAAATCTCCAATCTTGCCGATCACCGAATGTGGACAGGCGTTCACAATTGGAGAAAAGTTGGTTCTTCCTGCCATCAAAGAGGTAATCTCTACCGTGATGAAGCGCGATCCCACACAGGTGTTGAAATCCATCCCTCTCAGCAATGACACTGTGGCACGAGGGGATACATGAAATGGGTGCAGATACAGAGGAGCAGCTATGTGCCATCCTGCGGGACTCTCCATTCAGCCTTCAGCTGGACGAGACAACCACCGCTGACAACAACGCTCTGCTGATGGCCTATGTCCGTTATAGGGCCTCAAACACGAGATGGCAGAGGGATTTTTGTTTTATAAATATCTGGAAGCCAGACCATTTTTAACACGCTTTCTGCTTATTTACAGGAGAAATCAATTCCCATCTCTAACATCCTCGCATGTGCCACTGATGGTGCACCCGCAATGGTCGGCAGGTACCGTGGGTTCACCGCTCTGCTGAAGGAGCAGGTGCCGCATATCCATAGATCTGGATAATGGATAGGGGGCGCTGGCCCAAAAAAGGTTGAGAATCACTGATTTAGGGGATGCTTTTATCCATCGTTCAGAACAAGATGAAAAACGTAAATGTAAACGAAAATTAGAAATGTTGCATTGTAGTGTTGTCAAAAATTGCGCTATGTATCGATACTGAAATATCTGAAACGGTTCCAATACTTCATTTCTGTAGTATCAATGTACAGATACCAGCTGCACGTTCTCGCTCTCCCTTCTCTCTGACAGTGAATTGACACACACTGACTCACTCATCTCATTCGCTCCTTGTATTGTCATCATTTTAGTCATTCACGCAGTTTCTAACTCGCACCCAATGCGCGTGCTCTTTATGCTGCCTGCTCTATAGCACGCATATAAAGATGCCTCTCAAACAGCTCGCGAGTACTAGGGCTGTCACTTTTTATTCGATATTCGAATATGCATTCGAACATGACGTGAAATAACCGTAACCGAACTATAAATAAACTATCCGGTTTTTAAAGTGCCATGCTTAACGCATTTTTTACAGTCTATGATTAGACCGTTTGTTTTTTATTTTATTGTTTGTCATCTCATCCAGTAGAGGGCGCTCTAAACGTATTGTAGCGTAGGCTCATGACCAAATCAAGCGAATAATCTGTTTTGAAAATGGAAGATAATGCACAGAAAGGCCAACATGAGCGGACAATTTACTACTCCAATCCATCTCATCTACTCCAATACTCCAATCCTCTCCCCGCAGACAGCAACACACTGCATTGGTTGAGAGACACAGGCTGCAACAAATACCCACTTCTCTCAACGTTGACGCGCAAATACCTGTGTGTGCCAGGCACGTCTGTGCGCTCCGAACGTGTGTTCTCCACCGCGGGGAACATCGTGAATAAAAAGAGAGCCGCACTTGATCCAGATCAAATTGACAGATTGGTGTTTCTAGCAAACAACATTAAGAAATGAATAATGCTGCCATGTCTTACTCATGGCTACTGTTTAAGCTGTCACATTATTGTGCCATGCTGTTCCGATTCTGTTTTCTTCTATGTAGCCTAATGTTGCGATCGGCTATGCATAGTGGCACGTTCATATTGATTATTCATATTTCAAACATTTGATTCAAACTTTTTTTTCAGACAGGCTATGGCTATGGCCTGAGTCCTGTTTATGACTGTCAGACTGTTGTTAATAAATTCGTGATTGAATCTCCGTTATGGTGTTGTGTTTTTTTTTGTTTTTTTTTTATGGGGGCGGGGGGCTCGTAGATATTCGAATATATTCGAATACATTGCTTGATATTCAATATCCGTTCGAATTAGATTTTTTTCAAAAGTGACAGCCCTAGCGAGTACCAAATTGACTTCTTTTTTGTGGCTTATTGTGCTTAAACGGTCAAATACATACAACGTTAAGTCAAAATGCCTGTTATGCTGAGTATTCGGGTAAATAGAGTCAGTTTTGGAAAGTAGGAAAGCTTTGGAAAGCTTTTATCCAAAGTGACTTACATTGCATTTCAAGGTACACATTTACATTCTTATCAGTTCTTGCATTCCCTGTGAACCGTACACATGACCTTGGCGTTGCAAGCGCCAACGCACCACTGTTTGAGCAACAGGAAAGCTGAGAGTAAAAAGTTGAGAGAAAACACGTGTGGTGTACCAGTATATTGGATCCCTGCATAAGCTCTTAAAGTGACAGCAGCCTAATAAACCTGCTGTTGTCGGTCATTAATGTTAATCAAAGAACAAATGACAGATAAAATCACTTGCTGCTCTTAACTGAATAACTTTTGTAACTTTAATTTTAAGCATTAATCTATTTTTAATCTTTGCAATGAAAACTATCCAGTGCTATTTTATATTTGCTTACTTTCCTTTCTGTAGTATTTCTTACCTGAGTATACTCCACCTGAAAAAACTTAAAGACATTTCGTTTGTCTCTTTATTCTATTGTATTTATTTGTGTTATCATTTGCAATTTGTTTAGTTGTTATTTTATTACTGACTAGTTTTTTTGTAGATCAACAATTCAAATAAATCCTCCCTTGTTCTGTGTGTAAGCTTTTACAACAAAATTACCCAAATTATAGAAACATTTTGAGATATGGCGGTATATATGGAAGATTTCTCCGTAGTATTTAATATCGATATTTTTCAAGGTCCGTATCGAAGTTAGAAATTCCGGTATTGGAAATCCCCCCAACCCTATTGCATTGGCAACTAAACTAAATAAATAATGTTAAGTTGTACTAATACAATTACTAAAACTAAAACTGAAAAAAAGCTAAATAGAAAAAAAAAAAAAAAAACGCATAACAAAACTACTAAAACTTGAACTAATATTAAGATTGACCTAAAAATATAACCTAATTTTTAGCACACTGGAAAAAAAATGTACAAGCAGCAAAAAAATATGTATGTATGTATTTATTTATTATTATTCGGTGATACACGTGAAATATTCTCAACAGCAAAAAATGACAAACAAAACAAATAAATCCCTTCATAATTCCCTGAACATCCTCTTTATAAAGTACAGTTGCAGGGCTGGTTCATTTTATCAGTTCACCAAATTCAATTTAATTTTCTGAATTGATTCAATAAAACTATGAATGTGTTTTTCTTTGATTATAGTATAGTTTTCATGAAATTGTGTTGGTTTTATTTTCCTCCGCAGGCACGCAAAAACAATCCGCTCAATAATCGGCATTCAAAAAGCAAACGTTCAAGTCAAATAGCTGCTAGTGCTGCCATCACAGGTCCGTCAGCAGGCTGACATTTAAATAAGGGCCAGTTAGCGTTTCCATCTGCCGGCTTGCTCATAGCTGCTGGCTATAACAGCACACTTGATAATGTTTAGGAAAAATATGAGTGTTGATATGTCAGCTGCCTGGATTGTTGACGTTAAGAGCAGTTTATTCATGTCGGAGTGGAAATCCATTGCTTGCAATTTTTCAATTTGGGACAGAGGACAGACGGAACAGACACATTACAAGACAAATATACGAGTGTGTTTGTGGGTGCGCATGTGTGTCTGTGTGCTGGCCTTTTGCTACAAAACCACTATACTTACAGTTTCCAACACTCTCATGAGACCGAGAGAAAAGAAAAAGTGAGGATATTGATGTTTGTGTGGGTTTGTGATCCAAATAACACCCTACTGTTTAACCACAATGCTTCAACCTAGAAGCCTAAGCCCTAAATAAACACAATAACCCCATGTGCTTCCCCCTACGAGAAGAGAAAAAAAAAATCTCTAAACATGTATGAGCTCATTAAACTACAATAAACTACAATGAGCTCATTCACCAGCTCCTGCTCTATGTGAACTCAATTAAAAGTGTCAGTTTTCTACATAATATTTGACAATAAAATGTAATTTATGAGTTCTTAATGTAATATTAATGTATTGTACATAACATCTGTGTACAGAATTACTTTTTAATATCATTATGTTGTTCTAAGTCAATTAAACACACATTTAATTGCATTAATTGCAAGCAAAGTTAAACAAATCTAAACAAAATTAATTTACATTTGAATTAGTTTAAATACATGTTATTTAAATTAGACTATAAAAATTATTGACTTTTAGTTGGGTGAATGAGTCAAGTTTCTTCATCATAATTTCTTAATCATAAAGCGACATTGGTCTAAATTTCCCGGTCAAATTTTGAATACAAACCAGTCAATGACGTGAAGGCGCATGAGCGAATGTCACGTAATTGGTCAAGTTGAGAGTCACCATAACGACTAACTTAGCAACGAAGTCGACGAAGATTTGTGTGCATTTGCATCCTGACGCATTAAGGTAAATATTACTTAAATATCCACATAGGCCTACGTTTTGATTAAACGATAAATGTAAAAGAAAAAGATGTCCGTTCTTCGATTTCTGTTGAGTTGTAATTTGCACGTTATTTTACTGCAACTAACGTTACTTCGACTTGATCAGCAACTTGTGACATTTATTGTGTGACCCTTTCAAAGGATTGACTGGAGATGATACATAATACATAATAACCATATTTCACATACAATAGGAGTAGTTAAAAGTACATACTGTAGAAAGATGCATTAAAATCACTCTTAAGTTCAACTGATTGCATTTAATGTAAATTTAAATTGATATATTTGAATTTATTTAGCAAATATGTATTTGTGTTTTAAACATTACATTTAATTAAGAATTAAGTGTACTGTTAATTTACATTAAAGTATATTTTAGTTCACATTAATTGCTTGTCAGTAGATTGAACAGTGCACTTTAACCATATTTTAAAAACACTAGAACCAATTATGAAAGTAAATATAAAGTTGTATTAAAGTCCCACTTAAGTTGTTCCAAAAAATCACTCTTAATGGCAACTTATTGCATTTTATTTCAACTTAATATGTGATAATATTTGAAATTAATTACACTTAATGTGCATTCAGTGCGCCGAAAACATCGCATTTAATTCACACTTAAGTGTATTGTTGACTGACATTAAAGTATATTTTAGTTCACATTAATTGTGTCATTATATTGTGTAGTGCACTTTAATTCACACTTAAGTGTATTGTTGACTGACATTAAAGTATATTTTAGTTCACATTAATTGTGTCATTATATTGTGTAGTGCACTTTAACTATATTTGAAATACACTAGAAACAATTATGAAAGTAAGATATAAAGTTGTATTAAAGTCCCACTTAAGTTGTTCCAAAAAATCACTCTTAATGGCAACATATTGCATTTTATTTCAACTTAATATATAATACATTTGAAATTAATTACACTTAATGTGCATTCAGTGCGCCGAAAACATTGCATTTAATTCACACTTAAGTACCTTTAAAATATATTATTTGTGTAATAAGTACACTTTATAAAAGTACACTAAAGTGCACTTTTTTTCACAAGGGTATGCTTACACAATAATGCCAGCAACACCTTAAATCCAAAAACCTCCACAACACGGAACCTAAAATTAGCATAAAACCTACATAATAAACCGTAGCCCAAGACAATAACCCTACAATATGAAGTTTAAATCTAAATCCTACACAATACATCCTAAAACACTGTGTTTGTTGTCTTTATCTATTTTCATTCATCATATTTCCCTGCTGAGTGACTGATCACCATCTCCTGCCTTCCAACCATCTGACTGCCAAACACCTCCAACCCTCAGCCAAACACACACACACACACACATCGGTGAGATCGTGTGTGTCTTCTGCATATGCATATAAGTGCACTTTAGTGTGTAATGCATCTCTTGCCGCGGTAGACTAGACTCGTGCTGTGATATGCTCCAAAAATAATAAAGCAAGCTTCTGTTGTGCAAACACACCTACACACACACACACAAATAAATAGGCACAGTGTTGCATAAAATGAAAACATATTACAAGACCATTTCTTTAAAAATGATAGTAATGCTTAAAAACACCACACCATCAATTTGCACAACATTGCAGCAATTTGTGCCACGTATTTTTTCCAGATATCACTTCGACAAGCCCAAACATTCAGAGAGCGCTTATTTGTGTTCTGCATTGGACAGGACAGAAATTCACCAGCTTCTCTATATTTTGAGACACACAGTGTTGAAATGATGCTGTGTTGTGAGGCAGTGTGTGTGTGTGTGTGTGTGTTTTCTCTCTGGTAGCTTGGCAAAATGAACCTTGTGGGCTTTAGGGGTCCTTTAATTCATTCTCAGTGTGGCGCTGGTCCAGTCCTGAGGGTCTGGATGATAAACATGCGCATTTATTGGTGCTGTCTGTGAGACAGACACACACACACACAGATGGACAAATATAGCATGCTGAACCCTTAACAATAACACAGAACGCCCTTCGCTTCACTTTTTAGAGATTAGAAATGCGGAAATATTCTAGGGCTTGGCGACATACTTTTTTTATATAAAGTACAGTTGCAGGGCTGGTACACGTAAACATATTAATGTGTTTTTCTATGTATGGTTGTTACTTATAAGAAATTGCATTGGTTTTATTTATTGTATAACATTAATTTACCATTATAGTCTTTGGTAACATTTTGAATTAGATTTTATTTTGATATTTTCTGTTTTCATTTTAGATTTAGTTACAATTTTTGTCATTTTCTTCGTATCTTTTTTTAATACATCGATATTGTTTTAGTTTTAGTTTATTTTGACTTTTTTTCAGTACTTCTTGTAGTACTATTTTAGTACACTTGTCTTTTGTGGTTTTAGTTCTAGTTAAATGAAGCTTGTGACCTGCTTTATTTCAGAACTGTAGGCAGGGCTAAAAAAAAACTTAATATAATTTTTTAACTTAAATATTCCCAAAATTCGAATTATATTTGATTTCTAATAACTTTCCTTCGGTTAAAATATCACTAGCTACATAATTTCAGTATTTCATGACACATTTCCTCTCAAATTTTCATTGAAATAATGTGCACAAAGGTTGTTGTTTTTTAAATTCACATTATTTTCAAAGGCGAGTCCCATTACATTTGCGAAGCTGTAATTTATGTGGGTTTTTTTCAGCACAAAAGCACAAATCAGCACAAAATATAAGCAGTTCACAAAAAAACAAAAAACGCATGGTGTTGAAATAAATAGATCCTTTATTTCCGTTACAATATTGAGAATTTGAGGAGGAAGTGCACTTGACAGTGCAAAAACACTAATTATTCTAAACTATAGGCAAATTAATGCAAAAAAAAAAAATGGAATATGTGAAATATGACAAGGCAAGCACATTAAATAAGTATTGGTCTTGATATTCAGCAATTGCAATAACACGTTTTCCTTTACCAGTTCATCACCGCACCTCTAAACTTCAATTAAATGTCATGTAGTATGAAATGCCTGAATTCGTGACTGGGAAGAGAGAGAGGGTTTGCAATTCAAACACACATTCTCATTAAACAAACATGGTGCTCTGTGCGGGAAGAGCAAGCTCAGGGAGATTTGATTTGAAAATAAAGAGATGTTCCTCTTTGTTTAGAAGAGCGGAGAGTGAATGGAATGGTAATGCATGAGAAAGAAATGTTTTACATTTAAATAAGACTCTCTATCAAACGCAGGTGTGGCTGCCTTCATCTGATAAAAATGTCTGCCATCTTCACTAAAGCTCAGCATTTAGAGAAACACACTTACACTGCTTCTCGAAGCTCTTGTTCACACACACCGCACACATTTCTAATTTGTACTTGATTGTTTCTAAATCGAAAACTCTCAAATACTGATAATGACACATCATCAAGCCATACTGACAGAGATGTGCTCACCTCTCACGCCACATTTCCATGATATGTAATCTGTCAATTTCTTTTTTATTATTATTATTATTCAAATTTGATATAAAATGTGTGAATGGCAGTTTTGGGGAGATTGATTTTGTGTTAAATCATATACATAATAAAAGTATGCACAAAAATACTGCACAGAAAAGCATTGCACATACAGTACATAACAAATTAACTGGAAATGTGATTTATTAAAGTACTTATGAAAAAAGATCAATGCAGAATTTCCCTGATGTGACTGTTTTTAGAGGGAATAGTTATAGTTATATTATAAAGGGGAAAGTCTGGGTAGCAACAAGCCCACAATAGGGAATTTATAACCAATTTAAAATAAGAAGTTAAAATAAGAATGCCGTGTATGCCGTGTAATACGCACGTACCCCACACCACTAATCTTACCCAAGGGGTTTACCGTGCGTATCATATGCAAGTAAAAACTCGCTTTTGCGTATAAATTGCACGATAAATACAATGCGTGCTATAGAGACGCATTTCATAAGATAGAGTTTGTTAATTCCTTGTTTTGAGATGAACTGTCATGGAATAAATCTGTCATGGAAACAAGTTATTGTTGTCATAAATGTTTATATTTCACCAACAAACTGGAACAGAAACAATTATGTTATTAAAAAGTTCATATAAATCCGCCTTATGTGCAATGTAAATGTTATATACAGTACCTCAGGTTTAGCTATTAGAGTATTTATTATTAAAAACATTTGATTTTTAAAGTGATTATTAATTTATTATTTGGTTTGGGTTTTGGTTTTCCAGAATTGTTTTGGTTTCGGCCCAGATTTGTATTTTATTTTTCATTTTGGTGCATCCCTAAAAACGAGTGTACTTAAACCAGTGTTTCTCAAACTTTTTCTGCCATTCCCCACTTTGAAGGTAGGGAAGGGTTCGTGCCCCACCTGTCCTCATGCAATCGCCCCAACAAAATGTTAATAAACTAGGCTTTAAGTTAAATCCAACAGATCCGATTCTCTAAAATCCGGCATAAACTAACGCCCATCGCGTATAGCTCAACTAAGGTGTTTAAACAACAAAACACATTTTTGACATCGACTTGCTCATATTTGACAATCGGAATATCAGATATTTCCTGCTATAGCCAACAAATTTGTGAAATAAAAGCAGATAATCAGTCATTCAGCGCTATTGTGGCTGCGGTGTGACAAGCAATGACACGTCACCCTGGAAACCATAAAGGGATATGATCGAAATAACTGGCGCATCTAAAAACTTTTAAAATTAAATTACGTGTGAAAAGGTTAAGTAAGGCTTCCATTTAAATGTGTCGTTGTTTTGTTTTGAATTTATGCTCAATAAATAAAGGAATTAATAGAGATGGGCACAAAAATTACCACATTTTCTCCCGTTTGTCGCGCCGCACTTGTCATGTTTCTATTCCCCACCAGTGGGGCGCGCCCCACACTTTGAGAAACGCTGACTTAAACTAATACTGCACACTTTGAGTGACGCCATGCTGTGCTGCAAATGGTGGGGGAAAAAATTCAGTTCAGCCTGAGATACATTTTGAAAAATCTGATTGTTAACTGACATATCTCCTCAGAATGTGAAGAAGAACCAGAATATTGTTTGGATTGGATTGGAAAAGAAAAGGAGACTAAAAAAAATTGAACTGGACAAAAGGCCAGAGCTGGACGATTACAAAGGAGTACCAACAAAACATTAATATCTCTCCAACACTGCTAACACACATATGTACATATTCCTCAAAACATGCACAGAAAGAAGCCTTATTAAGCGACTTGAATCACAAAGTCACAGCGGCATAAATTACCATATGCGCTTGTCAAACCAAGTCCAATTAAAGGAGAGGCAGCAACAGACACAGAGAATGCAAATTCCCAGGGGTTGAGCCTGAAAAATCTGTGAATTTCTCCACAAGAGAGACTCACACACACACACACAAGCATGCCACCAGAGCTGATAATAACCTGTCAGTCAGCATTCAAGATTTTTGTTCAGAACAGCATACGAACATACTACTTTTTGCATTTTTGCAGTTTACAGTGTGTAAATGTAAAAATGTGCATGTACACTCACCTAAAGAATTATTAGGAACACCTGTTTCTCATTAATGCAATTATCTAATCAACCAATCACATGGCAGTTGCTTCAATGCATTTAGGGGTGTGGTCCTGGTCAAGCCAATCTCCTGAACTCCAAACTGAATGTCAGAATGGGAAAGAAAGGTGATTTAAGCAATTTTGAGCGTGGCATGGTTGTTGGTGCCAGACGGGCCGGTCTGAGTATTTCACAATCTGCTCAGTTACTGGGATTTTCACGCACAACCATTTCTAGGGTTTACAAAGAATGGTGTCAAAAGGGAAAAACATCCAGTATGCGGCAGTCCTGTGGGCGAAAATGCCTTGTTGATGCTAGAGGTCAGAGGAGAATGGGCCGACTGATTCAAGCTGATAGAAGAGCAACTTTGACTGAAATAACCACTCGTTACAACCGAGGTATGCAGCAAAGCATTTATGAAGCCACAACACGCACAACCTTGAGGCGGATGGGCTACAACAGCAGAAGACCCCACCGGGTACCACTCATCTCCACTACAAATAGGAAAAAAAGGGTACAATTTGCAAGAGCTCACCAAAATTGGACAGTTGAAGACTGGAAAAATGTTGCCTGGTCTGATGAGTCTCGATTTCTGTTGAGACATTCAGATGGTAGAGTCAGAATTTGCCGTAATCAGAATGAGAACATGGATCCATCATGCCTTGTTACCACTGTGCAGGCTGGTGGTGGTGGTGTAATGGTGTGGGGGATGTTTTCTTGGCACACTTTAGGCCCATTAGTGCCAATTGGGCATCGTTTAAATGCCACGGCCTACCTGAGCATTGTTTCTGACCATGTCCATCCCTTTATGGCCACCATGGACCCATCCTCTGATGGTTACTTCCAGCAGGATAATGCACCATGTCACAAAGCTCGAATCATTTCAAATTGGTTTCTTGAACATGACAATGAGTTCACTGTACTAAAATGGCCCCCACAGTCACCAGATCTCAACCCAATAGAACATCTTTGGGATGTGGTGGAACGGGAGCTTCGTGCCCTGGATGTGCATTCCACAAATCTCCATCAACTGCAAGATGCTATCCTATCAATATGGGCCAACATTTCTAAAGAATGCTTTCAGCACCTTGTTGAATCAATGCCACGTAGAATTAAGGCAGTTTTGAAGGCGAAAGGGGGTCAAATACAGTATTAGTATGGTGTTCCTAATAGGGATGTCAACGATTAATCGATGATCGATTAATTGTCGATAACACGTTTAATCGATAAACCTTATCGATCATCGATTAAGCAGGTTCATGCGCGTGCGTGCTGCTCAACCGCGAAACATGTACTAAGCGAGCGCGCCGGAGTTATGTTTGGGACTATTTTACACCTTCATCATGACTATAAGTTTGCGTGTGCATTCGCTGCCTTTTGTTTTGTGCAAATGTAAGTTGTAATAGTTTATTTTGTGTGTGCCTATCTATATCTGATTTATCTCATATTGGATGCATTTGGTTAAGAATTGACGCAGCGTGATCTTTAGCGCGCGCAGCTCAAATGGCAATGCACGACTAATAACGACTATTGGGACTGTCATATTATATAACATTATAAAGAGAACAATATTGTAATAAAACATTGTGAATTATTTGGGTTTAGTTGCCGTGTCGCGTTGTTCCAGGAAGAGCGCGTCCACAACATGAGTCATTCTGAATGGCACGTAACTTAGTTCAAGTTCACTTGTGCATTCACGTCATTTTGTGCAGATATAATTTGTAATATTGTGTTTATTTTGTATATATCTGATTAATCTCATAGGATGCGTTTCTTTGAGTTAAATAACGTGCTAGCAAAGTGCTCAACGGTTAAGTTATTCATTCAGCGCGCGCCGCTCAAGCAGAATGCACGACTAATAACGAGGATTAATTTGGTACTGTCATATTACATAACATGAGAACACTATTTTATTAAATCGGTGTGAATTCATTGGGTTTAGTTGCCGTTTTAAGTGCGTTGTTCCAGGAAGAGCACGCGTCCACAAGTCACACATTCTGACAAGCGCATCTGAGGCGGCGTTGGTGACACGTTGTATTAGTCGTTATATTTGATTATTAAATATTGAATTTAATTCAGGGCCTGAATTTCGTTTTGGAAAATGGGGGGGAAATCGGGGGGGATTTTTTTTTTTTTGAGGGGGAGAAGGGCGGGGGGCATTTTTTCCAAACAAAAATTACATTTATCTTGCCTAAATGTTTGCGCTCATTGCATTTTTACAATGGGGTAATATTGTTGTTAAGAGTTTACACAACACAAGGAAGCTTGATTTAAATTGTTTAATTAAATTGAAAAAAGTAGCACAAATAAATACAATAGAATAAAGATACAAATAAAGACAAATAAAGAGAAAAGTTTTTCAATGGGTCTAACTTCATATAGGCCTACAGAAACTGAATAAAGTAATCAAATGGAAAATAACACTGGGTAGTATTTTAGTCCTGAATAAATTAAATATATATAGGCTATTAATCCTGATTCCTTTAACTTAAAGCTATATTTTGTTGTTTTGACAACTAAATTAATGAGCTAGTGCACGGATCCTGTGTTCATTATACTGGCATGCGTTTTATGCTTATTAAAAGACAAAACCGACTATGTTTAGAGTATACTCACGAAGACCGAAATTGACACAATTTTGCGTGTTAAAGCAATATAATCCGCGAAAAATAACTTTTGTTACTGGCCAGCTGTTTTTGAGGCGGATTCTCTATGAATGTGCGCATAGAAAATAATCTCAGAGAGCGTGCGAGCACTGTTTAGTTTAAAATCGCTTGAATGTTTAAACTGGTAAGACTTAAAAAGACGTGCAAATGGTAAACTTCAGGCACGATGCACTGCTGGGCCGATTGTGCAAGTGAATATTCCGTCATGTCCCGACTCCTAAACGCGAGAGTGTATTATCGCCGCAGCGCTTGATGCTTGCCTTGCACAACACATTTTGAGAGAAGAGATAGAAGACGCGGCACAGCTGAACACTCACGCTGTTTGTGAAATTGCGTCTGGAAGATAGTTGTTAAAAGAATGATTTGATTTTATAATCTGTGTGGATTACGATTGCGGGAATTTCCTGCATTATAAATGGGAGACCTGTGGGAATTATTAGAATTATGCGCAATACCGCGCCGAAATTCGAGCCCTGTAATTTAATTATCAATCACATCGAAACATTTTACAATCCTACTAGCCCTTTATTTAGATTAAAACCATTCTCATTAATTTGGTGAGGAACATAGCGGTTTGAGCAGCATTTGCAGACGCTGTCATGCTGTTGGCCATATGCACTGCAGCAGACGCATATTGCAGTATTAAGGCTAACGATTAATCGATTAATTGATCGTTAATTTAAACGACGATCGATCATGGGAATTTGTGAAAATTGACATCCCTAGTTCCTAATAATTCTTTAGGTGAGTGTATGTATACTGCACAGTATGACTTTTCTGAATGATCTATACTACGTACGTATACGTGCAGTCAAGTCACATGTATTGATGATACAGCACTGTATACAATACAGATTGTTTCAAAGCAGCTTTAAAGTAAAAAACAAGAAAATAACAGTGTTCAGCAAAGTTGCAAAGTTCACTGCAGAAAATAGAGCACATACACAACATACTGCATCCCATAATGCAAAACGTTCAAATCAACATTTTCACTGTGACGAATGAACCGGGAGCAATTATAGACACATTTTTAATTAAAGTCCCACTGTAGTCAATACTTGCATCTCTTAAACTCATCTTTGATCACCAAAATGACATATTTAAGTGTTTTTCCCCTGAAAAAAAGAAAAATTATTCATGCCTTAAAATGCTACTTTACTGATTAAATTATCTGACTGTCAAAAAAATGTGCAAAATAACTATTTATTTCCAAGTGATGTTACTCCCATGCCCGGCATCGAGGGCATTTGACAACAATGCTACTACAGACTACAGAGTCTGAAATGTTTATTGTTGAACAAATGACTATATTTAGCATATACTGTACAGCATTCATTAAGTAATAAGATAGTAGGCTATTTCATTCGGATCATAACTATTGGCTCTTTTGTACTGGTTTAAGAGCACCATGTGCCAGAGGTCACTATCAGCTCTTACAATGCTGAAGCTCAGTCGGTTTACCGGAGCGTGAGAGAAGCAGGAACGACTGTACGAATCTGCCAGACGACTGCAATGAATTAAACCGGCACAGCAACCCACCAGGGACCCATTTAGCAGACGTACAGTACCTGACAGGATCGCTTAAAATTTAGAGTGAGAGCGCGATGGCCGAGGAATAAACCCCCATCAAATTCAATTACGCTGAAGCAATTTTCCCAGTGCCCCTAAAATTTATATTTTTGAGCAGAGTGCAATGAGACTAAACATCGAGGTTTGTGCTCCGCAGATATTACAGCGATGCTAAGGTAAAACTGTTTACGCTCATCCTCTCTGGAGGATTGCTAACAATTAAGATCCAAAACACACATGCAATGCTGCTTAGTTACATTATGTTAGGGTCAAACTGTGCAATATTTATTTATCAGATGGGTCACAACTTTGATATTCAAGATTTTTGCATGATTTGTTTGCATGTGACTGGGATAAACTTGTTTTAATACCTGATGTGAACTCTGCATGGCAGTATTTCCATATATTATTTTTAAAGGTCATGAATAAGCATGCACCCATCAAGAAATTTAGAGTGAAGGGCCGCGATAATCCTTGGTTCACTGATGAACTGTCTGAGCTTTTTTGTGAAAGGAATTCAGTTTGGGCAAGAGCTAGAAAAACTGGCCAAGAAAAGGACTGGGTGGCTTTTAGAGCCCTGAGAAATAGATGTACAACCCTGGATCGCAGGGCAAAATCTGAGTTTTATCTTAATGAAACAACTAGAAATTTAAATAACCCAACTAAGTTTTGGAAAACCATCAGGTCATTGTCTCCCACTCAGTCATCTAATGGTTTCCCGAACCAATTAATAATAAAATGAAAGGCAAATAACCGATAGAACCGAGATGGTAAATTGCTTTAACAAGCATTTCGTATCAGCTGGATCTATATTCAATGGATTGTCTGATCAAAATACTCTGAACGTATGTCACTCAAGGGAAGACTATAGTCCTAAATTAAATTTTATGCCTATTATGAGTCATGAAGTCTTAATGGCGCTAAAAAAACTGGATATTCGTAAATCTGCAGGGCCTGATGAGATTGAGCCTATATTTATTTAAATTTGCAGCAGAAATCATTGCTGAGCCATTGACTTATATCTTAAACTTATCACTGGAACAGAATATTGTTCCTGAAGATTGGAAATCTGCCCTGGTTTTACCAATGCTGAAAGGTGGTGACCAATCTAAATTGGACAATTATCATTCAATCTCTAAATTATCAGTGATAGCTAAGATTTTGGAATCTATTGTCAGTGAACAATTAAAACAATTCCTGGTTAGTAATAGTATTCTATCTGTTTTTCGGTCTGGCTTTAGAAAAAAATCATAGTACTACCACCGCTACTATGAAAGTACTTAATGACATAATTGGTGCTTTAGATGATTGTAAATCATGTGCTGCGTTATTTATTGATTTAACAAAAGCCTTTGATACAGTCAATCATGCTATTTCATTATCACGGTTGGCTTGCATTGGCCTCTCTGATGCTGCTATAGGTTCGGTCAGTAGCTACTTAAATAACAGATGTCAATGTGTACTTTTAAATGACTACATGTCTGAGAAACTTACTGTTAATTCTGGAGTACCGCAGGGCTCTATTTTGGGGTCCTTGCTGTTTACAGTATATATTAATAATCTTAGTGAAAATGTTGTTAATGCAAAAGTACACCTGTATGCTGATGCATTATCTATTGATCTACTGATGGATTATCTATTGTTCTGCAAAATCACCTGCTGAGACAATTTTAAAGTTACAAAAAGCATTTGAAAACATTCAGCTCAATCTACACGCATTAAATGGTAAAAATGGTAAATAAATGGACTGCATTTATATAGCGCTTTCACAGACCCAATGGCCACCAAAGCGCTTTACATTTTGCCTCACATTCACCCATTCACTCATACACCGACGGCGTCAGCCAAGCAAGGCGCCATCCAGCTCGTCGGGAGCAGATGGGGTTAGGTGTCTTGCTCATGGACACCTCGACACTTGGTCAGGTGGAACCGGAGATTGAACCACCAACCTTCTGGTTTGTAGACAACCTACATGAACCACTGAGCCACTGCCGCCCAATTAAATTAAATTAAATTTAGTTCTAAATGATAAGAAAACTAAATACATGTTTTTTACTAGAACCCGTAAACCTGGACATTCCTTGCCTCAGATCCACACATTACAAGGCAGGCAAATAGAATTAGTTTCCTCATACAGATATTTGTGATTTGTATTGGAGGAAAACAAGTCTTTTGATTTGCATATTAAACAGTTACTCACTAAATTGAAATTTAAAGCTGGGTTTTTATTTTAGAAACAGCTCTTGCTTTACAAAGAAAGTCAAGAAAAGGTTGATTGAATCTACCTTTTTGCCAGTTTTAGACTATGGAGATGTGTTTTACAGACACTCCACAAAGACCCTGTTGAAATCATTGGATTCTGTGTATCATTCAGCACTGATATTTATAATGCATGCAAAGTACTCTGTCCATCATTGTGTATTATATGAAATGGTTGGTTGGCCCTCACTTAACACAAGAAGGCTCAAACATTGGTTGACCTTTGTGTACAAATCAATAACTGGACACACTCCTTCATATTTAACTACACTCTTAGCACCTAGTAGATCGAAATACAATCTAAGATCAAGTAGATACATACTGTATGATGTTCCACAACCTAAAACAGAGTTTGGCAAAACTGCTTTTAGTTACAGTGCTCCAACTTCATGGAATGAGTTGCAAAATCAGCTAAAATTGCAGGTTCTTATTTCACATACTGAGTTCAAGTCCTACCTGGGTCAAAATTGTCAACATGTTTGCGATTGTTTTAAAATTTGATTTTCTGTTTTTATATTCTTGAGCATCCCTGTTTGTTACTTGTTGTCTGAGTAAGTTTATCCTCTATGTGCTGCCTTCTTGGCCAGGGCTCACTTGTAAAAGAGATTGTAATCTCAATGTGATTTTATTCCCTGGTAAAATAAAGGTAAAATAACAAAAATAAAAAATAAAAATTCCACCTATAGAAGTTATTTCAATATGTAAATAAATTGTCCTTATATATATATATATATATATAGTAATGGCCAAAAGTGATGTCCAGAGGAGATATTTGCACATTATTTGACATTTCAGGTTCTATTAAACAATCAAAATATGAGGAGTATGTTATATTGGGAAGAAGAATACACTAAACTTGGTTGGGTTTTATTGTATTATACAAAAAAAGGCATCGAAAAACAAAAAGCTCACAGGAAATAAAGCATATATTGACTACAATGTAATACGTTATTAATATTTTGTTGGTTCTCCCTTGTTTTTGATTACAGCAGCCATTCTGCAGGGCATTGACTCAATAAACTTCACAAGTGTCATTCTTAACTTCTCCTCCTTAAGCTCTTCCCAAAGTTGAGCTTCATTGGAAGACCTTATACAATTCAGGTTTATAATTTCCCAAAAGTTTTCAATGGCTTTAAGGTCAAGGGGATTGAGGAGGCCATTTGAAAGCTTCAAAATGCTGAGCATGAAAATTTTCATTGCGTTTCATTTGTATTAAAACACTCCATACGTCTCCTACGAACTTACCCGACACCATCCAATGCTAGGTTGTTAAATTTTGACTTGTCGGGCTGCAGAACACGGCTCCAATCTTCCTTATGGTCTTTGGCAAATGCAAGGTGTGTTTTTTTTTGCAGTAGATAAATCTAATAAAGAGTTTCTATACTGGTACACAACATCTCAATCCAGCCTCTTATAGCCAATGGCTTACATTTCAAGATGAAATTGGAGGTGGGAGATCTCATCCAAGGCTGCTTTTCCAAAAGCATAGGGAACATTTCAACAATACTTTTTTGGTTGCAGTGGACAGCTCTTTCCATCTGGCCATTTTCAATAAAACCCACAATATAACATCTAGTGCTATAGCTTATACCTGCTACATAGTGATTTATTGAACTATAGGCTGGGAATAATGAGTGCAAGCTTGGTATGACCACCTGGCCAAAAATGCGTTTCATTGCGTCATGACTAATGATGCAATTGAAACATGGAACAAGTAAGTTTTACACCCCAGCCAAAACTTCACAACATGCATACAAAATTATTTAATAAATATTTAATGAAAAGTTTGAACAAAGTGCGAAGAAGCTAATTTTCCTCCATGTAGGTCGGACATCACTTATGGCCACTCATGTACAGACACACACAATACACACTGCATAATAATTTGTGCTGTACGATAAAATTGATCTATAACCATCGTCTTGATTGCTGTACTAATTGTATTGACAGAACTGGATTCAATTTACAAAAACATGTTTTATCCTATAATAAAAATAGCTGGCAAAATTAATGATGTAATCACATTGGACTCATTAAATTGACTTGTGTGTAATGTCTCTTAATAAGTTCTTCCTTCTCATTCAACATTCTGTGGGATGTGGCTGATTCATATTCAAATTGCAAGTCATGAATTGAAAGGGAAACCATTCTTAATTTACACTCCATAAAAGTACTTTTTCTATTAAAATCTCATAAATGGAATCAATATTAAGACTGTTGTTTAAGCGCGGCAGTGTTCTGCTGTAGGGATCAGAATGCATTAGTATCAGCTACACCTGCTTTCATTTCCCTCCAGCGCCCTGCGTTTAATGTCCCGCTGATCTTCCGTCCGTTTTCCGACAGAGTGAGATTTTACAGCACTGCATTGAGCGGCTGTTTGCTTTGACTGATATTTACAATTTCAATAACCTCTGAAAAAATGTTTCACATCCAAATGTCACCTTCAATGGATATTTGTAGTTTCCATTTGCGTCGAGACTTACGGACCACCTGTACGCTACGTGTCACATTTCAGGTTTGACACGCGGCTGCTGATTGATTGCTCCTGTCTGCCTTGCTGCTGGTTTGCGTCTGTAAGCTCCATATAACTTTCTGTTTTGAATCGCTATTTACTATCATTACTTTTTGTTTATATTGCTAAATATAACTTATTCATCAACATAAATTAGATATAGTCTAATATTGCCTATCACATTAATCTGACATCACTAGCTTTTATCTAAATCGTTATTGCTAGAACAACATGCTCTAGTATCTCGCTAGCCTGTTAACCTGCCATCAGTGCTTGCCGTCTTTTTTTAAAAACTATTAGTTCATGTGTTCATGACATCAAGGCAAGATTATACGCTGATTTCACGCAGCCGTTATTTTGAAATCGAAAGCGAGGCTCTGGTGGGAAGAAAACCAGAAGTGGCGCCTTTAATCACAGGAGAGTCGCGAATGCGATGGCGTATTGTTGTGTTTAATGTAGAAATGAGTTATTCTAAAACTGTACATTTATTTCATACTTTAGACTATATACAGTGAAATTCATTTATAAAAAATATAAAAAAATGTATATATATAATTCAGAAAGTAAAAAAATAAGCAGGAACGAACTATATCCTATATTGGATATTAACCTCCAATAGTGTAAATCGCTGCAGCAGCTTCAGGTTGGTAGTCCAAGGCATTGTTGTTTATCTTTACTTCCGGGGTTCTTCCCACCGGAGCCTCACTTTCGATTTCAAAATGGCGGATGCGTGAAATCAGCGTATTGTAATGCTATTATGGGTGGTTGCCCTGCACGCTTAATAAATAAACAGCTGGTACAAAACGCAGCAGCTAAAGTTCTTACCAGAACCAGGAAGTATGACCATATTAGCCCAGTTCTGTCAACACTGCATTGGCTCCCTATTAAACATCATATACATTTTAAAATATTGCTGATCACTTACAAAGCACTAAATGGTTTAGCTTCCCAGTACTTGAGCGAGCTCTTAACGCATTATAGTCCGTCATGTCTATTGCCATCTCAAAATTCTGGCCAGTTGATAATACCTAGAATATCAAAATCGACTGCTGGCGGTAGATCCTTTTCCTATTTAGCACCAAAACTCTGGAACAGTCTACCTAACATTGTCCGGGAAGCAGACACACTCTGTCAGTTCAAATCTAGATTAAAAACATATCTCTTTGACCTAGCATACACATGACATATTATCGACTTCTATAATTCAGGGGCGTAGAATTTAGTAGGGACGCTAGGGACGTGTCCCTACCAATATCCAGTGACACTGATATATCCCAAGCAATATTTTCGATCAAAACTTTAAATATATTAAATATTGATGTCCCCGTCCCCACCAATTTCAAAATCAAACCTACGCCACTGCTATAATTCAATGTTAGGCGGCATAGATTAGGTCAGCTGGAACCGGGAACACTTCCCATAAATCCTGATGTACTCGTTACATCATAAGAAGAATCTACGCTAATATTAGTCTCTCTGTTTATCCCGAGGTTTACCGCAGTCCGCTGGGTCCAGGCCGTATCCAGATCTGATGAAGGACCTGCGCCTGGACACGACGACAACGCAGTCCGGAAGTGTCTACTAGTCTCTCCCCTGTGAAGGCCCCCTTCTCCTCCCCTTTACCTTTGTACATAAAACGTTGTCAAAATAGTTACTGTTCACATAGCTACGTGGAAGCGATAAATAATTCTGTATTATACATTTATACATAAGGCCAGACAAGTAATTTGTTGAGGTCAATTTGTAAAGAAAGACTACACGCCTGAGCACATATATTCAAAAGTGCATACCTATAGACTAAACACGTAATACGCATGTGCACGCCATCAGCGTTTTCACAGGTTTGTGTTTTTAAAGATTGCGCAGAGATTAAAAAATATATGTATTTTTTTTCTTCAAGGCTTGCACCTTGGAACCTATTTCAAGGTTTGCGTTCTCGAGCCACCAGGCACTGTTGTTGTGCGAATGAGCGGGCCGGAGCACGTTAAGGTTTTTCTGTTAGAACGGTGTCGTGTTAGCGGCCCCTAAGTTAAAAACTAATAATCTTTGCAACGGAAGTGAATCAATCAAAACTAACTTAAGCTGGAAAATAACGTTATTCTAGAGCTGCTGTAAAGCCCAAAACAATCTCAGTTACTTTAATTTCCTATTAGCACCATAAAGCAGCTTTGAAACAGTCCATATTGTTAAAAGCGCTATATAAATGAAGGTGACTTGACTTGACATTTTGATTAAGTTTGATTCTCATTGGACTGCAGTTGCCATGGAAACACATTATGACATCATTCATGTATAACCCTGTGAAAGAGCAGCAAAAAAAAAAACAGATCGTGTGATGTCAGAGCTGAATGATTAGAGTTACTGGGATGTTCTCTAACTGTCTACACACTCATCGAGCCAAATACGTTCTTAATGTGTTTCTATGTAAAGGTTTCCACCAACAGCCAGCCCCTCTGGATCATAAAAGAGTGGGCTAAAAAAAAAAAAAAAAAAAACCAAACCCCCCCCAAAAAAATATCCCTTAAATCGATTCATATAAACACGTTGGGTCAGGAGGGCCTAGTTGAAAAATGATTTATGGAGATCAGGAGGAATTTCTTTGCTTCTTGCCAATAAACAATGTCTGCAGAGAAACACAATTCAAGACCCTTTGGGCAAATTGAACAGTAATGTTTAGATTTTCATGTGCATACTTTACCAGTGTGTGCGTATGAATTTTATGGCTGAATGTGCTAAACAGGTCATAAAAGGTTCAGCGTTGCCTTGCTTAACTGCTGTATCTTGTGAATTTATTTGATATATACATCTGCTTACCTGGTGGGCTGAAGACAAACACACACACACACACACGTTGATTCACACAATGTGGGCAGTATGACTTTATATACTGTGCAGTGGTAGAAATGTGTCAGGTTTTTAATTTGTGAGCCAGACTGCTTTATGTTGTTTAAACAGGCAACAAAGAAATGTGAGAATATAGAGATGAATGTGTCTCAAACTTGTTATCAAGGTGAGCTGAGCGGTTTACAACTGCAATGAGTCGCATAGTGAAATCGCTGTAAAGTGAAGTCTCTTTTGACGTATTATTATTTACTTTTACAAAGCCTTTGAATGTGGCTCATCCAATCTATTCATTTAGTCTAAACTATCCATTTTAGTATTTTAGTATTTAACTCATGTGATTAAGCATTCATTTGCTATGAATAATGATCGTTTTTGCATCTCTTGGACGCAAAGTTCCAAATGAAAAGAGAAAATAATCCAATCAGAAAAATATATATATATTAGATAATAACATTAATTTCCACACACACACAAAAAAAAAAGAAGCAGAAAAAAACGTTTTTCAACACTGATAATAAAATAATAATAATAAGTGTTTCTTGAACATATTAGAATGATTTCTAAAGGATCATGTGACACTGAAGACTGGAGTAAGGATGAGGAAAAAATTCAGCTTTGCATCACAGGAATACATTTTACACTATATTCTCATTTGGAAATCAATTAAATTGTAATAATATGTCACAATAATACAGTTTGTACAGTATTTTTGATTAAATGCAGTCTAAGTGAGCATAAGAGACTATTTTTAAATAGTATGTATCCCACTATTTAAATTAAACCTTTTATTTTATTACATTTCCAAAAACAAATAACTATACTGTAAATGATACCATAATATAAACTCGCATACCATGACAACACATTTGCTAAGCTACACACACACACACACGCTCAGGGCAGCTTTTTCATGTTGTTCTGTAATTGCTTTACTCTCTGTGCAAGTATGATCAACTCAGCAGGTGTGTGTGAGTGTGTGTGTGTGTGAGTGTGCGCGTGTGTGTGTGTGTGTGTGTGTGTGTGTGTGTGTGTGTGTGTGTGTGTGTGTGTGTGTGTGGATACTGAAGGCCCTGTTTAGACTCAGAGCTCAGCTTTTGAGGAGGCCCTATGTCACAACGCCAAGCATAGCAACCACAAAGAGAGTTTAATCCCTTTCATACAAAGCCTCTCTCTTACCACAGCACACACACACACACATACACAACCATCCATGCAGAGGCGCACAGACACACACGGGTCTTAAAGCATTACATTTCCATTCTGAGTAACCATAGCAACCTTAATGTCCAACTCCAAAGAGGGCTTTTTTCTACATCTGTCTGTCTCTTGCTCTTTCCAACAACATTCCTGTGCAATAGTAAGCAGCTCGGAGACTGTGCAGTTTTAAAGGCAGAACTTGCTTTGTCGGGGTCTCAAACATCAGAGAAAAGAATAAAAGAGAGTGAGAATAAAGATTAAGAACTTCATCCGAATCTGAAACTCAGTTATGAACGCAATATTTTTTGCAGATGAAGTACTATATTTTTGCTTAAAAGAAGACTGAAAACCCATCTTCTATTGTTTGTACAAACAGATTTCGCTCAAATCTCATGCCTACAAATTGACCTCCAAATCTCTTGAGCCAATGTTGACTTGTCCAGAAAAGTTGGGTTGTTCAAAACAAATGGTGAGAGTTTGGCTGCTTGGTTTGACCCAGATAGTCCCTGTTGGTAGATATTATAACTACACCATCTGGGCACAAAATGCATCTTTGAACATTGACAGCAATTCATAACCCTGTATTCGCTCTTACAAATTGTAATTAGCCACACATTTTGCTATGATTAATCACAGTTAATTATGTTAGGTGCATTATTCATTTTGATGTGATTAATACACTACCGTTATGAAGTTTTGGGTTGGTAAGATTTTTTAATGGTTTTGAAAGAAGTCTCTTATGCTCACAAATGCTGCATGTATTTGATCAAAAATCCAGTAAAACAGTAATATTGTGAAATATTTTTACAATTATAAATAACTGTTTTCTATTGTAATATATTCTAAAATGCAATTTATTCCTGTGATGCAACGCTGAATTTTCAGCAGCCATTACTCCAGTCTTCAGTGTCACATGATCCTTCAGAAATCATACGCTGATTTGTTGCTCAATAACATTTATTATTATAATTATCAATGTCGAAAACAGTTGTGCTGCTTCATATTTTTGTGGAAACCGTGATGCATTTTTTTCAGGATTCTTTGATAATAAGTGCTCAAAAGAACAGCATTTACTGTCATGTAAATCAAATTAATGCATCCAAAACTTTAAAAAAGATAGTGTATTTTGACACATTTAACTCCCACATAAAGGAAGTGTATTTTAGGCATATTTGTACCATTAAGACCAGTATCACAGATATAAATGCCAATAGTAGACTTGTATTTCTCAGTTACTAAGGAAGAGTAATTATGAGCAATTACAGCCGTTAAACATGACATTTGAAAGCCATTATTTTTACCATTTAATAGGTCTAAACTGAAAACAACAGTTTTAATGTATTATTCATCAACAACAGAACATAACCAAATGCAATCAGACGAATACCACATAAGATTGTAGTATATACTTTCATTTCCGTACAGCACACTTTACGATGTCTACAGTACATCTATTCTGCAGATTGTCCTCTAATACCTAAACAGAAAATGCAAAAAAAAAAAAGTCAGTAGTCACTATATGGACTAAAAATTCACCTGTTGGGCCTGGTTATGAAGAATGTTTCACAATATACAAAAGAGAAGATCCAAACAGTCTACGTATCTGAAAGTGTACAGCCCTCGGGGGCAAACAGAGATTTAGCGCTTGAGTTCACAACAGCAGGAAAACGACACTGACACGGTCATCTGGATGGACTCTTGAAATCCGCTCTCAGAGAAACCACATTCGCTCCTCTGGGAAAACAGGAGCGTTAAAGTAACACAGGCTCACTGTGCATTGTGAACAGAAGCAGGCCAGCTCTTGAAGTTCCCCGACTGACAGCTCCCGAGGTGCCGTGTACACCGCAGCACACACACGTTATGAAGGTGACAAAGCCCTCCACGGTTTGGCCCTCCCGCAGCTCTGCTGTCCAGCACTATTTGTGAGTGTGTCGGGGACGTTTGACTAGCATTTAACTTCCACATTCCAAAGCTGCTCCCTCAAGACATACACTGCATGGTCTCATCCAATAAAGACCTTGGGCTTGAGCGCTCATATATTTATTACCTTGTCTGTATTGGAAACACAATAGACTTTGAAAAGAGACCTGGGCTCTGTGCATTGAAGGCTGAATCCGTTCCAAAGTCAGAATAGACTGCATTTAAAGGCATTGTAAGCACAGTACTAATGCAAAGCTGTTCCAAATGTGGACGGAATTGCAGAATCCAGTCTGGAATTAACTGCATAACAGGGAATGTCCAACCTGATCTCACGGGAATTCGTACGAATTTCACAAGGTGGCTAATTCGTACGAATTCATACGACCTCACTCGTACGATTTAGTCAAATTTTTGCTAAATCGTACATATTTTACGAGTTGCCCAATTCGTATGTATTCGTACGAACGACCTACACCTGACCTCGCCCCTAAACCTACCCATCACTGGGGTTTAGACCAATCGTACGAATTAGCACGAGTGAGAATTGGTCATGAGATAGCGTTGGTTATACACACAGAAACTCAAAGCTCTTCACTACAACATGGCAAAATAAAAGTTTGGTTAAACTTGAAGAAATATTACTATTGTACAGTAGAATGTATTTCTTAAAAGGTATGATAACAATAAGGGAGTTTATTGAAACATTATTTTGAAAGAGAGTACACTTTCATGACTATCTTTCCTAACATATAGTACAAATTCTAAAAAGTGACCTTTGTATTAATGTTAAATTAAAACTCTTATTTTAAAGTACGTTTAAATAATTTTGTTCTAATAATATTATGCTTTAAAGAAGGTCTTATTTTGATGTTGACTAATGCACGTGTAAAGTTCGTGATTATAATTTTAACTGTAGTAGTTAGTCAACTGAAATGTCATTACAAATATATTAAAAACATAACATCCATGTTTCAATAGAAATGTTTTAGTTTACCATAAATGCTTCTCAGTACATTCAGTAGTAGCTACACTTTAACCATATTTCAAAGACAATGGAAGTGATTATGAAATTACATGTATGTATTTAAGTCCTACTTAAGTCAGACAAAAAAAACATGCTAAAGTATTTGCAATTGATATCAATTTAAACTATAACAAATTTTCATTTAAATGCAATTAACATGCAATTAATTGTTACATTAATTTCACACTCAAGTATATTCTTTTAAAGCATGTTATTTAAGTATAGCCTTGCTCTTTTAAAAATTATGCTAAAGTGTACTTCCTTTTCTCAAGGGACAGTAATGCTGCAGGATTGTCATACTGAAGGACAGATGGCTTTAAACAATGAGAGATCTCTTCTGCATAAGCAGAATAATGCAGGTATAAGCATGTTTGCCAATCTTTCTTTGAATGAAAACTCCTCTCTGGCCTCCATATTTATTTTCTAACTTGCCCTAAAAGGTGGTCACAGCGTTTCTGACGCCTTTTATTCAGAGAGCTCTTTGATTGAATTAGACTCATGAATACGAATGGCGCCGTCAAAGCTTCCAGCAGTGAGCTATTGACAGCCGTGGAGCACGAGGGAATCGTTCAAAGAGCCCAGCACACTTCCACACACGCATCTCGCTCAAAGAGCTAGTGTCACACCGGCATGACTTCAGAGACGGTCAGCACTGGACACCAGCGTCACGCATCACTGGTATCACAACGCCTCACAGCTTGTGGAAGATCTGAGCATCAAACCAGCCAACAGCCTGAGGAAGAAAACGGCCATCATCATCCGAATAGTAGCGAACTTAACGGCCGTGGCAAAACGGCTTTTCGACAAAACCGCATGGAAGAAGACCACAAGATCCTTCAGAACATTTGAATCATTTCAAAGAGCTTTTTGGAGCGTGAAAAGCTGAGCGGTGCCGTTTATTCTAAGTGTGTGATGACTAAATTGCCCGGTCAGACTGAAATATCAGAAACTGCGAAAGGCTGATTGCTCATTAGAACACGCATTTAGAGGTTGTGTAGAGGAATGAAAAGGGCAAATAAGAAAGTCGTAAATGTCTCATGAGTTCTAATATCACATTATCATTATGTTGTCTAGATGAGGACAACATGCTGTTATTGTTCGAACCTGGGTGAGAGTTTTGTCAAAAGAGTTTAACTCCTACTAGAGCATGCAATTAAATCTGCATAGTCCTTCAGGCTATTCTGACTGTATCAGCCACCGAGAAAACCCTAAAGACAATGGCAGCAACGCTTTAACAACCAGACAGAATAGACACACAAAAAGTCAAAACACTCTAGCAATGTCCTATAGCAACTAGCCAGAGCACCATAGATTTCGTACATATATCTTGCAGCCATTTTTCCCATATAGGGGTTTTAAACAAGTCTTCTTTAAAGGGGTGGTTGATTGTAATGTTGCAGTTTGAGCATAAACAATTTCGACAAATTTAGGACGCTCAAAGGTCAAAGCAATTTTATTTTACAGAAATCACTTTTTAAGGACTACAACAAACGGCTGCTAGGGACTAGAATGAGCTTCTTCACGGGTTAGTGACATCACTAACCCTAAAATGTACATAAACCCCGTCCCCGGGAACGCGATTTATAGCTTATCATGACAAAATATGCTATTCAATGACTAAAAGATAGTAAACTCCACAACAGCTACATAAATGCATCAACTAACCATTCAGAAATGCCCTGTTGCAGTCTACACGTTGTCACTTCTTCTTGAGTCTCTCCATCTTTGTCCGGTTTGAACATAAAAGGCTAAAAGTTTTTGAAATGTTCAGTGCGTGTCTGTGTGAGGTAATCAAAGATGCTAACACACACAACAAACTCTTGAAGCTCCTCCCTCTGTGCCGGGAGAAGCAGCTCATTTGCATTTAAAGGAACACACACAAAAATGGTGGGTTTTTGCTCTTATTTTAACATGCTTTAAAAAAATATCTGTGGGGTATTTTGAGCTCAAACTTCACATACACACTCTGGGGACATCAGAGACTTATTTTACATCTTGTGAAAAGGGCATTAGGACCCCTTTAAAGACCCTTGAACCAAGCCAAAACGCTACGAAATGAATCAACATTAAAAAGATTTGAAGCAAAAAAGTATTTGAAAATCTCTCTCTCTCTCTGTATATATATATATATATATATATATATATATATATATTTTTTATATTAAACAACAATGGAATATATATATATATATATATATATATATATTCCATTGTTGTTTAATGTTAAGTGTTCTTATTGTAAAGAGTTATAGATATAAATAAAATAATAGATATGAGATAACTAAAAAAAGATGATGACAGAAAGAGTGAACACACTAACTGCTTAACTTCACAGGACAACACAATCTCACAAGCCATCAATCCTCATCGACCAATGAAACGCTTCGACACCAGCCAGCTGTTTCCTGTTCCTGCAGGAGGTACAGTGCGGTACCAGCCGGCCGCATTCCATCCACACAAATGTGAAAACGGTTTCAATAAATCACGTCAACTTCATTGGAGTTAAATTCCTCCTGTGCCCTCCTGACCAGAGCGATGATATAATCACAGTATCTCTAGAGAGACAGACGCGGGGAGATGAAGGACGCTATACTGAGGGTTTTGTGGGAGGAAGTGGTGCCCACTTGATTCTACTGAAAGGAGACACAAGCAACGGATGGGAAAATGTGGAGAACATCAAACACGTTTCTGTATTTTTACTCCCACAGCCAATTAAAAACAAGGGTAGAAGGATAAAAGGCAGAGAGAATAAGATTGCGTTAGTGATGTGAAACATTCATGTCTTGATTGTAGAGATTGAAATAGATGTTGTGTCTATCAATTGCTGTGGACTGCAGACCAGTGACAAACTGATGTTCAATGACATGAAAAACATTATACTGATATATAAAGCATCTCTATTCGTGTATGATTTACAGCACTTGTTTACCATAATGATTATTACTTGTCACCACCACTTTATGAAATTGCTCATGATGGACTGTATATCATAAACAGAGAGTTTTCATACACAGTAGTAGCTATTATGATGAGTTTTATTTGGAGTGAAAAGTCTGCTGAATGATTTACTGTTAGATCAGACTAGACCAATGGCCTGCAACATCCGACTGTGGCAGATGAAGAAGGGATGAAGATATCAAATTGAATCACGTCATTTGTTCATTTGAACTTTTAAACTGTTCAACTAAAATGACTCCTGGTGAAAACACCATAGAAATGCTCCTGATGATATATGCAATACATTATAATTAAGCCTACTTTATGTAAAATTTGTCAGCATATCATGTCATTAATTTTGTAATCATTTGACAGATTATTTTTTTTTGTATCACGCAAATGTAATTTTAAATACTTTATTATTAACATATTGTATTAACACTTTACAATAAGATTCCATTTATTTCAAAATAATACTTTTAAATCATATTATTAATTTTAGTTCATATTCATTTTAACTAATACATTTTTAAAATCAACGTTGTATCTGTTAATATTATATAATGGGCCTGAGCTGACATTAACGTTAACAAAGATGAATAAAGCTTTAACATAATTGCTCATTGTTAATGTACTAGAATATTATTGTGAAGTGTTACCACAATTTTTTTATGTTTTTTTTTTCTCATCAAAAATGTATATATGCTATTAACTCTTTCCCCGCCATTGACAAAAATTTCCGGCTTTCGATGTTTCCAATGTTATACACTAGGGGGCGCTATTAGGCATCTTCTGAAAGAGTACATAATCTCCTGATCAAAACACAGGCAAAGAAGCAGCAGAAACAAGCAATATCATAATCATATGCATCTGTAAAATCACACGATCATCAACATTAAACGGCATATAAATCAAAACATGTTACTGAATAAAAATTAGGTTGAGGACGAGCAACAGGACTGTGAAGCATTAGTGGAGTTGGTGGACTCTATCTACTTCATCTATGTTTTGATCATTGTTCTGAATCCCATCCAGATGTAGTCTTTGACAAAAACTGTTGCTTTTTTTTATGAAACTTACCCACATCCAAGTGTTGATAAAAAAATTAATGCATGAGGCTGGAATCAAACATTTGTGTTGTTGTTGTTGTTTAAAAGCCAGGGTATCTGCACACTTTTTAAAGTCAAATTTAAGGCTTTTTAAGACCTTTTTAAGACCTGAAGAAATCAAAATTAATACCTTACATTAGGGGTGCGCAATATTGAAAAAAAAGTCTCAATATTTTCAAAGTTTTGTTGATGATAATTAGATGATATTTTACTGATTGTGCTTGTGTACTGGTACCATGGCTGGTTTAGGCCTGTTGTTGACAGCTGACTCATGAAGATATTCATATTTTTCATATTCTATGCAGTGGTCAGTTCACAGCAGTGAAAGGAATTAACATTTTTCATTAAAGGGCAATATTTGCAACCTTAAATTGAGTTCCAGGGGCATTTTCACCCATATATGGACTTTTTTTTTTTTTTTTTTTTTACTTAGAGGTATGCATCACCTTTTATGTCAAATTCTAACATTCAAATTAAATTATATTAGAATAATAACAGAATACCACTGTTACCAGTTAAATTAAATCATTAAATCAAAATCCATCTTTGCAGTGCAGAGGAGACACAGAAGCAGCATCAGAACTGGCATTAATATATTTATACTCCATTTACAATTGCATAAATAAAGCTATGATATATTCAATTCTTTTAATTCTTAATTCAATATTTAAATATGAACTGATTTCTAATTGTAACATTTTAATTACAGGGTACTTTAAATGTGAAACTAAACCCGCCAGTAGGTGGCGGCAAGTCACTGTCTCAGGGAGTCATTCATTCAAACGATTTGTTCAAACGGCTGATTCATTCAGGAACTGCAAGTGATTGTTCATTGAATCGTTAAAATGATTCGTTCAAAACGCGGATTTCAGTCAAAAATCATCGCTGTCTTTTGCATTGAGTATCTGCTACGGTTTCCTTTTGAAATTCTCGTCAGCGAAATAAAGGGAAAACAAACAATATTGACAATATTGTTTATAAAATGTAACAATGTTAATTTAACTGTTATATAAAATAAATATCATATTTGCTATTGTGCACGGGAAAACAGCCCTCTTGCTGATGTAATATTGTATGATAACAACATATGATATATAAAATACAAAAACTTTATACGTCTATTAGGGAACATACCTAACTGCACTGACACATCACGCAGTGAAAGCAAGCATGAGAGACAAATGCGATGTCGGCTCGCAGTGCGCCCTCGTACAGTTAACGTTAAAGTAAAACAATGAGTAATATCATAATAGACAATACACATCGCACACCACTACGCACATAAAGAATGAACTTACAATTGAACTGAAATTAACCAGCTTTCTTCTCCTCTCCTGCTGTTTCGCGTGCAGGAGACAGACGTAATGCTGGCGCGAATGTGACGCGAAATGTCACGTGAACGAGCAAATCCACAAAGAACGAATAATAAATAAAAAAGTACGCTAATTAGATAGTTTTAATTTGGAAAACATTTAGATATGTCTAACTCAAATTGCCATTGAAAATTTAAGACCTTTCATAAGTCAAAATAAGACTTTTTAAGGCCATACATTTTTAAAATCTAATTTAAGACTTTTTAAGACTTTTTAAGGACCCGCGGATACCCTGAAAGCAGAGGGTCTGTTCTTTCTTTTGATATATTGCAAATTCAGATATTCTTACAACTAAATATTATGGTGGCCATGAAACTTTTGTGAAAATGATAAAAAAAAAATTATGGTGGTGGCTGGCAACAAAAATGCTGACGGGGGAAAAAGTTAATTGTGACAATATGATTAATTAATCAGTGTATCATGTAATTAACTTTTCAGTCAATAAACAGATAAATTATACCGAACACCCATGCAAATATAGACACACAAGCATACACTCAATAAGATAAATGTTAAACAAACTGTTGTAGCACGATTTCTAAATAACTTGTAGTTATTTAATGAGTAAATTAGACTTGAAAAAATGAAAAATAGATGACGAGAGAGATCTAGTTTGTAATGAGGCCTGAAGTTTGGGTTTGAGCAGCACTACCATCAATGTTTAGAGTCTGATGAAACATTGCTGTACTTGGAAAACTGAGCCTCGACTCATTTTGTGTGTGTGTGTGTGTGTGTGTGTGTGTGTGTGTGTGTGTGTGTGTGTGTGTGTGTGTGTGTGTGTGTGTGTGTGTGTGTGTGTGTGTGTGTGTGTGTGTGTGTGTGTGTGTGTGTGTGTGTGTGTGTGTGATAGAGAGAGAGCTCTGATTCTGTCCATCAGACTTCAGCTCTTTTTCAGAATTATATTCTAATAAGAAAGTTCAAAAGAACAGCATTTCCTTTGAAATAGAAATGTTCTGTAACATTATAAATGTCTTTACTGTCACTTCCGATCAATTTAAAGGGTCATGAAACTCTAAAATATATCTTCTTGTTGATTTATGCGTGTCACACTTTATAGAAGAATGTTACCATCCACTTCAAACAGTGAGATCGCATACAGTAAGTGAGTAAGTGAAAATTTGCGTTTGTTTTCGATTTGCAAGAGTTTCTGCATTGCATAAGTTGTCTTCCAAAGATCCGGAGTCTTCGACACAAATGTGATTCATCCACACTGTGAATGTAACCAGTCTTTACAGGCCATAACCATCAAAGAGCTTATAAAAAACAGAAAATAAGCCTCAAAGTTATTAAAGATGCAACAGTGTGCAGTGTGTTTCAAACAGCTGTGCTTTTATTTGTGATTTAAATTGTAGCTGTCACAGGATATGTATCTGTGTTCATTTATGGTGAGCTTACAAAACCATGTATAATGTATGTTCGTTTTGCTGCGTGTAATGCTGAATTGCAGCATGAATTTGTGGGAAGCTTTGATGCTTCCTCTCAATGAGAGTGAAATAAAATGGTCTTAATCAGAAGCCGTTGTTGTGTTGTCTCCCCTCTTCCCCCTCCACCTCTATTCCGCTATGCCCACTTTTAGAATTTATAAAAAATGTGGTGAGAAATAACTGGTGCTAAAATGGGATTTCATGACCCTTTAATCCATCTTTCCTTGCTGAACAAAAGTTTTCTTAAAGTCCTTCTGTGGTGAACATTAAGCTTTTAATGTTGTTTATATGTCTATGTGGTGTTTTTGAATATGTTTTAAGACAAACCATGTGGAAATTCATAAGTCAAAACAATTGCTGAGTATTTTCTCCTAAAAACTGCTGTGAACCAAAGACAGTCTCAAAAATGCTGTTTGAAATCGCTGGTGTTTCTGACGTAACACACTACCTTGTAACCAATCACGTCAACGTGCGATCATCAACGAGTGGATCTCTGAGCTGGTGTGAGTGAGTGGAGGCGGGGCTAATTTGCATATTCATAGAACCGCGTATACTATATTAGGCAAGGGTGTAGTTACATGCAAGCTATTTTAAGGCATGAAGAATTTTTTTTCATGGGAAAAAAACATTTAAATATGTCATTTTGGTGATCAAAGATGAGTTTTAAGGGATGCAATTATTGACTACAGGGGGACTTTAAATAATGGCTAATCATAAGTAGCTAGCCTATTGGTTATCCAGTCATCTGTGCAGACTAAGTGACACCAGAAAAAAAAAAAGAAGGTTACAAAGATTACAATCTAGCTAGTTAGCCCCAAAACAATGTTAAAATTTGTGTTTAGAAGATTCAAAACTTTCTCTGTACCACCAATTTTCAGTCCAATTAAATGCTCTCTAGAATCTGAAGTATTTTAAAGCACTGTGGAGGAGATGAGACATCGCAAACATATAGACAGACTCAACATCATAAACGCCACTAGTTTACGGCATGTTGCAGCAGTAGAAGAGGCATCTGTAACATAAATTACATGCTTTTCAAACAACACATCATAAGTACTACTGCAAATCAAGCCAATTCACTAGGACTTTAGACAGTAAAAAAGGAATCAATTTTGATTTTTGCTGTTGACGGTAAACTTGCAGTTCAGTAAGAATGGATTAAATGGTGTTGCATGAACTACTGTGTTCTCCTGACTATCAAGAGTTCTTCATTGAGATCACTGTATGTGCATAGAATGCGTAAGAGCATGCGATAGAAAAGCATTTGGCTTTCAACTGCTCTCGCAGTCTGACATCATAGTGAAACATACTTTTACACAGAGAGGAAGTCAATTTTGATGAGAAGCCTCTCATCAGTTTTACTGCTTTCGAGAGCATTTCATCTACTTTGATATTGTGTGTTTATACTGAGAGTTCTTGAGTGAAAGCACTTTGTGCTGCATATGATGAATGACAGCATGCGTTATATCCCACTGAATAATTTTTCACTCGGAAATATGTTACATTATAGATATTAAATGCGCTGTGAATGTCGTTTTGTGTTGTCATTAACCTGCAGTAGGTGACAACATGTTTGGAACTGACTGTTAAAGACAAGCCAAATCTTCATGACAAGACAGATATTTCTGCATAAATAAGGTCTTGGTTTAATGCTTCTAAAAGTTTCCCAAACTTACATTATTAATTGTGGTCTCGAGATGCTCAAACAAATAAAGCATGAACATTTTGCAAATGGGGTCAGTGTTACACTTTTCAGGGAAATACACATACAAATTAATGTCTCGGCATTATATCAGTAATAATGAAACAATTGGTTACACTTTACTTAAAGCCTTTGGGCCCTATTTGAACAATCTAGGCGCATGGTCTAAAGCTCACGGCGCAAGTGCACTTCGGTCGTGTCCGAATCCACTTTTGCTAGTTTAACGACGGGAAAAATGGTCGGCGCGCCCGGCACATGGTCTTAAGGGTTGTCCCAATTCTCTTAATGAGTAATGGGTGTGTTTTGGGCGTAACGTGCAATTAACCAATCAGAGTCTCATATCCCATTCCCTTTAAAAGCCAGTTCCGCTCGAGCCATGGCGGATTGCTATTTACATGGCGGAATTTTCAAGCGGAAAGACTGAACGCGTCTCCAGAGCGCAAACGGATCTGCTCGTGCGCGAGGTTAAAGCGAGCGAGCAGACCATCTACAGGACAAGCCAGATTCCAACATATCTTCATGTACACAATAATAATATTTTACATTGTAATCCTTTTATTTTTAATATTTGGCATGTTTGTGTGCTGCTGCGTGTGTGTAATAAGCAGAGTGTACACGCGTTGTGGACCCGCATATAGGCTCACATTACTAATGCGCCCTTTAAATAACAAAAAAATATATATATTGCGCTCTATTTCAGTTGCCTCAAAATAGAAACGTGCCAACAATGCGCCTGACCACTCCTCGTTTTCAGACCAGCACACCTATTTAAACAACGCAGGACATGAAAATGATAACTGTGTCGGGCTGAAACTAGCAATAAACACTTGCGTCGCGCCTGGCGCCGTATTGCACCGGGTGTATGATAGGGCCTTTTATGTGTAATGCATTATTAAGGTATTCATAATGTACATTATGATGCAATATATATTTTCATAAATAAGTGTAACCAAGTTAAAATGCATTATAATATTTGCCTTGTTTAAGTGTTAGCAAAAGTTGTACTGTACAGTATACTGCACATTTATCGATAATTATCCACAGCCAAAAGTTTGGTTTCTGTAAGAATTTTTAATGTTTAAAAAAAAAGTATCTTATCTTTAAGGCGGCTGCATTTATTTCATATTATTTCAGTCTTAAGTGTCACGTGATCATTCGGAAATTATTGTAGTATGCAAATATATGCAATATGTGGTGCTCAAAACATCTCTCTCTCTCTCTCTCTCTCTCTCTCTCTCTCTCTCTCTCTCTCTCTCTCTCTCTCTCTCTCTCTCTCTCTCTCTCTCTCTCTCTCTCTCTCTCTCTCTCTCTCTCTCTCTCTCTCTCTCTCTCTCTCTCTCTCTCTCTCTATATATATATATATATATATATATATATATATATATATATATATATATATATATATATATATATATATATACCCTTACTTTAGAGTGTGATTTTTACATGCATTTATCAAATGTCATTAAAATGAATTATTCTATTCTCAAACTACATCTCTTTTATTAAAATAGGCCTACAGTATTGGCCTCTGGCAGTTATGTTAAATTCAAACTTCAATATGTTTTTATGATTATTGACAGGGACACTTCACACAATGTGCATACAAAATGTTGTACAGATTTAGCAAAATTCTAACAAACGAACAAAGATTAGTTTGCCAAAGTTGATTAAAAAATAAAAATTAACATACATAAAACACATAATTCAAAAGAATTCCCAGGCAAATGCATGAGGGTATGTGTGATTTTTACAGCTAAGGAATCTGGCATTTCTTGATCCCCTAATAATCTGACAAAAACAACAGGGTCTCTAACACTTCGTGCCTGGACTTTGAAAGGGGAAGTGAAACGTGAAATTTTAAAGTAGAAACACTGAAATAATATTTTTATGTAAAACATACTCCAGTAATCTTTGTTTGGTCACACTTTATATTAGGGTCCAAATCTCACTATTAACTAACTATTAACTACGACTTTTGCCTCAATAAACTACTAATTACTGCTTATTAATAGTTAGTAAGGTAGTTGTTAAGTTTACCTCGATAATTTGCTACTTTTAGCCCAGTCTGCTTCTCAGCTCCCAGCCTGCTCCTCAGCCATCTGGAGAACTTGGGTTTCAGGGTCAATTTTGGCAAGAGCACGCTGCTCCCCAGCCAATGCATCTCATTCCTGGGGGTGGTTTTTGTCTCAGTTCTAATGCAGGCTTGGCTCTCTCAAGAGTGCGCCTTGAAAATCAGGAGCATTGCACCCTCATTCAGGGAAGGGACCCATCTTCCCCTCAAGAGGTTGCAAAGCCTACTGGACCTCATGGCAGCAGCCTCCTCAGTAGTTCCGCTGGGCCTGCTCCACATGCGACCACTCCAGCTCTAGTTAAAAGACTGTGTCCCGCCTCATGCATGGCACACAGGCCGACTCACTTTCAGGGTGACCCATGGCTGTGTCAAGACCTTGGTCCCTTGGACATCTTCCGGTTTCTACCAGAACGGGACGATGCTGGGCTCTGTCTCCAGAAGGAAAGTGGTCGAGACAGACGCCTCCAAGATAGGCTAGGGGGCCTTGTGCGAAGGCAGAATAGCCTTCGGCTCATGGGCGACTCCTATGATGAAATGGCACATCAACCATCTGGAAATGATGATGGTGATTTTGGCCTTCAAGGAGTTCATGACAGAACTCAGGGGCCATCATGTCCTGGTCAGCTCAGACAACAGGACGGTGGTTGCATTTATAAACCACCAAGGAGGTACCCGGTCTAGTCCTCTTTACAGACTGGCGAAGCAGCTTCTCTTATGGGCACAAACAAACCTCCGCTTAGTGAGGGTGGTTCACGTGCTGAGCTCCTCGAACATAGAAGTCATACAGCGGTCCTCCCCAAGGGGAACGGAGGCTCCACCCCCAGGTGGTCAATTACATGGCGCACCTTCAGTCAAGCAGATGTGGATCTCTTCACGACGAAAGAGAATTCCCACTCCCAGACAGTCTTCTCGAAGGTCGTTATCAGTCAGGTCAGGGAGGAGAAATGTTCAGTTCTTCTGGTGGCACCACGCTGGCAGAACCAGCCTTGGTTCCCAGAACTGATCCAGCTGCTGTCAGCACCCCTATGGCCAATACCGCTGAGAAGGGACCTTCTCTCTCAGGCTCAGGGGACGATTCAGTACCCCCAAACAGAGTTGTGAGAATTGCACGTTTGGCTTCTCAATGGGAGCCGTCAGACTTACCCCGTGGGGCCATGAGAACGATCTCAGAGGCAAGGGCCCCGTCTATGTGGCGCCTTTACACTCAGAAATGGTCCTTTAATCTCTAGCTGGCGCCTAGCTCGGAAATCAGACCCTGCTAAATGTGAGATCATAACTATTCACACGTTTCTGCAAGCGCTGTTGGATGGTGGGTGCACCCCCTTCACACTCAAAGTGTATGTGGCAGCCATCACGGCGACCCATGCACCAGTGTCTGGCCAATCGACTGGGAAACAGGACCTGGTCGGTAGGTTTCTTAGAGGGGCCAGGAGGATGAATCATCCCTGCCCTTGTTCAGTCCCATCTTGGGACCTCTCCACAGTCCTTAGGGCTCTCCGAGGCCCTCCCTTTGAGCTGACCGAGAGGACCGACCTTCGGTCCCTCTTGTTGGCTCTAGCGTCAGTCAAGTGAGTTGGTGATTTGCAGGCTCTATCTGTGGAACCTTCCTGCATTGAGTTTGGCCCAAACGACAGTAAGATGGTCCTTAGGCCGAAAAAAGGCCATATGCTAAAAGTGCTCTCCACCCCATTTAGAACGCAGATGAAGCGAACAGGCATCTCATCCACTCTGTCTCGCAAGGGCCTTGAGAGTGTATATCAAGCGCTCTGGCCAGTTTCGGCAATCAGAGCAGCTGTTTGTTTGCTTCGGAGCCCGCAGCAAAGGACTTCTGGTCTCGAAGCAGCTAAAAGCAGACGCAATGCGAGTGAACTGTATCGAAAGAGAACGTTATGGTTACTCACGTAACCCTGGTTCCCTGAGATAACGGAAACGAGCATTGATGTTGTTACCCGCTTCTCAGTCGAAAGATCTGAAATAGCGCCGTTTCTACGTGACTTTAAAGGAAGTCAACCCCGCCCATTATGGTGGGCTGAAACGCCATTTGTCTGTTCAACTGCACAGACGTGAACCAATCAGGCTTCAGAATTCTGAGAAAACAGGAGTTTTCCCCATAAGCCTCAGCTAAAAGCAGACGCAATGCTCGTTCCAGTTATCTCAGGGAACCAGGGTTACGTGTAGGGGTGTGACGGTTATTATATAACCGTGAGACCGACGGTTATAGTTGAACACCGTCATTAGAACTCTATAACCGCCAAAACCGTGCTATTAAAATATTTTTTACAAAAAAAATTTATCATAGAGAATGTTTAAATACTAATATCAGCTTACAAGGGAAACGGAGGCGGAGTTAGTGGTGCTTTGGAGGCTGAGTGCTGGAGATGATTCGGAAGAGGTCTGTGCACCTTTACCGATCAGAGCGCGCGCTGACATGGAGTAAAGCCTGGTTTATACTCGACGTGTCCGCACGAGCGCGAAGGTGCGCGCGGCAAAAAATTACGCCATTGGGTGCACAAAACCGGCAAAGACCCCATTTCGCTTGGCTGTGTGCACGGCTTTTTTTGTAACAGCTCTCGCGACACCGCGTCCGAGGATGAACGACTTGTACGTCTCACCGGCACGCAGTTTGCGCGTCTAAATTGCAAAGTTCATTGCAAAGTTTTTTTGTTAAGGTTTTGTTTACTGTGTGTGATTTATTTAAAACAAAGCACGTTCATTGCAACGTTTTTTTTTTTTTTTTGTTAAGGATTTGTTTACTGTGTGTGATTCATTTAATGGGAAGCACATACACTTCTAGTTGTCATGCTGTTCATTTTAAATAAACGTAGAGCGAGTAGCTGTGTCTGCTTGTTTATTCAAACTAAGTTGTCCTATAACAGATGAACAGTTATTCAACCGTTGTCCTATAACAGATGAACAATTATTCAACCGAACGTCTATAACCCCCCCCAGTAATCACAGTAATAAAAATCACAGTAATAATATATATATGTATATATATAAACATAATAGAAACAATGAGTTTGCTTTACATGGCTGTTGCCTCTGGATATTAGCTGTGTGTGCATGTTTGCGTGAGATGACTCAAGCTGCACCAGCGAGCAGACAGGTGGCTTGCGGCCCGGAAAAGCAGATCTATTCCCACGAGGGCAAAATTCCACACAACGAAGAGTAGCGCTTCCGAATAGAGCTATCAGGTTACTCGTGCAAGAACCTTGTGCGTTCAGAACCCAAGGACCTCTGCCAGTCACAGAGCACACAATGACAGACAAAGGGAAAATTCAGCCCACAAGAACTGATAATATGACACAGATGTGGGCAAAAGCAAATCTTATTTGCTATTTAAAAAAAAAAATCAGTTGGATAACGCTGCCCTCAGAATGCGGTTTGTTACGTAAACCCCGGAAAATCTGATCTTAAACGCTTGACAATAACCAGACAAACAGAAAGACTAAAGCACAAAAGCAGCACTACAGAGGATACCAGAACTGACATATGAGTACATGTCTAGTCTGAGAAACATTTTCCAACAGTTCAATTCTATTCCATTAAACTACATTTTATTCAATTATATGCATTATACCTGCATGACAACATTTAGAATTGTGAAAGCAATAACAGAAAATATAGAAAACAATCAAATATATGACAAATTTTAGTACTGTGGATGGAAAATATAGAAATCAATAAAATGCATTGTTTATTTTTTGATAATACTTGTTTCTAATTGTTTGGCCATTAAAATCCCACGATTACTGAGCACAGAAAGCAAACAGTAAAATGTACCTTATTTAAAAGAGATTTTGCCATTCAAACTCAGCCCAGATTTTCCGGGAACATTTGTGTCGTTGCCTGATCTGCATATAGTATTTTCTTTAGTGAATCAGATACCTAATCATGCGCAATTAAAGCATGTGCAAATATAGGCCACTGTCAATAGGTGTAGTTCATTCATTGTTATTGGCCCCTTGAATATTTTTAGTGCTATTTTTGATTTTTCACATCTTGCTGATTACACTATCTTCATTGATAGTGTATTCTTGTACAGTATGTAAAATTAAATAGTGAAAGATTTTGTGTCTCTCTCTCTCTCTCTCTCTGGATTTTCTTCTTGGTTTCTTTCTAATAGGCTTACAGGGTAAGTGGGATCCAAGGGTTTGAGTTTGTTTCCTCTCTGGAGGTGAGCTTTACCTCCTCTCATCTCTTCGCATGTTAATGAGGCTGGAAGATGCAGAACAACAGCTCACGCTACAGGATTCCCCAAAACTATCCCTAACAACTCAACATACATACACTGTTCACTAGGGATGGGTTGAAAATATTGATTCCTCAATTTTAATTGATTTCATTTTGATGAACCTATATTGATTCTTAAATCCCAAGTATTTTTTTTTTTCCCCTGTTGATGCGTGAACGAAACATCACTATACGTTATTTGTAACATACTATCCAATAATCGCAACAAGCTTTGTGCTTTGGTACTTCTGATATGAAAGAAACTCCAGCTTTCAAATTATCAAACAATTAATGTCCTTTTCACGCTCTTTAATGTGGTGTGACAGTACAACACATTCTGCTGAAACTCTACATGACACACTCTACTGAAACTATGTGACATTATACTCTACGTGACACAATTTGCTGAAACTGTGATATTCTGATGAAACTCTGTGACATTCTATACATGACATTCTATTGAAATTCTATGTGAAATTCCTAATGAAATGCTAGGTGACATTTTACTGAAACGCTGCATTCCACTGAAACTCTACGTAACACTATATGGAAATTTTACAAACTCAAACTCTACATAACACATTCTGCTGAAACTCTATGTATAAACTCTCAACTCTGTAATACATTGCACTGAAACTCTATGTATACTATACAGAAATTCTAAAACATACTCTAAAACCTTACATAACATGTTCTACTGAAACTCTACATGACACCTTCTATTAAAACTGACACATCGTACTAAAACTCTGTGAAACATTCAACTAAAACTCTATAACATACTATACTGAAAACCTACAACATACTCTAAAACTTTACATAACATATTCTGCTGAAACTCTACATGACACATTCCACTGAAACCTTATGTGATACATTCATTTCACTCAAATCTACAATTTAGCCTACTCTAAAACTCTACATAACACATTCCACTGAAACTCTACATGATAAATTCCAATAAAACGCTATGTGGTACATTTCACTGATACTTTTTGTATGAAACTACACTAAAATTCTACAACACACATTCTCTAAAACCTTACATAACACATTATTCTGAAACTCTATATGACACTCTAATGAAACTGCTTGCCACATTCTAGTGAAATTCTACAACATACTTTACAAAAATTCTAAGTCAAACACTGTACTAAAACACTACATACTATACTAAAACTGTACATGACACCATCAACTAAATCTCTACATAACTCTATTAAATCTTTACGACTTTATTCAAATTCTATGACACCTTAATCAAACTCTGTACAACATCCATTGTAACTCTATCAGACCCTCTACTTAAACATGCTCTATTCAAATTCCCCACACTTAACACGATTATGTGCGTGAGGTTAGAGGTTTGCTGTGGAGAAGAATACCATTGTTCTGCACTAGATGGACACAGTTACTGTTTGTTATCTTGCTGTGTTGCTGAGCAGCTGCTTTAATTTATTTCAGCAACAGAACTGAGAATACACAGAGGAACAATTACAGACACACCATGCTCTGATCCCGGTCTGTCTGACTCTTCCACTCTGCTGAGGTGTGATGAGATGAACATGAAATGTTGAGGGAAATGATAGGGAAGACCTGGGAAAACAGCAGCCAAAAGAGAGAGCAGCACAGCAGGATTTAATAAGCCAAATCTGCATCGGTGGATCACACACACAGTGATGCAGCAGAAGCTAATCCAAAGGTTGCAGGTTCAAACCCCTGAAGGCTTGATTCATGGACCTGAGGATTTCTGAGGTATCCTATATCTAATTACCAACATCACTGCGTTCTTGAATGGAGCGCTTAAACCCAGATTGCTCCAAGGGGATGTTCCCTGTTCTTATTGTACCATGAGACATTACTGGGTAAGAAAACTAAACAACTAGCACACAGAAACAAAAGAGCCTTAATGCACACACACTAGGCCCAAAAGATTTGACACAATATACAGAAGTACAAAAGTGGTTTCAGCTCCGCAAGCCCAATTTCACACATTTGCAAAATGTGTCAGTGGACAATTCATAACTTAAAGCAAAAACCTACACAACACACTTCTAAAATTCAGCACAACCTATACTTTTAAAACTCTACATTGCAAAAACGCCATCATAGCTGTGTTAGTGTACGTATACACTACATGTCAAAGGTTTGGAAAAATTCAAGACTTTTGTTTATGTTTTTGAAAGAAGTTTCTAATGCTCACCAAGGCTGCATTTATTTGATCAAAAACACAGTAAAAAAACATAAAAATGTGACATATTACCATTAAAAAAACTGACATTTTGAATATATTTTCAAATGTAATTTATTTATGTGGTGACGCAAAGCTGAATTTTCAGCAGCAGTTTATTTGATATAAAAATACAGTAAATTCAGTAATATTGTGAAATATTATTTTCAATTTAAAGGATCTGCTTTGTATGTGATTATACTGTCAACTGTCATTTATTCCTGTGATGCAAAGCTGAATTTTCAGTCTTCAGTGTCACATGATCCTTCAAAAATCATTCTAATAATCTGATTTGCTGCTCAAGAAACATTTCTCATTATTGCCAATGTTTCTTGCTGCTTAATGTTTTTGTGGAAACTGTGATACACTACAATTTACAAGTTTGGGGTAAGATATATATATATATATATATATATATATCTCATTAAAAAACTATATTCAGCAAAGACACATTAAATTGATCAAAAGTGACAGTAAACACATTTATAATGTAATGTATTATGGTTTCCACAAACAATATATATATATATACTACCGTTCAAAAGTTTGGAGTCGGTACGATTTTAAATACTTTTAAAAGAATTCTCTTCTGCTAACCATGGCTGCGCTTATTTGATTAAAAAATACAACAAAAATCTGTTATAGTATTAAATATTATTCCAGTGTAAATCAGCTGTTTTCTGTGTGAATATATAGTAAAGTTTAATTTATTCCTGTGATCAAAGCTGAATTTTCAGCATCACCAGTGTCAGTGTCTTCAGTGTCAAATGATCCTTCACAAATCAGTATAATATGAGGATTTGATGCTCAAGAAACATTTATTATTATTGTCAGTGTTGAAACAGTTGTTGGTCTGTCAGTTGTAAAGTTTTTTTTGTTTTTGTTTTAGGATTCTTTGATGAATAGAAAGTTCAAAAGACTTTTGTAACATTATAAATGTCTTTACTGTCACTTTCGATCAAATTAATTATTCCTTGATAAATAAAAGTATTGATTTCTTTCCTACAAAAAATAAAAATAAAATTCTCACTGACCCCAAACTTTTGAACGGTAGTGTATATATATATAATGTTTTTTAGAGTGTAATTTTCACAATATTATTGTTTTTATAGTATTTTTGATCAAATAAATGCATTCCTTTGGGAGCTTAAGACACAAAAACCATTAAAACATCTTAATTATTATAAACTTCAGATCTGTAATTTACTGCATGCATGATTCTGGCCTAATTGTTTTTGTGTCTCTCACCTCTGGCTCATGATCTTGTACGCATCAGGCAAATAACAGCGTGTGTTCTCCATCTGCGCAGGGTCGGCATCGCAGATTTTGTCATCAGTTCGACCATAATTTGCACTCTCAATCATGATGACGTCCGTGCCGGGACAGCGCAGCTCGATTGGGTAACTTTCACAAGACAACTCCCGTCGAACAACTGCCATGGGCACCGGAGCACGACTGAATGCTGCAAAAAGTGAGAAGAGACATTCAGTCAAATAAAAACTACAAGGTTTATATGACAATTAATGCTTATTAAACTAAGAGATGAAATAAAAAATAAATAAAAACTGAGCAAAAATTAACAGAGAACGAGACATAAGAATATCAATATATTCATTAAGTCACGAGACATAAGAATCAGTGACATTTGTCATCGTTGACATCAAACCTTGAGATATGAGCTCTCAAATGAGATATGAAAGCTGTGTCAAAGAAGATCATTGGTCAAAAAGGACTATTCTCATCACACAAAGACTTAGAATATAGCGCACAAGTCGTATAGACCTACTTTTATGGCGTAATTTTAAAATCATGACAGTCCCCGGGTCACCATTCGTTTCAGTCAGTGTATGAAAAAGAGACATTCTGCTACAATTATCATTTTGCATTACAAAGAAAAAATGGAAAGTAAACCATTACTATTCCTTAAACTGTTTGACAATAAAAAAAGATTTTTGTGAGACAAAAAATATTCAAACGGAATCCTGGATAACATGCATTTATTTACACCCCTAAATATTATGACATCACACAATGTTCAGATTAGTGGTAGATCGATATGGGTTTGCAAATAATTGATTTATAAATTATAGCATTTGCACCAGGCAAGTAACATTCATTTATGTGAATAAGTCACATTCCATACCTAAGGTCAAATGGATTGCGTATAATTTAGTGGATAAAATGTAGGTGTGTGTGTGGGAAATCCTATATCGCACAACAGTTTAGTAAATTCGTCCTAGAGTCCTTTTCTGATATTTCTGGATCGAGTGGCAGAACATATACAACAGAATCAGAGATCATCTCTCTGCTCTAAATCTTTCCAGATCAGAGTCTTTAGTCCCGGCTGATGGACTAAAGCTGAGCTTGTCTTTCAGCTCAACCCCATGGTTTATCTTTGGGACAGTAAAACCTGGATTGTGTGGTCACTGAACTATTTCGGTGTGGATTTGCTCTGGACGACTGTCACGATGGAAGAGCTGTGAGACTCCTGGCAGAGACAGCAACATTTTGATTTAAAGTCTCAGGGGCATTTGATGGATTCCACAAGTTTGTCTGATATTCCCTGAATCTAAGTGAGAGAACAAAAATAAATAAATAAATCACCATTTTATCTCAAAGTGGTCACCATATACTGTAAATAAAAGTATGTGTACGTCTGTACGTCTGTATATTTAAAATTCACCACCATGAAGAATAGACTGAATTCGTAAACTTTGTGAACTTTGTGAACAAGAAGCTCATTAAAGAGGTTTCCTCACCTCCTCATCTCATTATTTGATAACATGAAAGAACTGTGGAAATAAGTCAGATTCTTGGTCCTGATGCAAACACCAGTTATAAACGAGGGTGGCATAAAACAAACCTGATCTCCACAATTAAGGCTCTGACACACTCAGATCCACCATTCACTGCCCACCGCGCGTCATTGGGTTTGATTTTAATTGGTTTCCAGCTTCCGTACCGCACCTTTTGTGTGAATCTCCGCGTTTAAACGGAGTGTGACTGTTGACACACTCGTGTGAACCAAACACTCGCCCGTCGATAACAGATCATTAACCATGAGACGGGACGCAGCGGAGCTCTCACACACACTCACGCTTCCTCCTATCATGTTTACTTTCACTTCATACGACATACCGCTGGAGAGACAGACTGACAGAGACAGTGTTCGATCTGATGATAAAACAGACAAAAGAACCCCAGACTTATACAGAAGGAGTAACCCAAGTGATATACTGAATAGAGGTTATAATATGTACTAGGTTAAACCACCCAGAACAAACTAGCAATTAATTACCCCTATAGCAACCTAACCTTCCTGTCTGTCTATCTATCTATCTATCTATCTATCTATCTATCTATCTATCTATCTATCTATCTATCTATCTATCTATCTATCTATCTATCTATCTATCTATCTATCTATCTATCTATCTATCTATCTATCTCTCTCTCTCTCTCTCTCTCTCTCTCTCCTCTCCTCTCTCTCTCTCCTCTCTCTCTCTCTCTCTCTCTCTCTCTCTCCTCTCTCTCTCTCTTCTCTCTCTCTCTCTCTCTCTCTCTCTCTCTCTCTCTCTCTCTCTCTCTCTCTCTCTCTCTCTCTCTCTCTCTCTCTCTCTCTCTCTCTCTCTCTCTCTCTCTCTCTATATATATATATATATATATATATATATATATAAAATCACACACACAAATAAATGTTTATATATAATATATATAGCCTATTATATATTTTATTTGTATATTTTGTATATGCTTTGGCAACATTGTTTCAAAAACTTTCATGCCAATAAAGCCCCTTTGAATTGAAAAAAATTGAAAATATATATATATATTAGGGCTGGGCGGTATGACGTTAATGATACAGTACAAATTGTATAGACTAGACAAGTAACAAAAACACAGTAAACAAGTGAAAATGGACTAATAGCAAAGTAATTAAAATATTAAATAAAATACAATAACACACACAGTTGTGTGTGTGTGTGTGTGTGTGTGTGTGTGTGTGTGTGTGTGTGTGTGTGTGTGTGTGTGTGTGTGTGTGTGTGTGTGTGTGTGTGTGTGTGTGTGTGATGAAAGGATTGCGTGTTTGTGGTCCTTTTCTCTCCTCTTCCACACCCTGACACCTGGACTGCTCTGACATTTAAAAGTTAAAAGTCATCATTAACATCAAAACACAAGCCCATGGGGCTCAAACACGCACACACACACTCCAAGAGGCCTGGTCAGTGTAATCTCACAAAAGAGAGAAAATCTGCCTAAACACACAGGTCAGAAACATCAGGGTGATGGATTAACCATGCGTGTGTGTGTGTGTGTGTGTGTGTGTGTGTGTGTGTGTGTGTGTGTGTGTGTGTGTGTGTGTGTGTGTGTGTGTGGACAGATGGTCTTCAGCAGTCTGATAACACTGTTTAAAGAGTCTCTCTGCATTGTCTTATGACTTATGAGTGACAGACAAAGACAATGAAGTTCTTACCTTTTTTGTACCTCTTTACACACAATAACAAATGAAGAACTCAACCTGACATTACACAACCTAACAAAACATTCACACAAACCGTTCATCATTTTACATTGTTATGTTGAGTTTAGTGGGATGCTCCATATAAAAACAATTAGCCTACAGTATAATAGTATAATCTTAATAATATCATCTTGTTTTATCTCATAGTATAATATTAAAACAATATCACACAAGCAAGAGTGTAACAGAATGTGACTGGGCCAAACAAGTATGTGGAACTTCTGTGTGAAACTACTTTCTTACGATTTTATCACAAGTTCAAAAGATGCCTCCATAAATATACAAAAATGCCATGTTAGAAATAGCAACTAGGGTTGTTTCTGATATTTCTTATATGCAACAGTTTGATAAACATAAACGTAAATTGAGTTACTTACGTTTTAGATATAATATTGTCCGTTACTTGTGTTGCTCCGCCAAAAGTTCCGAATCCGAACAAAATCTGAGCCAGTGTGTTTTGATCTTGAATAGGTTCAGTGTTTTTGAACAAATCGTTTGAGTGAATGATTCAATGACTCAATGACATAAAGAGAGTCACATGTTTCATTCCAGAAAGAATCAATAGTAACCGACTGCAGAACCGCAGAACCATACGTCACAGCAGTGTGAGGACGACAGTCTGATGCCGGAAGTGGGCGTGGCCAGGCATTGCGCTACTTCTGTGTTTTAGAAAGTTTAAAACAATGCTATTATGAATATATTTTTTAACGATTTCATTAAAAATATATATTTAAGAGATAGGCCTATATAGATATATATATATATATATATATCAAATATTATAAAATATATTATTTAAAATATTATAAAGTATAATAACTATGTTTTGTCCTATTAACAAAAGACAGGCAATGTAGCCTATTAACAAATGTTAATAATGTTTTTTTTAAGTTAAAATGATACTTTATGCATCTGTTCTGTGTCAAATGATTAACAATATAAATTGAACAAAGCTTAAAACAAACAAAATAATAAAACGAAAACAAAGCTTGAGCATTTGAATTAATTGAAAAGCATTTTTTAAATAAAATGTGTTTCCCTCCCCCCCCCCCCCCCCCCCTGAAATAGCAAAAGCATCACACACTAGCTGTACCTGCTCCAAATAAATAATAGTAATTAAATCAAAATATAAAATCAAAACAAATAAAATAAATAAATTATATAAAACAAAATCAAACCAAACAAAATAAATCTTATTAAAGTTATGCAGGCACACATTTAACAACAATTCTCAAGTGACAAATAAACTAAATAGATCAAAACTCCATACACATGGAGTTAATCCTGATGATTCCTGAGGCGCCTTTCGTCATGACACTCGCTTTTATTTTCTTTGGTTTGATTTTGTTTTTTATAATTTGTTTTATTTAGTTCGATTTTTTATTTTTATTTAATTGCTATTATTTATTTAGAGCAGGTACATCTGTGTGTGATGCTTTTGCCATTTCAGAGGAAAAAAATAATTGTATTTAATTAATAATTTTTGTATCAGTCCACCATAGAATTATGTTGTTTGGTCTATGAAAAAAAATTGTTAGTTGTGAAATGGTTGAGTATTAACAAAATAGTTTTTTAAAAGTTAAAATGATACTTTATCCATTTGTTGTGTCAAATGATTAACAATATAAATTGAATAAAGCTTTAAACAAAAATAATAATAAAATTAAAACAAAGCTTGAACATTTGATTGAATTGAAAAGCATTTTTAATAGTCGTATATTGTCTTTTGTTAATAGGACAAATAATTATTATATTTTATAATATTTGATATATATATATATATATATATATATATATACATACACATACAGGTGAAACTCGAAAAATTCTAATATCGTGCAAAAGTTATCGTGCATAATTATGGCTTACAGATTATGAAAACCCCAAATTTAAAATCTCAGAAAATTAGAATATTACATAAAATCAATACAAAAAAGGATTTTAAATACAGAAATGTCGGCCCTCTGAAAAGTATAATCATGCATATGTAGTTATATATACTAAATATATTAGTTTCACCTTTTAATTTGAATTACTGAATTACATGAACTTTTGCACAATATTCTAATTTTTCGAGTTTCACCTGTATATATACACACAACTATATATATATATATATATATATATATACACATCTTTAATTAAATCGTTTAAACAAATATTTATAATAGCATTGTTTTAAATTTTGAAACGTTCTAAAACACAGAAGTAGCGCAATGCCTAGCCACGCCCACTTCCGGCATCAGACTGTTAGGCTGGCGCTGTCGTCCTCACACTGCTATGAAGTATGGTTCTGCGGTTCTGCATTTCAAACAAATGGGTTGAATGAATGGTTCATTGACTCGTGGTTCAAAGACATTTGTTTGCCGCCACCTACTGGTGTCACCATAAAAACTGCAGAAAGAGTATAATATCCCATTATATTATATAATATTATATAATATTATATTATATTATATTATATTATATATTTTATATTGAATCTTTATCATTCACAATATTTTTTGTATTGCAACATTCTGTTTATATGAGGGATGGTTATTTCTCCTATTGGAAAGATGCCACTTAATGAATTAATCTTAATAAAATAATGATTTCACAAAAATTGTGTTAAACTTGCATTAAATTCCCATGAGTTTTGTCATTGACTTTCAGATGTTTGGGGTAACTGCATTTAAAAAAAAAAAGATTTTTTTTTTTTTTACTATGCTCGTTTGTGTAAACATCTCCTAAAAGACAAAGAACGACCTGAAATTTGAATGTGGCTCAATGGCGGATTGGCTTTCTGAGCCTCCATGCAGTGCATAACCGGAGAAATGTATATTTACAGAAATGTCCATGACATAACATTGTGTAACATTACATAGTACTCCATGACTTTTTAGACCTTTAAAAAGTTTAAAACATTCCTCTGTGTGTGTTCCTGCTTTTCTTGATTGTTCTCAAAGTAGCTTATGTTGAGCAGTGAAGCCAGACACTAATTACCGTTGTTTGCTTTTCTTTATCTTTCTTGCAATTGATTATTTCACTAAAGCACTAAATAAGCATTGACAGAAAGAGCAAATGAATGCCATAACTTGGACACAGCGCGTGTCTGTGTGTGAGTGTGCATGTGTGTGTGTGCGTGTGTGTGTGTGTGTGTGTGTGTGTGTGTGTGCGTGCGTGCGTGTGTGTCTGTGCAGAACATCTGAGGTTCTCGGTTTGTGTTTGCTTGTTTGCAGGTGGCAAACACACAGTCCCGTGAGTCTTGAGCGATGGCGTCGGATGGTTTGACCAGCTCAGTCAATTAGCACCAGTCTGCATGATGAATGCCTCCACCTGTGTGTATGCATCACTGTTTCCCTTTCACTCTGCAGTTACACACTGATTCCCACAAACACTCTGTAAATGTAACAGCTTTGATCTATCAAAGATGTGTGAGCACAATTCTGTTTAACATTTTCAAAACTTCTGAAGAAAAAAAGCACAATATATCCATATATATCCACACACACACACAATTTATTCCTTTGTGCATGTGTGTGTGTAGGACAATACATAACTTGACAATGTGAACAACACTTTAATGAACATGAATTTCATTACATCTAAGTTCATTTCGAAATGTGTTTTGTATTCCGTGTCATCTAAATGAGCATGTAGACTGTGTTTGTGCTGACAGTAGAGATAGCCACGAGATTCAAATGAATAAACACTGAGATGATGCGCTTAGTAAAAGGAGAGATTTCTGTCTGATGAAATGGTGTGTAACCTGCTGAAAGGATCGCTTCACCGGCAGAAGATTCTCTTAAATATGATTCCACATAAATGAGCCGAGTACATGCGTAAGTGAAAATCAGGCTGTAAATCCATCAAGCAAGACAAGGTTCTTTGAAGATGTGAGCGTTTCTTGCCTCTGCAAAACTCTGCAATGATGATCCAGTGTGTTGAAAGGCTGCCAGGGTGTTGCTATGCATTCAGAGGGGGGTTCTGGGTAGTTGCTAGGGTGTCTCTAAGGTGTTCTGGGCAGTAATGGCACACTTTGATATTCTTGTGCGGGGAAAATTACATTAAATTTGGCCAACCGCTAAATCCAAAATTAATTGTACCCTCTCCTTGTAATTTTATTGTTTAGATGCCTTTCAATGAATATTCTCATAATACAATGTGGTTCTTTTACCAAATCACTGTAAAATGATATTGTTATGAATAGAATGTTCAAAAGAACAGGTATACTAAATAGGTTTTGCTTTAGTTATTCTATCTTACACTGCCATTCAAAAGTTTGGGGTCAGGTTTTTAAACTAATTATGAGAATAAATAGAATTTTACGATAAATTACAACAGAAAATAGTTATTTTAAATTGCAATAATATTTCACTGGACTTTCAAAAACAATGGTTAAACAGTGTTGTTTATTTTTGTGATTTTGGAGAAAAGACTAATCCTGAATTTTCCCAGTTTCACCCAATATTGATGCTCGGCATGCAGTTATAATCAGATATGTGCGGCACATAGCATTACAGCAACATTGTTCAACAGCGTGTGCTATCTCTGAACGCTCAGGGCTCATATCTGCCAATGCACTGTTTAGCAATTTCCCCTTCTTTCTTCCTGTGCAGTTGCCCTTACATCCTCCCTCTCTCTCTTTCTCCCCCCCTCTCTCTCTCTGCCCTTTGCAAATCCCTTTTGCCACCATATAACTGCAGGAATGCCGTCACCTAAAACACATATACACACACACACATGCTCTGAGGCTGTTGTGAGTTTAACGGCTCTTGACAAAACAGAGGGTTTAATTGAGGTCAAACAAACAACAGGAAAATATGTTTTTTTTTTCTTCCTTTTTCCAAGAGCTGCCGGACAAAAAGAAAGAAAGTGAGAGTGAGCTTCATTCTGTACACGCAGACAACGGAAGCGCCATAAGTGAGTCAAATTAAGCCTCAGACACTAATTACGCCACACTGAAGCATATTGGCTAACCACAAAACCCACTAAAGCATAGACACTTGCATATAATAGTGTTTAGCAGTAAGAGCACTTCCTTATTCCTTAGGCCGCACACACATATGATTGTTTTGACTTATTAATAAAATCACACACACACACACTATTGTGTCATGTTTGCTCGCTGAACACAAACATATATTGCGATTAGTGCTGTATTGCGACAATCGCGATGTCAAGCCTATGCGATTATGTGACGCAAAATGCTGCGATTTTATGAATAAATGCATGTGTGGATATGACAACCCATTCTCTCTGAGAGCTGTTTGCCCATTTTCTACACCGCTAATAAAAAGAAGAACTGAAAAAGAAGACCAGTCAGTTTAGGCAGTGGCGCGTATGCTCACGCCGTGACTTTATCCGGTGTGCAGCGCGGAGAACAGGGGTGCTTCTCAATTCTTATTTGTGCATCCTCCTTTCCTTTCCTCGTGTCTCAGCTCCACCCCCGGTAGGAAGCGAGGGAAGGCTGCAAGGAAAGAAAAGGAGGACGGAGCAAGCTTTTTTATACATTGGAATACTTGATCACTCGAGCGTCACTTCACAGAGTCATCAGCAGCGCTCAAAGGATCTGCCCTTATGTTGTTGAAGTTTGGTTATTTAAGAAACATTGTAACATGTTGTCACTAAACTTAACAAAATTCTGTTTAGTTACCAAATGTTTTGACAATCACAATACACTTACACCAAAAATGATCCACAGACGGAGTTTAGACAACGCATATATGTTACATCCTGCTTAAATGTCCCTGCTTGTCTTGACAGAATGTTCAAAATATCTTATTTTCATGAGCATACAAATGTTCTTATTTATTGTTCTATTTATTTTATACTATTGTACTATTGAGACAATAACACATTTGCAGTAATGCAAAGATGTCATTATTTAATTTTGTAAAAAAAATATTATTTTAATTTGAAAACACTGTGCGTTTGTTGTTGCTAGTTTGAGAAATATACATTTCAGCATTATCACTAATATGTGTATGCATTTTCCTTGAGAAGAACCAAGCAAGTTGACTCATGAAACCATTTGTTTATTATATCAAATCGCAATCACAATCTTGACCTCAATAATCGCAATATGACAATTTACCCATATCGTGCAGCCTTAATTGCGATCAATGTTGTTAAATTCACAAACAAATGTCTCTGCTTACATACATAGGCCTATATTAATTAAAGTTGAGTTACTTACATTTATAAAAGTAAACTGAAAGCTAAATAGATAACTAAAGGAGGGATCACACACACACACACACACACACACACACACACACACACACACACACACACACACACACACACACACACACACACACACACACACACACACACACACACACACACACACACACACACACACACACACACACACACACTCACACACACACACACACACACACACACACACACACATAGTCTATTGTGACATGTTTGCTGGCTGAACACAAACATATATTGTGATCAATGTGGTCCAATTCACAAACACATGTCTCTGCTTACATACAGTACATACCATACATACTGTACATGCATACATAGATATATGAATTAAAGTTGAGGTACTTACATTTATAAAAGTAAACTTAAAGGTTAATAGATAACTAAAGGACAGAACACACACACAGACACACCAACGCTATCTCACGACCAATTCGTACAAATTCGTACAAGTGATTAAAAGGTGGCTAATTTGTACGACCTCACTCGTACGAATTTGTACGATTTGTCTAAACCCACGTGATGGGTAGGTTTAGGGGCGGGGTCAGGGGTAGGTCATTCATACGAATTTGGTAACTCGTAAAATATGTACGAATTAGCAAAAATCGCACGAATTTGTACGAGTGAGGTCGTATGAATTAGTACGGATTAGCCACCTCGTAAAATTCGTACGAATTGCCGTGAGATCGGGCTGGACACACAGACACACACATGCACACACACACACACACACACACACACACACACACACACACACACACACACACACACACACACACACACACAAATTGCCCCTTCCACAATTTCTTAATGCATGTGGTCAGAAAAGTATCCTATAAAATCACAAAATCGTTTACTGCAAGTCAGTCCATTTTGCAGACTTTCAGCTGCCAGGTTGATTGATCATGTGAGCTCAACTCCCTTCACTTCAGATTAGCATGGAGTCAAACTGTTCTCAAGTGTGTGTGGAGTCACTGGCCACGCCCACATGCTGATGTCAACGGTCGCTGTCACTCACATCACACGGATACATTCAGGTCAGTTGCTGCTGGTGATGTGAATGAAACTTGACTTAGCTTTACTTTAACTTTACTTTAACCTCCACTTTGATGGATGATTAAGTTGTCACAAGAAAAAATATTAAGGCAAGTAATTTTTTCAAGGCCATGGCTGTTATTTTAGTATCACTGGGATACTAATTATAGTTTTGTTAATATTTTGAATCAGCCTTTATTTCTACATTTTGTGTTTTCATTTTGATTTAGTTTTTGTCATATTTATAAGCCATTTTATTTGTTTTAATTTCAAATAATTTTCCTTTTATTTCAAGTAATGAAAAATATATATTTTTAAGGTTTTAGTTTTAGTTAAAGGTAGGCAATGTTCTTTCATACACACTTTTTGTTATACTCATTGATACTCTCTGTGTACTGATAGCAATCAATAATAGAAGGGGTCTAAATATAGGCCTATATAAAAAATGTACGTGGCCCTGGACCACAAAACCAGTCACATGGGTCAATTTTTTTAAACTGAGATTTATACATAACCCGAAAGCTGAATAAATAAGCTTCCCATTGATGTATGGTTTGTTAGGATAGGATAATATTTGGCGGATATATTTGGAAATCTGGAATCTGAGGGTGCAAAAAAATCACCTTTAAAGTTGTCTCTTTCTGTTCGCGATTGTGCTGCATTCACTCACAAAAATAAATATTTTATATATTTACGGTAGGAAATTTACAAAATATCTTCATGGAACGATCTTTACTTAATATTCTAATGATTTTTGGCATAAAAGAAAAATCGATCATTTTTACCCATACAATGTATTGTTGGCTATTGCCACAAATATACCCGTGCGACATGTGACTGGTTTTGTGATCCAGGGTCACATACATCTTATGTGAAAGTCTCATAACCAAAAAATGTCCGTCCGATCACTGCATTCGGACAGAATGCAATGATTGGACTAACATTTGTAGTCAGGTGGTACAAGTCAGAGCTTATTAAGTTGTTTACATTCATTATTATTGTAATGTTGTGTGCTTTGAGACATGAAGTAATTTAACACCGTCTCTTGTGACACTTTGCAGACTCTGCTGTGTGCGTTCATGTGTTTTGAAGGAGGAGTTGCATTGGAGACACTCTGAAGGGAGGGTGGGATCGTATGCTTTCAAAGCTAGCTTGCAATTGCTAGCCTATCCGAAATTACCCACCCTACCTTTAATGATAATAACCCTGAGCCACAGGTCTACAAATTCTCCATTGCATCAACATCAACATTTAATTTTATTTCATTTTAACACACACACACACACACACACACACACACACACACACACACACACACACACACACACACACACACACACACACACACACACACACACACACACACACACACACACAATAAAAGTAACTATAACCTGATTTAAACTTCAGTAGTTGGGCAGAAGATAAAAATGATGATTGCATGTGTGATGTGGGATTTATGAGAAACATCTTTGCCCTGTTTGTTCTGGCTGGCTGATCGCGCGCTGGTATTTTTACCCTTCCTCACATCCCTGCTGCTACAAAGACATGAATTAACACAAATTACATCTCAAAGCCCCTGTATTTACTTACATAATGAAGAGCAGAAATTATTCCGACACGTAAATTAAAAATGATTTCATGCGTACATGCATCTCTTTTCTCTCAACTCTTGAGCTGCTAACGGGCTGATTTAACGGCTGCTGTTTAAAATCTCCCCAGCACGTCAGAGTGCCACTGACAAGCCAAATCTGACCCATTTAGAAAACAAAGACAGATAAATATAAATCGCTCTGTGTGTTTCCTGTAGAGATGAGAGAAAGCGAATCCCCGGAGAAAGCGAAAGATGAAGGCTTGAGGAGAGAAATAGGGCTGGTTTGGTGGGGGTTGACTACTAGCTATATCCCACCTGATAAAAAAAAAAAAGACAAATGAAAGGAGAACAAAAATCCAAGGCAAAAAAACACATGGTAGTCGTTTCCCTGTAGATTTCCAAATGAAAAGAAAAATGCATGCCGTCCAGAGACAAAACAAAAATAACACTCCACTGAGCCTATGAAACTGTAGAATGCTTGGGTGTTTCAGGCTGGGTGTCAGTTGTGGGTCACCTATTTTCAATCACTAAATTGCAAGGGGTTTTAATCTGTGTTGTGTTCCCATCTTCACTTTAGGTGGATGGAAGTGCTGTTCGTTAAAGGAATAGCTTGGTACATGTCATGACTATCAAATGTCATCACATGGAATTTGTTTTTCAAAAACATACCAATGAATAAAATTCACTGCAGTTTCCAGCTGAAATGAACACTAGTGGCAGAAATTATGATTACAGGGGCAGATTATTGACCTATTATTAAAGGAGTTTAATTAAGACTTAATCTCATGTGGTTCCTTAAGCTATGTAAGGACCTCAAAACACTTTTACCAGTAAAAGTTTTGTAAGCTGATACATTTTGATGTTTGCAATTGCATCACATAACCAGCTCAATATGTTTGGTTTTTCTGTAGTAAACTTGCTCGGCAGTTCAGCATTTGCATTTGCGATACATGAAACACAAGTCACGATAAAAGAGGTCAAAGACTTGTAGAAGCAGCTTAAATTGCACGTTTACATCAGCAAATGCATTTTTATCTCATGCTTGCTTTTGTTAACGCTATCAGTTTAGTTTAGTGTAGATGCTACGTTATTTTCAGAAGCGATAAAGCACTAACCTTTTAGCACCGCTCGCCGGACATTTAGTTTCCGAACTACGGCGATACGCAAAACAACCGACATTATAAAAAGTTTCCAGATTTACCTTCATCTGCTTCAGGCTACGTCTACATCTACATTAATCTAGATACATTTGAAAACTGCGTTTTGATTTAATAGCGCCCTCCGTCCACACTAGCGTTTTCAGGCGTTTTCCGATGTTTCAGTGTGGATGAGAAACTTTTGGAATGCATGCGTGAAACCTCACAAAAGCTCACTGAGATGATATACAGACGGAAAAATAAATAATAAAGTTATCACGCAATTCTTCTGGAGAATCATTTTATTTAGCAAAAATATCTCACCATTCACTGCATGCCACCATATGTTTGCACTAAAACGCAGCTACTCTCATGTATTGCCGCAGGACAGCAAATGTGAGTACATTTTCTGTCATCTTTGCCGGACTGTGATACGAAGAGTGTGCAAAGTAACATATTTTAGCAACAGTGTGAAAGTGACTAGCACATAACAGGCACAATACCGGTATAAACATAAATATCTATTGGTACAAAATGCGTCACATGACTAAACTTACGTGATCATTTTTAAATACCTTCGTTTTGTCTGTCCACACTACAACGCGGAAACGGCGTTTTCAAATGTATCAACTTTGGAGAGCGTTCGCAAAAAGCGTTTCATTAATAAAAATGCCGTCTCAGTGTGGACGGAAGGCCAAAACGGAGAGAAAAGTATGCATTTTCAAATGAAACCGTATTAGCGTGGACAAGGCCTCAGGTAAAACCGAACATGTTTTTATCTTAACTCACTGGACAATTCATTTTGAAAGTGTTGGGGAATGTGCAAGAAGCAACGTTTTCCAAGGAGCCTGGGTTATTTATAGCCTGACTACGTCAGACTTCGTACTGTACTTCCGCTCTATTTCAGTTCGCTTCTGTACTCAGTCTGAGACATCGACATGTCTCTCAGTTTTCCTCCGGCCTGAAAACAGCCGGCCAGTCAACGAACAGAGGGCGGGCTGAGAGCCGTGGCGTAGACGTTAAGCGCCGAGTTTAACATTGGGGAAATCGAAAACGACCGCGGATATGGAGACACGGGATGCAATTCGCTCTGTTGTGGAGAATATTCCTGGCATTTCCAAACTGAAGGCCGAACAAGAAGAGTGTTTGTTAAACATTTTGAATGGAGGTGATGTCGTGGCCCTACTCCCGACGGGTTTTGGTAAAAGTTTAATTTATCAAATATTACCGATCGTCAGCGAGAAACGGGGGAGGCCAAAGGCCGGCAAGGCGATAGTTGTGATTGTGTCCCCCTTGGTTGCACTCATGGAGGATCAGGTTAAGGAGGCAGCAAAACTCAGTCAGCCATGTATTGTATCGATGGTTTCGTTTTCGCATCATACATGTGTTTACAGTGGAAGTTCGATGCGGCTGAGCTGGCGAATAACACACGTCATAACCAAACGTTATGTGATTGGCTTACAGGTAACCAATGATTTTATACTTCAGCAAAAGTAGCAGAGTTTGGTATTACCAGGCTAGGTTGTTTAGTGTTCTGTGCAAAAAACACTAAAGTTAAATGTGTTTGGAGTAAGTCTGGATATAATTTTAATATCTGGCCAAACATACCTTTAAGTTAACTTCCCATGGTGCCATGTGACCGTGCCAGAGCATAAGGTGTTTCCTGTTGCATTATGAGACTGGAGCAGCATGACCAATAACTTTGACAACACTGTTTAACTGAAACATCTGGATCTGTTCTCCATCGACAGGCATGTATAATCAAATATAAGCATTGAGTAATCAAATATACCGCAACTAGTCACGGTCTCGCGCAACACTGATAAATGACCAACTGACTCTTCCCAATGAAGCCTGGTTACACCTCACATCCCATACAAACATTCACCAAGGAAATACACAGTTTGTGTTAAAAAAAAAACGTGGCATTATTGTTGAGAATTATTTGATCAAAAATGACTGTAAAATTGTAATTTATGTGATGTTAAAGCTTTTTCAGCATCATTATTCCAGTCTTCAGTGTCACATGATCCTTCATAAATCAACCTAATAGCTGATTTGCTGCTCAAGAAACATTTCTAATTTTTATTATTAATGTCGAAAACGGTTGTTTTGCTAAAAAAAAAAAAAAGTGATACGTTTTTTTCAGGATTTTTTGGTGAGTACAAAAGTTCATATGAAAACCAATTATTTGAAATAGAAATGCAGTTTTACTGTGAAACCACCAGTTCTTAAAGGGATACTCCACTTTTTTTGGAAATAGGCTCATTTTACAACTCCCCCAGAGTTAAACTGTTGAGTTTTACCGTTTTCGAATCCATTCAGCCGATCTCCGGGTCTGACGGTACCACTTTTAGCATAGCTTAGCATAGATCATTGAAGTGGATAAGACCATTAGCATCTCTCTCAAAAAAATGACCAAAGAGTTTCGATATTTTTCCTATTTAAAACTTGACTCTTCTGTAGTTACATCGTGCACTAAGACCGACGGAAAATGTAAAGTTGCGATTTTCTAGGCTGATATGGTTAGGAACTATACTCTCATTCCTGCGTAATAATCAAGAAACTTCACTGCCGTACCATGAGAGCAGCAGGCGCAATGATATTATGCAGCGCAAACACAAACTTATATGGTCACGCAGGAAGTAACCTAGCTGGGGACTATTTTCAGGCGCTGCGTCATATCATTACGCCTGCTGCTCTCATGGTACGGCAGTAAAGTTTCTTGATTATTACGCAGGAATGAGAGTATAGTTCCTAGCCATATCAGCCTAGAAAATCGCAACTTTACATTTTCCGTCGGTCTTAGTGCACGATGTAACTACAGAAGAGTCAAGTTTTAAATAGGAAAAATAAAAAATATTGAAACTCTTTGGTCATTTTTTTGAGAGAGATGCTAATGGTCTTATCCACTTCAATGATCTATGCTAAGCTATGCTAAAAGTGGTACCGTCAGACCCGGAGATCGGCTGAATGGATTCGAAAACGGTAAAACTCAACAGTTTAACTCTGGGGGAGTTGTAAAATGAGCCTATTTCCAAAAAAAGTGGAGTATCCCTTTAACACTGAAGTGTTTACAGAGTAAAACAAGTGTATTTACAGCTATTCTGATGGCACTTTGAAGTGTAGAGATGTCATATAATCTCCAAAATGCAGCCAAACATTTATGAATGTAAATTTATCACAGCACACTGGATATGAATCATACACTTGAAATGTTTTGTCAGTTAATGTAAAATTTACTTTTACTTGTTGTGCCATGACTATATCAAGAGTATTGATCAAATCAAAGCATTTATTCAAAATTACTGAATAGACCTAACTGAGTTACACCAATGAAAAGAATTTAAGCCTCTGATCATGTAAAACTTTATACATTTACTTTATTAACATGTTCCTGGTCTTTGAGCAAAATTTCTATGTAATCTGTCATGATAATGCAGTAAACATTTCAGATTCGGGATGACGGAGTGAAGCTGCGTCTTCACATTCAGAAGCGATGATTGATTTTTTTCAGGGGCTTGAATTCACAAATACGAATGACTCACCATGGAAATGAAGCATTATCTAGCGAAACAAACAAAAGAGCAGCTCAACTCTCTCCGGTTTCGCTGGGAATGAGATGGCAGAACTAAGCAAATTGCCGCTGAAAGGAACTCTGGGAGGGGCGGCGGAGATGCACACCTGTGGTTTCTCCACACAGGAACGCTTTTGTAGCGAGTATCTCAAGGAAGATCTTGAGTGATCTTCAAACACACTCCCAACAGTGCTGGAGGTCCATTCTTCACATTTCAACACGTTATTAAAATATCCAGCCTGTGAACTACACTTAATTAACCAACAATACAAAGAACAACACAAGAGAAACAAACTGGGTTCAGCCACACAGTTACCCCATACGAATTTGTCATGAATGAGTGATGGTGTGCATTTCTTCCCCAGACGTCCAAACATCGCTCTGTTGTTGTTTGGAATGCGGTAAGTGATGTTCTCTTCGGTCTGGTATGTAAAAGCATTCGGGTGGCTTTGTGTGGATGTGTGCTTGTTTAGTACTGAAGACTCCTAATGGCTCTTTGCTTTGCCTGTGGCTCCAATGCAAGTCTTCAGAGCCTAATCTATCAACAGGTCAATTGACAAGCCCTTTCCTGTCTCTACGACTCAGAAGAACAAGTAAAAGAGGCAATGAAATACAAAGTTAGGTTTTCCTGTGGCATAAGAGGAAGAAACAGAAGGAATGTGAATTGTAACATTACAAGCCTTGCTAAATAAAACGAAACCTAAAATGATAAAGAATCGTTTTTATAAACTGATATAGATCTGAAATAAAATCAAATAGCATATACAATTTTGTTTTTAAATTAAGTCTTGGTATCTGACTGAAAATAGATTGATCGTTTTCATTGTAAAATGTCATTTAAAAAAAATCATCAAAAAAATTAAAAATCAAAAAATGACCCCAAAAAAGTAATTTATAAATAAATGATAACTTGTGTGTCCTTGAAACAAATGCATTCACCACGAATCTCACGACCAATTCATACGATTTGTCTAAACCCCAGTGATGGGTAGGTTTAGGGGTGGGGTCAGGTGTAGGTCATTTGTACAAATTCATTCGAATTGGGCAATTCGCAAAAAATATGTACAATTTAGCAAAAATCTTATGAATTCGTAAGAATTAGCCACTTTTAGCCACAAAAACGTACGAATTGCCGTGAGATGGGTTTGGAGATTCTAAACATTGCACATCTAACCTCAAACTTATATCTCAACCATCTCATAATTACAAAAAAAATGCAATTTGGCCACAAACCCTTAACAAAGGCAAAGTGTGGTGGGTTTACACCAGAGGGATAAAAAGTTATAGCTGTTCAATTGTGCAAGTATGATAACAATAACAGTCCAGAGGAGCAACAGCAGTGAGCTTCTGCATTAAAGGCTCACCTGCAGACTGCTGGGTAACAAACCACTTTTGTTAGATGCCATATTGAATTCCAAGCAAAAGCAACGAGGCCGTGCTTCTGGAGCGGATCAAATGACTGCAACCCCTTCATACATTCTCCCTCTCTCCCTCTCTGGAAAGTGTTGGGAAGCTGATAAATTCTTAATCCTCTCTTCACTATAATATGCACCTATTGTTCTTTCTCATAAAGGGTTTCTGTTCGCAAGAGCACATCCAACCCTGTTTGTATTGTTCTGGAAAGTGTCAGATGGCTTGCGTGTGTTTGTGTGAGTGTACGGTTGTGCACAATGAGCTTAAGGAACACACTGATTATCAGAGGGTCACATGTTTGGGTCATATGGTACAAGAGGAAATGTTCATTTCCAAAGAGTGTTAAAGAATTGTTTGGAGGAGCTGGGCTGTGCTTCTGTGTGTAACTTATTACAGAATTAATACTTTAAAAGAATAAACCTGTAAGTGAAAACTGAATGTAATGTTTTCGGACACTTAATTGCATGTTACTTGTTATTAAATTAAAATGTATTCTAGTTAAAATTTCTATTAAATGCAATTAGATGAACTCTAGAGTGCTTTATTGGCAAATAGCAATTTCATAATTTCTTCTATTTGTCTTTGAAATATAGTCAAATTGTTCTGTCGAATATACTGACAAGCTTTCATGAGAAACTAATATATGTAATTTCTGTTGGAATGTATTTAAATAGATTTGCAATTAGGGCTGCACGATTAATTGCAATTTACATGAAATTTGGCTTATTATTATTTTTATGCGCAGCTTTTGTCATTAATGTAGGGCTCTGTAAATGAAGCACTACGAGTTTGAGTAACTTTTAACGTGCATTTGAAAACCCTTGTGCGTCAATTAAAAAAAAGTTACACATAGGTCCATAGAGGACAAAAATGTTTCAAAAATACTTCATTAAAATTTGAAGCTTGGGAAAAATTACTTAAAGGGGTGGTTCAGGATTTTGGACATCGGGCCTCATTTCCAAGTTAGCCTTAGTGTTATTTATCAGTGGAGACAGTTTTCAAAAATTTTCATCCAGTCGTTCCAGTTGCATAAATTGCCGGTGCTAGGCTAGCGCGAGTCAATGGTAACTGCTAGCCTGCCATTAAAACCAGTTTTACCCACTCCACAGTACACCAAAAGCAAATAAATTATAACGCCATGACTATTGATGTAAATGTCTGTTGAGAGAATAATGTTAGAAATCAAACTACCCTTCCATTGCATTGCATAGTTATACTTTGTTCTCTGTATTTATTAGTGCAGGCAGTCTACAGCAGCGGCGGAGTGATATGTAGTTACCTAGGCAACCGAGAGAGAGAGGTAGAGAGAGGTAGTGCAGGTAGTTCCGACTGTAGTGCGCTTCGGTTCTGTGTTCACTTTTCGGCGCAGTACTACTAACCGGAGCAAAGTAAAATCCCGCCGTTGCTGAGAAACTAGTTCCTGTAAATGTATTGCGATCGTTGAGATGCAAGAGTAGTTTGATTTCTAACATTATTCTCTCAACAGACATTTACATCGATAGTCTGGCGTTATAATTTATTTGCTTTTGGTGTACTGTGGAGTGGGTAAAACTGTTTTTAAGGGCAGGCTAGCAGTTACCGTTGAAGCGTGCTAGCCTAGCACCGGCGAACTATGCAACTGGAACGACTGGATGAACATTTTTGAAAACTGTCTCCACTGATAAATAACACTAAGGCTAACTTGGAAATGAGGCCCGATGTCCAAAATCCTGAACCACCCCTTTATGTTTGGTCTCATTTTAAAGAAGACATTTGGCAGATTATTGTTGAAGTGAAAGTTTAAAACATGAAACCAAAAAAAAAATAATTATAGGGGTTTAAGTTTATGAAAATGATTTATGGACATTATTTTATATAACAAATATATTTGATGAAACATGTTGAACTCTAAAACTGCTAGAAAATCAAAGACATACATCTAAACAAGTTATGTTCCAAATTTGAGGTTGATGTCTCAAAAAAATGAGCTTCCATTGAGCTTTCAGCATAATTTATCCAATTGGCTCAATAATAAGCAGGAAAACAGAAATAAAACGAGTATTTGCTTTATAGGCCAAATCCGAGAAAATGGCACCATCTAATTTAATTTTGAAGCCTTGCCAACAGAATGAAAGCATATTAACAAAGATTGCATCATTTTAAAGTTAAATTTCCCTGGGATTAAAAATTGCAGTTTTAACGGGGACATTTTTGGCCTTAAGGTCCTGAGTGGAACTATTTTGTGTACTTAGTGCAAAATTAAATGAAATGGGGGTGAAATAGTAAAATTCCAATAAAAATACACACGTGTGCCAACATTTATGCAGTTGGCATTAACACAGGCAAAATGATAATAAAAAATGGACAAAGAAAAATATGTCCGTAAGGTCGCACAAGGGTTGAGCAAATTTGTCCTCAAAAATATCAATATCATACTGCATCTGGGCATTTTAGTGTTGTTTTTGTCAATTGCATTATTAGGTGATTTGTCATTATTGAAATACGGAACTATTGCAGACGTGCTAAAGCTCTTTTTCTTTAGCAGGGGAGTCTCTTAAGCCGTTCTGCTCCACTGCTTTCAGACTGAACTGAAAAAATGCCAATCTGTCAGGCAGGGCTAGCTAAACGCAAACGACAGCACGCTAGTCTGCTGGTCCTCAGAGTGTGAGTTGTACTCACACACACACACACACACACACACACACACGTGCAAACAAAACAAAACCAGGTTCGGTCTACATGGATATTTATTGTATTGTATGTGTTGATTGTGGCAGCTGGGGGTGATTTGTATTCTATGTAAATCTCACAGGTTGTGTCCTACTAGCATGAAAAGAGCAAACGTACAGAAATGGATGTAATCCTTATGATTATGAAAAGCTTATGGTTACTGTGTGTATTTGTGTAGACCACAGCCCCATTCAATTACCATGCTGTCTATACTCTAGAAAATGGCCTTGAGACAACCAACGACGCCAGGATATCAAAAGGAGAGCGCCATAAGGAAAAAAGCTTAGCATCAATACACACAATCACACTGCATCCATGAATGTATGTGACAGGAGCTTTGCATTTCTGCGCATCCTGTCACACGTGTTTATACGCACGTCTTTGTGTTGCGGGATTTTACCGTGCGTGTGTCATCCGATAAGCAGTTGAATTGGGTCAGACTCTCTTTTACAAAACCTGCAGTTGTTTCTTCCCAGAATCTCCACTAAAGATTTTATCATCTTTCATCTCTAATATTTTCCATCTGTTCATTTCTCTTTTAATCTTCGTATCTTCTGTGCTGAAATCTACAGATAAAATTAGCTAAAGGTTCTAGCTATGGTAAGTAAACCACCCATTTTCTGTTCAAGCTATAGTTCTTGCTGGTCTTAAATCTCCAAACTAGTTTTGGTAGTCAGATTTTGCTTTGCTTTTTTTGCAGGGCATCAGCAAAACTGTGATTAGATATTGAGCCACAGCCTTTTTGTCATGATAATATGTATTAGGCATGGCAGATTATTAAAATATTGAGTGCATGGATGGTTGTAAATCATACTAACATCATTATAACAGCATGTGTCTCACCTATAAGCATCAGTTCACCAAACATCCTCTAGTTTGACAGATATGTGTGTTTATGTGTTTGTGAAATTGCTTAGGTTTTCTGTGCAGTTTTCCCTTCTGAAATAAAAAGTGTGCTTGATTGTAGTGATTGTGTAAATGAAAGAACTGTACTCACAGACAATATAATATAAACAGGAGCTCTGAAATTAAATAAAAAACAAAAGACCACTTAAGTGTATTTTAAGAGAACACTTTCATAATTGTTTCTTAACACACTTAAGTGCACTTTTTTTTAAGTGTGCTGTAATAATGTCAAAATAAAGTGGCTCAAAAAGCACTCTAAATTTCACATACTTCCATAAATTCATTTAAATTTAAACTACAATATTTTAATTTAATTGCAATTTACATTCAATTAACTGTCTGATGACATTACTTTTTTACATTCTTTTAAAATATATATATATATATATATTCTTCATAATAAGTATTCTAAAGTGTACTTCTTTTTTTCAAGGGTTGATTAATTTCCTATTGAAACCGGAAGTTTGGTGGGACACACTGAAGGGCTCATAATTTTTTTTTTCTCTTTTATAAATAGCCAATAAGATGAAATGAGAGTCCATATTTTCAACAGCCTAGTATTTTTGCCCCTCATTTTCTCCATATGCATTTCAAAAATGTATTTGACACAAACAAATTAGACAAAACGACTTTTTATATATTTTTATGAGGGACATAACTACTGTGAAAAGCAGTTTGAAGTACATGTTCCAATCTAGTGATGCTTTGAATTAAGAACTCCAGATAAAACCTGAAATCTGTACCAACGCAGCATTCATGATTGTAGGCCTGGTTTCACAGACAGGGCCTTAGTTCAATTAGGACATTAAAGTAGATTTTATAAACATGCCTTAGAAAAAACATTACTGGTGTGCATCTTGAGACAAAACAATGGCACTGACATATTTTAAGATCTTTATAAAAGTTGCTTTCAGTTAAGACAGCTCAAATGATGTCATGTTGGACTGGGACTAAGTTTAGGCCTTGTCTGTGAAACCTAATGTGTCTCTTCAGCTTTTAATGTAATTTTTTAATGGCTGTTTTGACTCAGAAGCTTTAATCACAGACTAAGTTATAGACGTGTTTTTCATGGTTTAATAATAAACCTATGTGTGTGTGTGTGTGTGTGGATATAGATAAAAGAGCAGGACAAACTCACTGTGTGTGACAGTGTCAAACTGACAGTTGTGTTTAGGCACTTGAGGCATTACTGAAGAAGAGTGTAAGGAAATATATATCACCCACACACAAACACATATACACACATTACCCACATGCAAACAAAAAACACACGCAAGTGCACGTATTTACTGAGACTGGAAGATACAGCTAAAATAATATAGATACATTTCCATCTCCTTAAAAATCAACAAACTCTTACACAATAGTACACTTCTATGCAAATAGTTAGACATTATTTGAACACAAACACACACATGCGAACAAATATTATCCATTCTATACAGGTACATGCACATACATACACAGCCAAGACTCTACACACTCTGTCTGTTTCACATGTTTTAGTGCTTTTTTGAGGGGGAAAAATATATAGCATTAATTAAACAGTATTAGCCTTTCTCACATAAGTAACTAGGGTTGGGTATTGTTTGAGTTCTCTTACGAGAGGTTCTCTCGTATTGCGTAAGCTTAGCTTACGCTACGGGAAAGATTCATCTTCTCGAGATATTGAAGCCAAAAAATTATCCTTAATTTTGTATTCATTGTCAACGCAGTGCAGCAGCTAGCAGACCTAGAGCAGGCAGTCTTGCGTGCTCATTGGCTGCCCTGCGGGCATCTGCTGCAGCCTACCAGTGAGCCCCGCGTGACGTCACGCCCAATGAAGGGCGCTCGCGCCTTCATAGCGTCATAGCCCGCCAGAATGGCCGTGGCTTAGCGTATAAAAGAAGGGGCTGTAGGCTGAATTCCCTGATTTTCGTCTCTTCAGCGAAGCCATTCGCATCGCTGGATCTGAGAGAAGCTGCCGCCGCCGTCGAACAGCGAACAGCCAGCTTAGGACAGCGCTGAGGAAGCCGGCCGTCTTCGCCACCTTCAGCCATCCGTGCGAGCTACGCTATCCGGCGACGTATCCTTTTACTCTGTTGTATTCTCTTCTAGCTTCTCCTAAAAGAGCGCGAGTGTCTTTTTAAAGATGCCTCGCATTTCCTGCGGCTCGTGTTGGGCCCCGGAGACAGCCGTAACCTGTGGCCTCTGCGACGCGCTCGCCGCAGAACCTCCCTCGAGCCTCGCTCTCGCCTTCCCCGCCTCTCTTCACCGACGCGCAGCTGTCTGAGGATGAGGTTGAGGGACACGCCACAAGGGACTGCTGTTCTAACCGCGGCTAGCTTCCTTTACGTTACAAGGAAGCTACCGCGCCCACCATAGAAGCAGTCACTCCGCCCTTTGTGGGACCGCGCAGTGATAAGCGCTGTTCCCAAAGGCAGCCGGAGCCTGTAGCCACAGCGACGCGCTCGCCGAAAAGCCTCCCTCGAGCCTTGCTTTTTCACCTTCCCCGCCTCCCTTCACCGACGCGCAGCTGCCGCTCACGAGCCTCACTGCCGTCGCGTCTGAGGATGAGGTCGAGGGACACGCTATGGACTGCTGTTCTAACCGCGGCTAGCTTCCTTTACGTTACAAGGAAGCTACCGCGCAGCGCGCTCTCTCTCTTATCTGCTCGCGCCAACTACAGCTTATGTTGTTTCCCCTGTGGCTCAGTGGCTAAACCCTAAGCTTTCACGCCAGAGACCCGTGTTCGATCCCGGCTCTCGCAGCACAAAAAATGTATGCAGCTCTCCTCTCTGAGCTCGCAACCAGCTTTCTTACGTACAGAAAGCGAGCGCGCGCCCCCGAGCGCATGCGTCACCGGCGAAAGAAGGAGAGAGTGTGTTTTTTTTTGTCCCGCCGAGGCCTGACAAACCCCCTCTTTTTCTCAAACATTTTCCAGCTCCTCCTAGTTCGAGCGGCTGGTAATGTCTATACTGCAGTAGAGAGCCTGTTATAACACGCACGCCTGCAGACAATGCCGACACGCACACGGAAACTGTGATGACGCTCTCTCTCTTATCTGCTCGCGCCAACTAAAGCTTATGTTGTTTCCCCTGTGGCTCAGTGGCTAAACCTTAAGCTTTTGCCCCGGAGACCCGTGTTCGATTCCGGCTCCCGCAGCAGATAAAATTTATGCGGCTCTCCTCAGCGAGCTGCCGTATTCAAGTTTATTTCCCTGTCAGTCCCCTTCAAACAGGCTACTGCAGTGGTCCATTAAGCAGCCAACGAGCCGGTTCATTTGCCGTCTCGCCTGCACACATACGCCGTTTTCACGGCGACCCAGAGAAATCTCAAAAGAGTATAATGTCTGGTCCGGCTCACGCCGTTGGTGTTTTAAGTGTAGTGAAAGTGCCCACGCCCCAGTGTTCACCCCTACACACAAGCACATCAAATCTCGTGTCACTCACAGAGCACACTCTCATAAAGCGCAGAAAAGCCGCTCGAGTGTTGAATATAAGAAATGTGTCCACAGGTCTGTGCCCACTATCTGCCCGCTCTGTTACACGGTCAATAAAACAGGTTATGAATGTAAGTCTCGTGCCCGCCGGAGAGCGTTCACGCTTACTGACACACACCTCCCCCTGGGCGCCGCCCGCGCGTTTAAATGTTATCACAAAACGCAGGGCATTGATAAGACGCTCCCCATCCGTTACGATCGGGGCGTCAAATACACTTGTAAGTCTCGTGCCCGCGCACACGCGCTCACGCTTACAGAAAGCTTTTCCGCCCAAAGCGCTGCTCGCGCGTCAAAAAGTGAGAATAAAATGTTCCCCATCCCTTATGATTGGGACTAGGGCTGGGAATCGCTGGGTACTTCACGATACGATACGATATGCGATACATTGTTCACGATACCGATAATATCACGATATGGCGATACTGCGATAATCAACATATGAAGAGTTTGGTTCCAAAACGCGATAAACGCCATTTCTAAAAAAAAATTGTTACTGCAAAAATCAATATTGTATCTGGTTGGTATTGAAAAGTCAATGTTTAATTTTAAGTAAAATGCGATATCCGCCGTTTTATTCTGTCATGTTTTCTCCCTTTCTTTCCAAACCGCGACAAACGCCAGCCTCCCTTCTCTGCAGAATGCGATATATCCGCTCTCAACCAATCACAGCGCACCATTCCACGCAATGTAAACAGTAACTGCAGCGCCTTAAATACACCCTGCTTCCTAGTTTTTCTGATCTATTTTGTACTTTTCGATCAACAAACGAACAAAAAAATGAATAATTTTGACGGCATTGATGAACCTGTGGTTATTTCTGCGGTGGGTAAGAAACGTAAGGCATCGAAATCGAATCATTTATGTGAGGAGATTAAGAAGATGAGGCACTCAGGAGGAGGAAAAATGTTTTCAATCTTCTTTACAGTTCTTAATAAAACATTGTTACTTACATTGTTGTGTATTTTCAACAGTTTCAATATGAAAAAAAAAACTTTTATATTGATTCAATGGATTAATTGCATTTTGATTTAAAAAAAAAATGGATTTATTGCATTTTGGGGAAATAAATTATCCGTTTTTATAATAAATCTTTGAAAATCAAAACCTGGATTTTTTTTGTTGTTGTTATTATGACCTACAAATGCTATGTGAAAGTTTGAAACAGAAAATAGTGGTTTTCATCTTTCCACTTTCTTGGTAAAGAAAACACATTTTTACTCAAATTTATCTAAATGGATTTATTGCGTTTTGGAACCAAACTCTTCATATTATCAGTAATAACTCACAATATATCATGTTTTAAGAAATACAATTTTTTTTTAATTAGGAAAATTAATCTCCATTTATTTTTTGGGATGAAACACAAAAACAAAAACAACTTGTGTCTTATCAGTTGCAACAAAACAGTCACAGACACTATTTTAGTGTAACATTGCTGCAATCAGTAGTAATAAAAATGTTTACGCCGGGGTGTGTCGGCTTCGAGCCAGCACCAACCACGGCTTTCTCACAGAGCTCCGGGTGATGCCGCGTGAGGTGTCTGTACATGTGGTCGTGTTTCCCGTTTTGCGGACTTTTTGCAAAGCCAGACATCCCAAGTCTCACGTAAGTTCAGGGAGTCTCCCGCATAATGATAGCGTCTCCCTGATGCCCGCAAATTAGTTCAAATCTCCCGGAATCTAGAGCGCGCATGCGAGACAGAACAGCCTGCGCGCATAACATACATAGCACGGCAGAGAGGGAGAGAGCGAGAGAGCGAGAGACTTTGCGTGTGTGCCTCATGAAAGCAAGTCAAATCCAGTCAACTCGGATAATGAATAGAGCATTTTATAACGGCTTTTAAGATCGATACTTGGCAAGAGCGCATCGAGAATCGATCGCGGGAGTAAATATCGTGATATATCGCCATATCGATATTTTGGTGCACCCCTAAGTGGGACACCTCACATAAATCAGACGGTCTCAGCTTTCAGCGAGCAGCCATTGCCCAGAACCGAGAGCGCGCGCGCCGCACTTTCGGCTCCGGCTCAGTTTCACAAGCCCGCAAATGGCGGCGATCTGAACCCGGAGGCCATTCGCCCCCTAGCGGCTCACATAGCTGCGTGGGAAACTATCCCAGGGATTTCAGAATGGGTTCTGAGCACAATAAGCAGCGCTATACACTTCAATTCATTCGCCGTCCCCCGCGCTTTCGAGCCCGGACCGTGACGATAGTGAATGCGGAAGTAGCACACCTACTTCACGCAGAAATAGCAAAACTGCTGTGCAAAGGGGCTATAAAAAAAGTACCGCCTGCTCTGAGCGAGTCAGGCTTTTTCAGCCGATATTTTCTCGTACCCAAGAAGGATGGAGCTTTCAGACCTATCCTAGATCTGAGACATTTGAACAAAGTGCTTGCAAGGAGACCGTTCAAAATGCTTATGACCAGAAAAATCCTCGCGCACGTTCGCCCGAGGGACTGGTTTATTTCTCTAGATCTGAAGGATGACTATTTTCAGATTCAGATATTACCCCGTCAATCAATACACCGTCCTGCCGTTCGGCCTGTCTCTAGCACCCCGTACATTACGAAGTGCATGGACGCGGCGCTCGCCCCCCTGAGAACTCAGGGGCTGCGAATAATGAACTGTCTGGACGATTGGCTGATATTGGCACAGTCAGAGACGGAGCTGTTATCTCACAGAACAGTGCTTCTCAGTCACCTGGAAAGCTTGGGTCTCAAGGTCAACTTGACCAAGAGCTCATTAATGCCCAGTCAGTCAATTTCCTTTTTAGGTATAGAACTGAATTCTGTGGCCATGACGGCTCGTTTGTCGACACAGCGCGCGCGCCGTGTTCGCCGCCTAGCCGCGTCTTTCCAGAAGGGCAGCTTTCTCCCTTTGAAAACGTTTCAAAGGATGATGGGCTGTATGGCTTCAGCGTCAGCGGTGCTCCAGCTGGGCCTACTGCGCATGCGCCTGCTCCAACGCTGGTTGAATGCTCGCGCGTCTCGCCGAGCCTGGGTTTCTGGCGGCCAGAAAATCAGAGTGACTCAGACCTGCATAGCGGCTCTGCAGCCCTGGTTAGTAGCCGACTGGTACCAGCAGGGAGTGATGATGGGAACCATCTCTTATCGGAAAGTCATTCGACAGACGCGTCCAACTCGGGTTGGGGCGCGCTGTTCGAGGGCAGACCGGCCTTTAGCCAGTGGTCAGACCAAGAGAAGTGTTTTCACATAAACTGTCTGGAAATGATAGCGGTCGAGAACGCGCTGAAGCGCTTCCTCCCGTTCATACAGACCCAACATGTTCTCGTCCGCTCGGACAACATGTCTGTGGTTTCCTATGTAAACCGTCAGGGCGGTGTCAGATCCAGAAACCTCTGCAATCTGACGGAACGCATCCTTATTTGGTCCCAGATGCACCTGCGCTCGCTGAGGGCGGCGCATGTGCCTGGCCATTTGAACGACGGCCCAGACAAACTGTCAAGGGACAACGTTCCCCCAGGGGGAAGGTCCCTGCACCCCCAAACAGTCCAGAAACTGTGGCGACTATTCGGCAGAGCGGAAGTCGACCTATTTGCGTCAAAAGACAATGCTCATTGCCCGATGTTCTTATCGAAGAACGAGGACGCGCTGGCCCAGGTCTGGCCCAGCCTCCCACTGTATGCTTTCCCTCCAGTCTCCCTGTTACCACAGGTGATCAAGAGAATCAGTGAAACGCGCCACTCGGTGCTCCTCATAGCTCCGCACTGGGAGAATCAGAATTGGTTCCCGGAACTAGCACGGCTGTCACATGCAGCTCCATGGCCTATTCCGGTGAGGGCAGATCTCCCCTCTCAGGCTCACGGCTTGATCTGGCATCCCCATCCAGAGCGCTGGTCTCTGCACGCATGGTTGATCAACGGGTACTCGTGGCCCTGCCAGAAAGAGTGATGAACACGATCACGCAGTCTAGAGCTCCTTCCACGAGAAGGCTGTACGCGTCTAAATGGTCGGTGTTCTCCAAGTGGTGCACCGACAGAGATCTGGACCCGCGGACATCCGAAGTTGCGCATCTGCTCACTTTCCTACAAGAGCTGATGGATAAAGGGAGGTCCCCATCCACGCTCAAAGTTTATGTGGCGGCCGTGGCGGCGTTCGCAGAATCGACGCACGGCCAGTCACTGGGAAGACATGAGCTGGTCATCCGCTTCCTTAGGGGAGCTAGAAGGATGAATCCGCCGCGCCCCCCGTCGGTTCCTATGTGGGATCTTTCCTTGGTCCTCGAGGCCCTGAAAGCCTTCCCATTTGAGCCACTTGACTCCGTGGAGTTAAAATACCTATCACTAAAAAAAAAAAAAAAAAAAAAAGTTTTTCTGACTGCTCTGTCATCAGTCAAACGTGTGGGGGACCTTGACAGCGCGACGTGTCTTGAGTTCGGGCCGAATGACTCCAAAGTCATCCTCAAACCTAGACATGGCTATGTTCCAAAAGTGATGGGCACTCCTTTCAGAGCGCAAGTCATTTCACTGTCGGCTCTGCCAGCGTCAGACAGTGAGACAGACGTGAATCTCCTTTGCCCGGTCAGGGCGCTGAGGTTTTGCACTACGCGCTCCGCCTCTTTCAGTTTTGTTTTGTTTGGTGGTCTCGCTGCCTCGAAACAGACTCTGTCCAGATGGATAGTGGACGCTATAGCGGCCGCTTACGCGTCAAAAGGTCTGCAATGCCCCCTGGGCATCAGGGCTCATTCCACTAGAGGCATGGCCTCATCGTGGGCGTGGTCCAGCGGGATTTATATCCACGACATATGTGTAGCGGCGGGCTGGAGCTCCCCGTCTACCTTTGTCAGGTTCTATAACCTAGAAGTTCCCGCCCTCTCCTGGTTGAGCTGCACTAGTAGGGATGTGCTATATGCTTATACAGACCAGTGCTCTGCTCTGTATTCCCTATGTGTGCTTATGTACGAGTGATGGCCCGCGTGGCTGGCCACCTTATTTTTTCCTCTTATTGGGTTCCCCGAGAAACCTCGGAGACTCATGGGTGGTTGCTTGGCTCGCACGGCGTTGACAAAAAGTTCCCGTAGCGTAAGCTAAACTTACGCAACACGAGAGAACCTCTCGTAAGAGAACGTACTCGGTTACTAACGTAACCTCGGTTCTCTCTAGAGAGGGAACGAGTATTGCGTAACCGGCCGTGCTCGCGCCACGAGCGACTTCGCTTCAGTCGACGAAAACCAGGGAATTCAGCCTACAGCCCCTTCTTTTATACGCTAAGCCACGGCCATTCTGGCGGGCTATGACGCGATGAAGGCGCGAGCGCCCTTCATTGGGCGTGACGTCACGCGGGGCTCACTGGTAGGCTGCAGCAGATGCCCGCAGGGCAGCCAATGAGCACGCAAGACTGCCTGCTCTAGGTCTGCTAGCTGCTGCACTGCGTTGACAATGAATACAAAATTAAGGATAATTTTTTGGCTTCAATATCTCGAGAAGATGAATCTTTCCCGTAGCGTAAGCTAAGCTTACGCAATACTCGTTCCCTCTCTAGAGAGAACCGAGGTTACGTTAGTAACCGAGTACGTTTTTTACGATGCCAGTGCTAAATCGATACTTTTAAAACGGTACCGGTGCCTAAATGGTGCCTGAACCGATACTTCCGAAAAAAAGAGCCACAAAATAATGGTGAATGACATTAAAGAACAGCTTTTTTTATTGAAAAATAAAATGTAAAATTCTTAAAATTAAACAATATATTACAATTTTAAAGTGTACTTAAATATATAAATATAAGTAAATACAAAACACAACACATTTACATAACAAATCCACAATAAAACCTAAGCCACCAAACCCAACTACGATAATTGAACACCAAATAACACTGTTACAGTACTAATAACAGCAAAGTATTAGTACTGTAATTAGTATTAATTTTTTTTGCCATATTTTTGTAAAAGAATTGCTGGAATTTAAAGTTGGTTTGTAGCATACCAAGAATACACACGTATTCTTGGTATGCTACAAACCAACTTTAAATTCCAGCAATTCTTTTGCAAAAATATGACAACATTTGCCTTCTCTGGCAAAATACGACACCTCTCCTGACTTATTGCATGTCCTGCACAAGGTGACCGTTATTTAAAACGCATCGCCTTATGCCGTGACGCGAAACCTCTCGTGGAAGAAGAACGCCGTCATTTTTACAACTGTGACAATGAGCGCTCATCAGGATCAACTGAATGCTGGATTTTCAAAACTTTGCGGCTCTTTTGTTGCAGTAAAAGTGCTTGAATGAATAATTTATTAGAAGTACGCCGGTACCCAACCCTATATGTAACCCCCCAGGTCCTACTCGTCCCGCTCTCTACGGGCCTCGAACCCAGGTCTCCGGCATGGGAGGTAGGTGCTCTAACAAGGAGGCTTAAGACCACAGCCTCTCGCGTCGGTCGCTATAGTGCCTCTTGAGATCAGGGGAGTGAGGTTTTACCTGCACAGCTCTTACTAGCTGGCCTCCGTTACATATATATCAAAACCATCAAAATCTGCTAAAGGGCCATTAAAAGTAACAAATCATGTAAAAAAAAAAAAGATCATCGCTTGAAAATGATACATCATATCAAACTTTGATAATTGCCTTAATGTTTTAAACAATTGAGAAGATAGCAATCAAACTACATTCTATGAAAATCACCTGTCAAGATAATAATATATATTACATCAGCACATGAGAGTCAAATTGGACAACTACAAGGACTCATCTCAAGATCACTTTAACAGTTCATCTATTGCCAAAATTAGGGGGAGGGGGAGGGGGGGAAGATCAGTCAAGAATAGAAAATTCTTGAACATATTTAAATCAGAAATGTCAGATTGCGTAGTTCGTGCATTCGATGCAAAAAAATATTTTGATTGTCTTATATAACACAACTATTTTATTTAAACCCATGCAAATGCAGATCCTGATGTAAATAGTATTGAAAAATCACTTTTTAAAACTGTTCCATTATTACCCAGATTTTTACAATATATATATACAGTATATATATACACACACCAGCTCTTTCTGGTTCTGGTCCTTTTCCAGCCGTGCGATATTCCCCCAGTATCAGCACTTAAACTGTTTCACCGTTTGAAATTAGACCTACACACATAAGCGTTTTAAGAACATAAACCTGACATGTCTTTAAATACAACATCTGAATAATTGACTCCCGGCCTTCGCGTCGAAGCAGCATTACCACCTCAGGTGTGCATTGACTTTCTAATAATTCAAAGGCCCGTCATTAATTTTTCCTTACATATTATTATATGTTATATATTGTCATGTTGTCATTGTATCAGTCACTTAGCCATTTAGTCACTGGTATAAGCGTCGACCATTCAAAAACTATTAATCAACAACTAATCATAACATAATAAATAATCTTACTTTTAGCTTTTAACAGCAAAATCATTCATTTTTTTCTTGCGGCACATTCTGTCTATTATATTCAAATGGCCATTTCTATTCAGAACACTTGAATGTAAATAACGCACAAATAATGCACAGAGGACATAATTCACTGGAAAACTCAAAATGCATCTCTCCAGAGACTCTAATATCTGGATATATGGTGAATATTGATTAGCTCAATGATATAATCAAACATGACAGCGTGTTTGTAACCCATCCAGCATCTCAGAGACTAATAAAGTCATTTAAAACACAAGCAGCCGCCGGCCTGCTAACACAATCACAGCTTCATTTAGACACTGCAACTGAAAGAAATTTCCAGGGAAAACGACACCCAGATCCGTGCCAGTAAATGATAGGCAGAAGTAGACGGAAAAACAAGGAAATTGTCTGTGTGTGAATGTGTGACAGCTGTCGTTTTTCTTTGCATAAGGAAAAACGTTCCTGCAATCACTTGACAAGTGTGACAACCCTAAGTGTGTGTGTCCACGAGAAAGACGTGATAGAGATGTCACACAAACAAGCTGATGTTTCCCACATCCGAAGTAGATTTAAAGTGCTAAAAAAAAAAGTTTTGAAATGCAAATAAAGGTACAAGTGTAATTTAATCACACACACTTCTCTAGAAAAAACGTGTCTGTTGACACATATTCACGAAGGAAGCTGAAGAAACGTCCTGCTTTTACAGTTTGTTCAGGCGCATTGTGACTGGAGTTGCTTAAAATTCAAAGACCCAAATGAGAGTCGCCGAGCAGGATGCACAAAACAAACAAAACACTCACATTCAAATGCATGAAAATATGTTACACGAGCAGTAAACTAACATGAGTTAGTTTCCTTCTTTCTACTAACGCCAAAAAACGTGTAGTTCGTAGCTTGTAGCGTTCATTTAAATGGGTAGCTTGATTGGATTTTAACAACTTTAAATGACAAGCTTCCTCGACCCAGAAAAAGACAGATTTCAGCATGCATTGTTCAGATGTGGAAACAAAACAAAAAAAATCAATTTTCACAAGCAACAAATGTACATTTTTGAAAAAGAAAGACTGAAATTGTATTTTATTGTAAAACGTAGTCCAGTATTCTTTGATTTATATACAAACTCAAATATACAGTATATATCATTATTATTATTGTTATAGGAAATAAATATAAATAGGCCTGTCACGATCATGAATTTTATGCTGATGATCAATTGCCATATATAATTGTGAATAAAGATTTAATTCTGTTTTGTTCATGGCACTTGGAATCGTATATAATAGAATAAAAATATATATAATAAAATAGGCCCATATTATAAACTTGAATGCTGTGAAAATGTATAATATTCATAATATAATGTAGCATAAAATAAAATATAATATGTGTATATATAATAATTAATATATAACCTAATATAATATATATAGCCTAATGTAATATATAGCCTTATATCATATATATAGCCTAATATAATATAATATAATATAATATAACGCAGTCTGATTCAACCCACAAACCTTCAATTGTATACTGTATAAAGGAAGACCTGACTAATCTTTGCTTTATAACTGTTTTTATTCTTTATCCCCTGCCGGATTGTATAACGTCCCTGCTTCTACCAAAGAAAACAAGATAGTATGCAGTTGATGGCATTTCTTTAAGCACTTACATTTTGGAAGGCAAAATGTGATTGAAATTTAAACTGCACAGTCATTGTGGTTATCTCAAATAATTGGGATTAGATCGAATAACCACGGTCAGATGATTAATCAATAATCACGACAAGCCAAAAAACATGCTCTGTCTGGTTTATTGAAAGCCTATTTATTTATGATGCTTGCTAGGAAACCTTTATTCCAATTACACGGCTGGGTCAAATCTAAACGCCAGCGATCAAAGCAAACAAACTGATCAAAAGCAAGAAGTTTCCCTTTTTCCTGAGGCTTTTCTAACGCTGAAACTGCTGCTCGTGCAGACTACAAGAAAATGTGTCTAAATGAGCTCTTGACATCCTCAATATTCCCCACATGCACGTGCAAGCTGGCGAGTGATTCTCCAGGTTACATGCCGAACGAGTCTCCTGCGAGCTACAGATGAACAGAATGTTCTCGGTTTAAGTACTCGGCCAGTTAGACTCGGTTTCTAACAGTTAATCTTATTAAGCGAATGCTATTATAGCCACAAATCCCTGCAGTCAAAATAACTTTAAAATGCACTAATTAACAGAAGAAGTGGGAGAAAGCTTCAGTGAAATTAATTAGACACTTTTAGCGAGCCCATGCCCGAATGCTATTAGCAACTGTCCCTGAACTAAAAGAAATTAAGAACGTCAAAAATATCCTGACTGACACAAAACTATTCTTGATCATTTCTCTTGGTATATTCGTGCGAGATGGATCTTTCGTCTGGAGACCACTGCTACTGTGCATGTAGTAAACCACTGCGCTACATATGAGGGAGAATGGTTTTGCTCGTATAATGAAAGTTAATGGGGTCCAAAACCTTCTACACTTCTACAAGGGCTCTATATAGAACCCTAGGCTTCTTGACTCAAATTTAAAGAGCCTTTTATGTCAAAACAGTTCCATATAAGGAGAAATGCCTTAAATCATTACAAAATTACGTTTAACAGGTTATTTATTTATTTTGTCTAGTGATACAGTGCGTTTAAAAGCTGTTCATAAAATTCATAAAATGTTCAAATCTTTAGTTTGGGGTCTAGATTGGGGATTAGATTTTTCAATGTTTTTGAAAGAAGTTTCTTATGCTCACTAACTGTGCGTTCACACCGGACGCGAATAGCGCATCAAATTCGCGTCTACCGCGTCTAGTTTGACGCTTGACCACTTTGTGTTAATTCGCGTGTCAATGGCGAAATTGACGCGCGTAAAAACAAAAGTTTGAAGCGAAATTTACGCGCGTCAGAGGCGAAATCCGGAGGCGAAAGTTTCGAAACCCGTTGGCGGCCATCTTTTTAGATGTTTATCGAGCATTAGCATTAGCATTATTCGAGAGAGTCACCGCTCGTATATGCTCTGGAGAGCAGAAACAGCTGCGTAGGGGACATCGTCGCTGTACTCGGGTCCACCAGAACCTCCGGAGGGTTTCAGGAGTTTCACAATTTGCTCCAGGAGCTAGGTTTGGAGGACCTAACGGTGAGGACGCTGACGAGGACAGCGTAGGCCGTATAAGGCCTCGGCCTCGAGTGGTCTATGCCTGTCGAGCCCGCGCTCTACAGCCCGGCGCGAGGTTCACCCTCTCCCGCATCCACCTAATCTGACATTTATTTTTGTTTTGATAATAAATGGAGCCTCCAAAAGTGAAACCTGTCCTGTGATTTTTTTAAAAGTTTTTATACACTAAATTGTGTTTGTTGTCTTTACATTAGAATAATAATGTTTCATATAATCTAGAATAGATATGGAATAAATAGCATTCAATACAAAATGAGTATCTCTCATATATTGAAATCGAGTTTTTATGTGAAAGATTTGCTTTGCACACCAAGCATTTTTGTCATATTACAAAATAATTTATTGAGGCCAAACATAAAATAACATTATAAACTGTCACTTCACCACGTGACAGCAGCAAGCAGGCCCCTGATTGGTTAACGCGGCGCGAATTGACGCAGAAGTTCAGATTTTTTTCAACTCGAGAGGCAGACGCGAATTCGCGTCAAACGCGAGAATGCACAAAAAGCACTACATAAAACATTTGCGCGTAACGCGCTTAACGCGCCAGACGCTCAATTCGCGCCATTCGCGCGACCTTGACGCGCGAATGAGGCGTATTCGCGTCTACCGCGCCGCGCTCTACGCCTCATTCGCGCCGCAGGAATTTTTTATGCGCGTAACGCGTCTTTGCATTGACTTAACATTGAAATCACTCGCGCCTGACGCGCTATTCGCGTCCGGTGTGAACGCACCATTAGGCTGCATTTATGATCAAAAATGCAGTAGAAACAGCAAAATTGTGTGAAATATTACAATTTAAAGTAACTGTTTTCTATTGTAATATAATTAGAATTTTTTTTTTTTTTTTCTGTGGTCAAAGCTGAATTTTCAGCATCATTACTCCAGTCTTCAGTGTCACATGATTCTTCAGAAATCATTCTAATCTGCTGATTTGCTGCTCAAGAAACATTTCTTATTACTATCAATGTTGAAAACAGTTGTACTGCTTTATATTTTTATGGAAACCGGGATTTTCTTAGGATTCTTTGATGAACAGAAAGTTCAAAAGAACTAAGTTTATTTAAAATATAAATCTTTTGATTGCCCCCAATATTTTGACCTTTAGTGTATAACAATCTTTGAGACACACTATAATGCAGTAAGTAAAGGATTATTTTACTCATTGTACATTAACTTGCTTATTACACGCCTACTAGAAAATAAACAAATGTACCGAAGTGATCTGATGAGAAAAGATGTGAAACTTGCACAGTACGGTAAATCAGTTGCCTGAAACAGCAGTCAATTACACAATCAGTCAAGTATTCCTGAGAGTTGTGTAGTGAAAATTACTAAGGGTGTTTTAACACCTGCCTTGTTTGGTTCGATTGAATCGAACTCTCGTTCATTTCCCCCTTGGTGCGGACCTTTTGGGCAGGTGTGAATACAGCAATCGAACTCGGGTCCAGACCAAACAACCGAACCGAGACCCAGCTGAAGAGGTGGTCTCGGTACGGTTCCAAACGAACTCTGGTACGGTTCGTTTACGGTGTGAACATGAACCGACCCAATTGCAAGAAAGCACTGCGCCTTTGAGTTAACAGGCTTCCGTAGTCGGAGTTGCGTTATGGGAAAGTGATCTGTTGTAGCCTACTACATTTGATAAAATGAGTCGTGGTTTTGACCTGGAGCTTCGAAGAGACGAGCTGCCTTATTAACATTTGGGCAGATGTCCATGTAGCACAGAATAACACAAAATTAGTAAAATAACAAATATTGCAGTACGAAATATCCCCATGCTGAGCCTTTTTTGCACTTCCTGATTTCCCTACTTGAGAATCCTTGTCCAATGAATGGACGACCTTAGCACACGTGTGGTTTTGTTTACAAATTTTGGTTCACTTGCAAAAAGAGCAGTGTGAAAGCGAACCGTACCAAAAAAAAAAAAAAAAAATTATTTGGTCCGGACCAAAGCAAGTGAACTATCGGACTTTCCTGGTGTGAATACACCCTAAAAATTAAAATGCTATAAAGTCAAAGACACACAACAGAGGTTTTTCTGGTATGGAGGAACATCAGAATGCAACTGGAGTGAAGACGAGGAAACCGCAGACACAAAAACACACTGCTTCAGACGGCACCGAGTTTCCTCAGGGTTGCATCATGGCGTAGATGAAGAAGCAGGTTATTTATTCAATGTGCATGTGAGAGGGAGTGTAGGTATGTGTCAAACATACAGATACACATAGACATAATAAGGAAGGGCATCTTGATCCTTTTGTCTTCTTGAGTCCTCAACAGTCCACCTGCATTATACTGTTTAATTGTCGGTCTGTGTATGTGTCAGATGGATGTTTTTGCCAGTTAAACATGTCGTCCTGTGTTTGCCACTTTAAACCTTTTCAGTGTTGAATGCCGCTATTGCAGTGAAAGTTGTGTGTTTAGTACTGACACTGATCTACTGTGAAAATGCCGTAAACACAAAACCAAAAAAGTACCATTTGGTCTCTTGATTTCGACTGTGTGAAATGTTTGGAAGTTAAAAACAAACTCATCCATATTATATCCTCCATCCAGATGTAATACACTCTAAATGTGTGTAGATATATTTGATAAGTTTAAAACATACTTATCATGTTTCATACTTAAAACATACTCTGTGTGTCTGGCCCAGTGATTACATTTTTTATATTCTAATTTTATCCGAGTAGAATCAAAAAAGTACTTGATTTTTACTGTTAAAGAAGTAGAAAGTACTGATAAAAAATTTCAAATGTAACTTATTTCTGTGATGCAAAGCTGAATTTTCAGCATCTTTAATCCAGTCTTCAGTGTCACGTGATCCTTTAGAAATCATTCTGATATGTTGATTTGGAGCATGAGAGACTTCTTTCAAAAATATAAAAATTTGTACCTAGTTTGCTAAATTATCAATAACATAATTATCAATGAAAATAACAAAACACCAGGAAAAATGTGTGTAAATGTGTGCTGACAACTAGTATAAACATAAAACATAAAATAATTATTTGTAAACAGTTTCTTTGCAAACTAGTTTAATATTCTGGGCATTTATTTTTGTTATTTTAACGTTATCTATAGTTTTTACGTAAAGCAGCCTAGCTTTTACAGATGTGTTTAAAGCATAAAGTCACTTAATTCTGAGGAAAAAAATAAAAAAACAAAACACATTTGACCCTTTTGACCCCACTGCAAAATCTTCAGTTTTAAATGAACAATTGTCTGTCCACACTTACAGAGTGTTGGAGTAACACCGAAGCAGTGTTGAAGTTAATAATATAATTCAGTGATTAATTAACTGATTGAGCATTAGTGATGAACACCTGATGTTAACAAGCAGAATCACTGAAGGACAGAGGTACACCAAGAAGATAAAAAAGCGAAACACAAGAACTACAACTGACTTCCAGCCACAGAAGACATTACATCTCCCAAAATCTGAGCAGAGGATGATTAAACAACTCCAAAAAATAGCATTACCAGCCTCACTTATTACTAACCAGATTGACTTAAAAAAAATTGTATACGTCTACAGAAATTCCTATTGAGAATTAACAGAGGTTTAGATGTTGTTTTATTTCATTTGATGTCACCATTATGGAGATCAGTGTTTGCTTTAGTTGGGCTCTTGACCAAGAAAAAACAGTAATATACAGTCAAATTTAACAGTCAGATGTATTAAACGAAAGAAGTTAATTTTACTGAAATATTAGTGAAAGTTCATAGAAAAAAGTTATGCGAAGTAACTGATAAGGAGAGTAAATATTGAACTGAAGTGTTTTTTATGTGTTTTTGCACAAGATTATACAGGAGAGATCTGTTGGTTTAATTAATTAGTTTTGTGGGTCACCATTGTGCTGGAGAGTAGAGTAGAGCCTCATCACGAGTGCCGTGTCCTGAGTGGTGTACGTGTACGTGAGTGTTGAAGCACAGGTGTATGGGAAGAGTGATTTGCCGTGGAGGCCATATTGTGTTTGTTTTTTTTATCCCCTGCTGTAAAACTTCAGCTCCTTTTTCCCAAATTCAGCTGTCACTGACTACTCGGTCGCTTTTTGTGTGTTTTGTTAAATGGTGTAATTGCTGTGGTCTATATTAAATGTTGTTGAAGGTTTGTTCTGTGTTATAAACTCCAATTTTATCTTTAATAAAATGTATGCCTTTTTTGTATCCACGTCTCCTGCCGATTTACTGTGAACGAACCTGTGTTGCTTAAAATAAGAAATTGCATTTTATTGTTCCTGGCAAGATTCCATGGTGGCGTAGTCATCATCAGTCGTTCCCCTCTAAAGTCCCTCCACGGATCGCCACACGAGAGAACGCAAAAAATTGTTTTGTTTTTTATTCTCCCATCCCAAATTTTTTCCGTAGTTACTCGGGAAATGCAAACATGTTTTTTTTTTTGCAGTGAAACCGGATTTGCAATCCGCTTAAAGTAGCTAGGTTAGTAGGTGAAAAACAGAGAGATACTCTTTGATATTAAGTGACGTCTTTATTTTCTTGTAAACTCAAACTTGACTTTAATCTGTTGTTAAATACATAGAAATTATGATAAAGATCCACATGTGGGAGGACTGTCACATGGCTAAAGACTCATCTAATGTATGCTGTGCTGCGATATGTGAGGAAGAATGAATATGATTAATTAGCTTGTTTCACTGCTAAAATTTGACTTCTGTGGAGGTTTTCTTGAAGTCACCTCACTATCAAATATACCATCTGTAGAAACGGGTACAGTCACAATGTATATACTAAAGGCCAGATTTACTAAACAGGGCAAATTAGCATGAGAGTGCAATTCCAAAAAAGCCCTGATGGGAGTGGAACGTTCTGCGTGCAAATTAGCGTCTGGTTTAAAACATGCTTTTTTGGCGGTAAATAACGGCGCAAATACCAGCAAACCTCAGTAAATCATCTTGCATGATTCATTTAAATACTCTCCTCCCATAACTTTTGCGTCTGAAAGGGAAACTCCTCCTAAGGTAGACTATGGATCCTAAATTCCAAATTCAGAGTACGTTGAAAATCCAGTGCCAATTGTGCATATGAAGGTTTTTTTAAATATGCATCTGTGAATGGACTTGAAGCCAAAGCTGGCTCAGAAGTTTTTAAATTGTGTAAACCTCATGACACACGATCAGAAATTTCTGCATAAACTGTCCATAAAACCATTCTTGCATATATTGTTGCTTTCATTTCAATCCAACAATTTAATTCATTTAGATACTAATGTTTGCATGTACAGGTCAGAAGTTAGGAATAGGATGTTTTATGTTTTTTGAAATAAGTTTCTTTTCAGCAACGTGATGGACTGCAATGAAAAACAAATTGTTTCAATTAAAAATATAGTAAAAACAGTAAAATTATGAAATATTATTGTAATTTAAAATAACTGTTTTCTATGTGAATATATGTTAAAATGTAATTTATTCCTGTGATGCAAAGCTGAATTTCCAGCATTATTACTCCAGTCTTCAGTGTCACATGATCCTTCAGAAATCATTCTAATATGCTGATTTGCTGCTCAAGAAACATTTCTTATTATTATCAATGTTGAAAACAGTTGTTCTGCTTCATACTTTTGTGGTAACGTCTTTCAAAAACAAATCGTAATTATTCCAATATTATCCATACACAATTTGTATTATGAACTGTGAACACTGGGATTTAGCGAGTTTGCTTATCAGTACAGACATTTGAACTTTTTTGGATGGATGACAATACAAACGGCATTTTTCTTTTGAATAACATCCACTGACGACACATGCACCCTATAAAACCAGGAACACGTGGTAAGACAATAAATAGGGTCGATTTTTGACCGAAAAACTTTACGTTTAGTATGTTTTGAAATTTTTACTTAATTGGAATGGTACGAAACTTGGCAAAGGTTTTTGGCACTTGCTATGTGAACACACAGAAAAAATCAAATAAAAATCATGGACATGATTAGAAAAGGTTAAATGGTCCTGTGAAAAATAGTCACACTTGTGCTACTCGCGGTCAAAAATGACCACATTGGAAATGAATGGGAGACAAATTAGTGGAAGCGTTTGGTACGGCGGCCAAACAAAATCTTACTGTAAGCTAATTTTTTGAGATATCAAGCTCAAATTTGGATCACAACTTGTTTAGATTTATGGCTTTGATTTTCTTGCCGTTTTTATAGTAAAACATGATTTTGAAAATGCATTTTTTATGCATTTTTCATTACAATACACGTAAAATTACGTTACTTTTTTTAAGTTCACTTTTGTAAACTTTTTTCACTTTAGCAATATTCTGCCTAGTTTCGTCTATGAAAAGAGATCTAACTTAAAGGGATACTCCACTTTTTTTGGAAATAGGCTCATTTTACAACTCCCCCAGAGTTAAACTGTTGAGTTTTACCGTTTTTGAATCCATTCAGCCGAACTATACTCTCATTCCTGCGTAATAATCAAGAAACTTTACTGCCGTACCATGAGTGCAGCAGGCGCAATGATATGACGCAGCGCCTGAAAATAGTCCCCAGCTCCGTAACTTCCAACGTGACCGGGACTAAGTGCCTGCGCCTGCTGCTCTCATGGTACGGCAGTAAAGTTTCTTGATTATTACGCAGGAATGAGAGTATAGTTCCTAGCCATATCAGCCTAGAAAATCGCAACTTTACATTTTCCGTCGGTCTTATGGTGCGTTCACACCGGACGCGAATAGCGCGTCAGGCGCGAGTGATTTCAATGTTAAGTCAATGCAAAGACGCGTTACGCGCGTAAAAAATTCCTGCGGCGCGAATGAGGCGTAGAGCGCGGCGCGGTAGACGCGAATACGCCTCATTCGCGCGTCAAGTTCGCGCGAATTGAGCGTCTGGCGCGTTAAGCGCGTTACGCGCGAATGATTTAGTTAGTGCTATTTGTGCATTCACACGTTTGACGCGAATTCGCGTCTGCCGCCCGAGTTGAAAAATCTGAACTTCTGCGTCAATTCGCGCCGCGTTAACCAATCAGGAGCCTAGCTGCTTGCTGCTGTCACGTGGTGAAGTATCTGGATGCTTCAATAAATTATTTTGTAATATATGACTGTGGTTCTAATGCACAACAAAGCAAATATTTTATCACATAAAACTTGATTTCAATATATGAGACATATTCATTTTGTATTGAATGCTATTTATTCCATATCTAGATTATATGAAATATTATTATAATGTAAAGACAACCAACATATAAGTTAGTGTCTGGACAGTGATGTGTGAGAGAGAGAAAAAAATCACAGGACAGATTAATCACTTTTGGAGGCTGGCTTCGTTTATTATCAAAACAAAAATAAATGACAGATTAGGTGGATGCGGATGAGGGTGAACCTCGCGCCGGGCTGTAGAGCGCGGGCTCGACAGGCATAGACCACTCGAGGCCGAGGGCTTATACGGCCTACGCTGTCCTCGTCAGCATCCTCACCATTAGGTCCACCAAACCTAGCTCCTGGAGCAAATTGTGAAACTCTTGAAACCCTCCGGAGGTTCTGGTGGACCCGAGTACAGCGACGATGTCCCCTACGCAGCTGTTTCTGCTCTCCAGAGCATATACGAGCGGTGACTCTCTCGAATAATGCTAATGCTAATGCTCGATAAACATCTAAAAAGATGGCCGCCAACGGGTTTCGAAACTTTCGCCTCCGGATTTCGCCTCTGACGCGCGTAAATTTCGCTTCAAACTTTTGTTGTTACGCGCGTCAATTTCGCCATTGACACGCGAATTAACACAAAGTGGTCAAGCGTCAAACTAGACGCGGTAGACGCGAATTTGACGGGCTATTCGCGTCCGGTGTGAACGCACAGTTAGTGCACGATGTAACTACAGAAGAGTCCAGTTTTAAATAGGAAAAATACGAAACTCTTTGGTCATTTTTTTTTTAGAAATGCTAATGGTCTTGTCCACTTCAATGATGTATGCTAAGCTATGCTAAAAGTGGTACCGCCAGAACCGGAGATCGGCTGAATGGATTCAAAAACTGTAAAACTCAACAGTTTAACTCTGGGGGAGTTGTAAAATGAGCCTATTTCCAAAAAAAGTGGAGTACCCCTTTAAGTCTGTGCTCTAAATCAGTCAAGATTTACGACAGTTTAAGTTGGAAATTTAATTTTCAGGTCTATGCTCAAAAAGTGAAAGAATGGATTATAAATACAGCGTAAATATAATTTTGTATAAAAATCCCCTAAAAATATATTACAAAATATTAAATAAAAAACATTATCAAACTAAAATATACCACATTCATTTCGTTGACAAAAAATAAATAAAAAAATCGGTCTTTTTGGACCGACACGCGCCATCCACATTTTAGAATATTATCAATGGAGACACAATATGTAATCTAAATGTTATTACATCAGAAAGTAAGAAAATGTTCACGATATGTTATCCTTTGTGATCATGCAACCTCCTTTTTTTAAAACTTCTAGAGAGAAACTTTCAGTCACGTAGCACACAGTGTCCTTCAAATTTCACATGAAAATATACATTTTGTAGACAACAATATCTCAGCTTGAATAGTGATTTATTCTTTCCACTATGAAGGATAAAAACAATATTTCAGGTTATTTAATTACAGCAGAAAGATTCAGTATCTTCAGAAGAATGGCTGCCTTTAATGCATGAGTGCTGTTTCCTTTTTTCTTTATAGCAATTCAGAGTCAGAGACTGTACAATCAGTGGATATGTGTGTGCTTTTAAAAGCTCTGAGGCTTTAGGCCTGTGCAAGTCTGTTTGTCAAAGCATATTGGGGAATTTGTGTGCTTTTCTGTTGTGTGTGCACTTAGACTGTTGTGTATTGAGTGGAAAACAGAACAATGCCGAACACTAGCTTTTCTAATTAGACGAGCAGGAATGCATGGATACCTACAAAGAAATGATAAATAAATAATTACCGACCTCATGCTATTAGACATCTTTATGTCTAATTTTCTCTCGAAATCCCACTGCCTGAATCCTACTTCTTTACTGTGCTCTGTTATTTTCCCCCAATCTACAATTACGTTACTCTCTGTACAACATTCTGTGGCCAAATATCCTCTAAAATGATGGCAGCACCTCTAATCGCCCATTATGGTCATTTTCTTTTCAAGGAAGAGGTACACTGGTTTCGCTGAATCGATTTTTTCTCCATTCCAAAAATCTAGTGAGCTATATATATATATATATAAAGTAATGGCCAAAAGTGATGTCCGGAGGGGATTTTTTTTTAATGACCCTTCAAGTTTGATTGAACGATCCAAATATGAGAAAAATATTTTATATTATTTAATGAAGCACAAATCACTAAACTTGGTTTATTTCAAAGAAAAATGGGTAACACTTTACTTGAATATGAAGGAGGGTTTAAGCATGTTTATGACAACTGTCATTAAGTGTCATTTGCTCAATTATGACATTTTTAATGCAAATATGACATTGTTTGAGATGTCTTTGTTATGACAACTTGACATTACTAAGACAACACAACCTGTCATAAATATATCATAAACATGACATAGCAGATTAACTCTCATTCTTAAGAAACCACTTAGTTTTAAGGGTTAACAATACATGTAGTTGGGTTTGACATTGGCTGTCATGAGGCAATTATAATATTTTAATGTCAAATTAAATTTGTACCACTGTAGTTGAGGTCAAGAAAAATATTCATGACACAGTAATAATGCCTCATGACGGCTAATGTCAAAACCAACCACATGACAGTTTAATGTAATGTTAACCCATAAAGCTAAGTGGTTTCATAAAGCTGCAGTCCGTAACTTTTTTGAGTTAAAAATATCCAAAATAATAATAATAATAATAAACATAATCATCCAGTGTTCAAAAATATCTGCTTACCTTTTCTCGATTCAAAACGGTTAGCTTGTAATAATGCTTTTAATTCCAGTGGTACTGGTGGGTTTCCGCGGGAAATTCGAGCATGTCTTTGCGTCATTACGTCACATCTGTACACATAAAGAAGGAGCCCCGGCAAGCAGGCTATATTGCGTGTGATCATGTTGGAGGTGGACATTTTTAGCCTTTTCTCACAGCAGCACAATAATTAAAATTATGGCGGATCTAGAAAGGAATCGACAATCACCAGTGACAACAACTGTAGATTCAACAGTTGTAAAACCAAAAAGAATCCAGACTTCTGAGTGGGTAGAGAAAAAAAGAGACTGCAACCGTGCCCTCGCGAAAACAAGAATAAACTTCGGCAGGGCTTTTGAAAGGTGGCGTGAACTCCGTGACTTGAAGGGGTTCAAAACGCACGCAGAGACGGCTTTTTTTCTGCTGGACAGGTAAGACATTTCAATAGTTTGTGTAACGGCAGCACACTTGTTCTCTTAATTCACGCTGTTACGGAGTTTCCTTTGTTGTTGCTTTTTTTGTTTTGCTATTAGTACTGTTTTACTTCATTGTAACATACAATTTACTTCATTGTTTTTTTCCCCCATAGTTGATCAAAACAAAAGTGGATGTTACTTACTTGTTCAGATGACATTTTCATGTGAAAATTCTTATGCTGGTCATACTTCCAAAACGTAGAATCTGTGATTCTGAATGCCAGTCACAGTATCCACACCGGAGCGGTGATTGACAGACACGCACTCTCCTCAAAACAATGTGTTCATCCGCGCTGTTTCATGCCAATGTACAACTCACGTAAAGTTGATAATTCCGCGAATCACTGCAGTTACAGATTTCGAACAGAGATGGCGACAAAGAGGAAAAAGCTACGGACTGTAGCTTTAAGTTTGATAATTAATCTGCTATGTCATGTTTATGACAATTTATGTTGTTTTGGTAATGTCAAAGTGTCATTACCAAGACACTGTCTGACAGGTTATGATGTATTGGTTTATGTCAAGTTGTCATAACAAAGACACTGACAGGTTATGATGTATTGGCTTATCAAGTTGTCATAACAAAGACATCTCAAACAATGTCATATTTGAATTAAAAATATCATAATTGAGCGAATGACACTTAATGACAGTTGTCATAAACATGCATAAAACCGCCTTTATATTCATGCTGTGTGTCATGTCATGATTATGAAGGTGTCATGTCAGTCTTATGCACACCCCTTCAAGTAAAGTGTTACCGAAAAATGCATAGGAAAAAAAGAAGGAAAAGGAAATTGACTACAACATCAGTTATTAATATTTCAGTGGAAGTATAAGACTCACCTAGAGTTGCAGGCTCCAGCAGACTGGCCAATAACAGCACTTGTAAAACCCCCATGGCCCCTCCCCTCATTCTGGATTGGCCGGTTTGTGTGTGGCTCCTCCCCTTCCAGCAGAATGGTTAGGTGACTGTGTAGTTCACTCAAGATTCAGAGTGGTTCTTTTTGTTCAACAACTATAAAACCACCTATGAACACAAAAAGAAGACAACACTTTTTTTAGTGGTCAACCGGCATGGATTTTTCAATGGTACAGATACACTGAAAACTTTGTTTACATAATATTTATGCAAATGTATTTAAGCATTGCCCTCAAAATTGACTGGCACAAGGGACAAATAACACTTCATAGGCCAAAGCCAATCGTATAGTCATGATCATTTGTAAGTTTTTATTTAACAATTTGTAATAATTTTTGTTTTAGCTTTAGTTACCATTCACAACTGATTCAAATTAGCCAAGCATCAGCTGATTTATCACTTTAAAAATTGCAGGTTATCAGTTATTTATTATGGTGAGCACATCAAGGCTTAAACATCTCCAATTAAACTGCCATCAAGTAGCTGCTTAGTAAAAAGTACCATAATATATCATGGTATACTGCCATTGTTTGTTTTTGGACAAACACCAATACATTATGTTAATCATTAAAGCAATAAAGTGCCATAAAGAATATGGCAATAATTCAGTGTTACATCATAGTACCACAGTATTATTGTTTGATACCAGCACACAGTAGCCTATGTTAATGTGTTAGTGTGATCTGATCTGCGACAACACAGTGTTTGACTTTTTTTCCCTGAAGAAGACGGAGCAATTTCTCCGGATGGCTGATGACAGTGATGGAATGTCCGGGGTCAAAGGTCACCTGACAAGGAAATTTTCACTCATCAAAAGAAAAAAGAAAAACACTCAGCGCAGTATTCTCCTGAAGGCAGTAAAAGAATAAATAACTCCACATGTCAAGGAACTGATACGTGGGGTCCCATGATGCTTTGCAGCATTGCTTTAGTGTTAATTAGGAAATAACACCACATAATGACCATAACAGGCATAACCCATATAAAGCCTGTATCTAGCAGATGCAGCACAGACGTCAAGCCTTTTACAGATTCAAAGCCATGGGAAGGTGTATTGCGAGGAGCCACACAACGTAAGTTAAACCCCTGGTAACAAACAAGCTTTTCAACACCTCACTCTCCGTCTCTCCCTCGCTCCTTTCCTTCCTGTGGAATCCCGTTGTTTTTGTGGCTCTTGGGATCTGGCTGATAAAGGATCCCGTGGAATGCCGGAGCGCTCGGCTCGCTGCACTGGAAATGAATAGGTGCTGATGTTTACAGATTCTTCAGGCCTGAAATCTCCAAAGCATTTCAGACTGGGCAAAACCAAACACTGGAGCACAGAGTTTCTACTGGACAACACACTACCATGACAGATATGACCCACAGAAACACTGCTCAGCTTACTTGGCAATATACACTGCCCAGCTAAAAAAAAAAAGAAAAAAAAAAGGTTGCTTGACCAAAAAATGATGCACCTCTTGATGGAGGATGGAGGGGGGAGGGGGGGTAGTGTATACCCATTTATATAATATTATACATTTATTTTTAATATAGAATATACATATTTTATTTCAGCTTTATTTAAATTAGCAAAAAAAATTGTAATAGTTAGATTTAACAATGAAAGTTTAACAAAAAGTTTCAAATTTAATGTCATTGACTATCAAGTCAAATATATTTTAAATGACATGTAATTGTACAAATCTTTTTTCTGCATGACCACATTACCACCACAAAGTTTTTATTATTATTAAATACATAATATTTTAACAAAACCACTTCTGACTTTTTCAAATAACAAAATTACTAAACCTTAAATTTAAAATTTAAATGAATGCTGAAATTAGATGTAATAATAAATACTATAAAAGTATATAAATAATACTACAATAACACTGGTTTAAAGTCACCATGAAATCAAAATGGATGGAATATTCCAGTATTTATTATAAATGAATTATCTGTGCATTATTATTATTTTTTAAATCTGTTATCTGTGCATTTTCTTGTAGCGACATCGCTTCTCTTCTCTGATGATGTGTATACTTGTGTGAGGGCGGGGCAACCTGTCACTCACATGAGATCCACCAATAGCAAACCACAACCATCCAATCAATTTCTCATTAACAAAATCAAGTACCGCCCTACATTTTTTCTTGTTCTAGAAGCCGTTTCACTCTGATATACATCACAATAGCGAATAAAAGACGACCACAACCTCCATTTCAGAGAGTTCACCACAAAAATGAAAAGTGAGTAATGATTTACTCACCCTCACAACACAGTCACGTTTTTGGTTTTCTCATGCTTTTGTTGTCTGGGAAACAGTAGCATGACACATTCAAAATGTTGTGTTCACTGTTTTCCAAGTCATATGTGTTTGGAACAACATGAGAATTGAAAAATTTGTCTGTGTGTGCGCATCTTCTCAGTAATGTGTGCAGAATGTGAGGAATCAGCCAATCAGAGCAGAGAAGGGCATCCTGGGAGAAGCAGGGGATCAGGCGAGGGCTGAATCCCCAGTGTCAGCGCAATCGCTGGGCTTTTTGAACCATGATTCCCTGTCGTCAGCGAGTGCATTGGGCTTGTTGCTCACCGACTCAACCACAACTGTCATGCTCTTCCAGAAAGAAAAAGGTCTGAATAAAGACACACACGCACACCATTATCATGTGCATATGTGACAGAGGGAGTTGTGAAGTCACATGGAGTATGTGAAAAACATGACACGTTTTAAACACGCATGCACACACAAACAAGTAGCAGCACATAGTCAGCTGTGGCGGTGGGATTTGAGCTAAATGTGTTTCTCTACATCTATAATTGAGGGTGAGATTTTTCAGAAATTATCACGTGCTGTTACACCTTTCATGCAATTTTACCAAACTAAGTCATTCCCAATTGCGCACACTCACTGTCTCTCTCTCTCTCTTTCTCCGAAACAAAATCTCCAAGTTTAACCAAATGGAATTTCATTCCTTTGAGGATTGACGCAAATCTGGCGAAGGTATCAGACCAGAAATATGCTCATTAGCTCAAACTAGTTTTGGATCTTCTTCAAATTAAAATTACCACAGGAAGCATTTTAAGGTCACACACTCGTCAGTGTTAACATATGCTCAAACACTCACAGATGCAAACAAACTCTGGAGAGAGAACCGACTGCTGTGAATACGACCTCTTGGCACGCGCTACAGCTCCATTAGGTGCTAAACACACTCACAAATAAACTACTGTACTCATTCACTGTAAAGAAAAAAAAAGTTGACCTAACTTAATACAAATAAGGCAATCTATCACATTCAACTTAAGTTAACTCAACTAATTTACTCCAATTAAAGTCAACTTAAATACTTTGTATTTAGATTTAGATTGTTTAGCATTTAGCAATGCAGGGGGTTACGATCCTTGCTCTTTCCTCGTCTTTCATTCTGTTTGACTTTCAAAGCTTTCTACTTGATGCGAATCGTATTTGCCTCTTAAAACAAGAGGCAAACATTTTTTTTCCCTGCTAGGCAAATAAACTGCATACAAAAGTTTCAGATGCACATATACCTCAACACAACACAAATCTCAAACATGGTGGTGATCAACAAATGTTAATTCGGTAAAAATATGAACTGAACCATATGACAGCTAAATAACAGTGACAACAACAGCTGCAGCATGAATTTAGCCAGTAAATGCATGATTTTATTCAAGCTGCAAAGCATGCTGGGAACTGGCACAACATTGTTCAACGATAACTCAATTTGGAAAGTTGGGACAACATTTGGATAAGCTTTGGACAAATACTTGAGAATCTATAAAAGGCCAACAAAACAACTTTTGTTAAAAACATGTTTAGAGTATTCTTGTTCACTCAAGATAATAAACTGACTCTGTTCAAGCTACCTTGTTATATATTTTAAATATTTCTGTTTAGCTTTAATTAATTGTTTCATTTATAATATATATATATATATATATATATGAAACATATTTTAGCGAATAAGCTGAAATAAAATAAAATATTAGATGTAAAAAAATATATAAAATAATTTAACATCAAATATTAATGTTTTATTTTATTTCAGCTTCATTTCAATGACCAAGAATGATTTTTAACAGTTTTAGTTTGAGTTAATAACACCACTGTATTAAACACACATGCCAATTTGCTTTGTATTCATGTTGTTGTTGTTGTTTTTTTTTACTATTTTCACAAAAAAGTTGAGGAGAAAGGTACTGACGATTCTCAGGACGATTTCAACCGAGGGAGACCAAAGCCCCCCATCCCCCCCACTGGAACACGATTTCAATCTTTTATCTTAACTAATACTTTAAAAGCACTTCAGAATTTTTCACATAACAAAATTTACTGAACAAACTAAATGAAAACTGAAATTCTAAAAATAAAAGCTAATTTGAAATGTTAGTAGCCTATATAACATGTTTTGGTCACTTTATGCTTTGTTGTCTGTGCAACAGTAGCATGTCATGTCAGAAAAGTAAGCGGTTCTTGAACAGAAGCAGCTGCAAAGTGGAGCAGACTGTAAGCGGCTTGTTAAAAGCCATACTGTATGCAACCACTCAAAAAAACACTCATTCTCAGAGCTCTCGTAGTGTAGTTGGGAAATGATCAAATGTCCAATAAATGGCACAAAGAGAAGTTTTTTCTCACCCGCACATCTTTAAATGTGTGTTATCTGACCATCTATGTGTGTGTTTGTGTGTATGTAGGACAGAGTCCATATCATGATAACGATCAGGGTGTGTGTTGGTTTCCTCTAGTGAGCCGTGTGGAGCGACAAGAGCTTTCATTAGGATGATCTTCACTCACACAAACACACACTGAGAAACACAATCCTGCGACACAAACGTTATCTGATGGGAGTTGAATGTAATGCTTCCACCGCAATGAATAACCTGAATACTTCTCAATCCTTACAGTGTTTCAAAGGCAGCACACTATTGATACTCCTCAAGTACGTTGGTTAGCAACTATAGTGATTTAAACACCAGTTGTAAGCCTAAGCATAAAAGGGATCGTTCACACAAAAATGAAAGTTGTCATCATTTGCTAATCCTTATGACTTTCTTACTCAACACACACGCACGCAAAATAATATTGAATATCGTTGGTAACCAAACATTTTTCAACATCATCTGAATTGTGTTGCATATGTGCAAAAACATCTTCTGCAGGAAAACTAAAAAATTAGCATTCATCAGCAAATAATATGCAATGCAAAATTGCAAATGCGGCACTTCATTTACACAGAATCACAAGCCTAATATTTGAATTCACCTAAAATTAAAATTACTCCTTAGTTGTCTTGCAAGTCAAGTCAAATTTATTTTGTATTGCGCTTTTCACAAACACATTATTTCAAAGCAACTTTACAGAAAATCATGGTGTTAATGTGTATAATACATTCAAATGTTCCTGTCTGAATACAAACAATCAATCAAGCTAAGATTTGCTATATACAGTAGTGTGTGTGTGTGTGTGTGTGTGTATGTATGTATATATATATATATATATATATATATATATATATATGTATATATATATGTATATATATATATATTACTTTACATTAGTGTTGGGGAAAGATACTTTGGAAAGATACTTCACAATATTGTATTGCTCCCTAAAAAAGTAACTAATTGCATTACTTGGTTATTTTTTATAGAAAATTTGTTAAGTTACCTTTGCGTTACCATTTTTTTTTTATAACAAAAAAAAAAAGTTATATTTTTGGCAAATGTAAAGGCCCTTTCACACCAAAAAATGAAATTAATAATCCTCAGGCTGAAGGAAAAGCAAAGTCATGCCTGTACAGTAGATGACGCAGCTCAAATAAAGCTTTTTAGCTGTGCTGCCATTCTGGATTGCAGAAGAATTGGATGCAGGAGAAGAAAGTTCAACACTTCAGCAATAAAAAAATTAAACACAAAGTGATGCTTATCTAAAGTCATTTTTGCTTATTAGTATGGTTGAATTGGACCATCGAAAGCCAGCAGCAAAGACATTGGTTAATAAATTGAGATGAAAAACGAGTATACTGTACGTATGTGATAAAACTGGGCATACTTTATATAAATCCATTCCACTTCATATAATCCAACTTTATATAAAGAGCTGCTGTATAAAGCCCTGCTGTTTCATTCAGCAAATACAAATTTAGTTAATAGCTATCCAAAACTAATGAAAACTCGCATTACTCAAGAATAGTGAGTGAACACACACACACACACACACAAACATTTGCATTGTGTTCCCACACTTTGCATGATTTTCCATTGTGGATAAAAAGTCAAAACAATTCCTCTAGACACACACTGCCATTCAAATCAGGGTTCACACACACACACACACACACACACACACAATCACAGTAAGCTTTAACACATGCATTGTGTTAATCATGTAAAGGAAGAGGGGCGTAATACTTTGTGGACAAATATGTACCTATAAGTGAGATACATCTGACAAAAACTCATCTTTTGTAAAATGGAATGAAAAAGTATAACATTTAAAACAATGTAATGGTAAAAAATGCAGAAAATTTCTGTAAGGGTTAGGTATTTATACGAACCTGTATATAAAACCATTCGAAGTCCGTGGAGTGTGTGTGTGTGTGTGTGTGTGTGTGTGTTAATTTATCTTGAGCATCCAAAATGTCCACTGTCGACTGGGTCCCATTCCATAATTACACATTCCAAAACTATCAGTGCATTGGCTACTTGGTGCAGTCTAAGTCATTCATCCTGTGTGTGTGTGTGTGTGTGTGTGTGTGTGTGTGTGTGTGTGTGTGTGTGTGTGTGTGTGTCCTGGTAAACCCTGTTATGGGGACAAAATGTCCCCACAAAGATGACAATATGCAAAATTCTTGTCCTTGTGTGGGAAATTTTTGAAAAAAGTTTATAAATCATACAGAATGATCTTTTTTGAAAAATGTTCTGTGATGGGTAGATTTAGGGGGTTGAATATACAGTTTGTACAGTATAAAAATCATAATGTCCATGTAAAGTCCCCACAAAACATGGAAACCCAAAGTGTGTGTGTCTGAGTGTTTGTGTGAATATGATCTTAAAATAAGTGAGGTTTTAATTGTCTCCACAAGAAAGGTAATTCCGGCAAATGCAGATTCCTGTAATAACATTATCAAAAACAATCCAACTTCCAATTAGCATAAATGCTGTGAACATTCACATAGACCTAAGCACACACACACACACACACACACACACATAAATAAAATCAAGAAAAATAATCTGTTGTTGTTGCTCTAGCGGCATGTTATAACAAAGATGAAATATGAGGCACTCACACCCCGCGAGTTTGCAAATGGTTTTCAACGAGTTTAGTTTTGATTCCTTTACAGGAGAATTTTTTTTCTACCTCCTACTTTGTGCATCCTACATTCGACTCATACATTCATCTGTTCCTTCTTTCCTTTCTTTCTTTCTTTCTAGAATTTTTTTATTATTAGAAATTCTGGTAACACTTTAGAATACTTTTCCATCATTAATGAATAACTACAGGAACAAATGAGTAACGCATTATTAACGCTCTAGTAACTACCATTTACTAACAAGAAACTCTAATTAATGAATTAGTAAGTGATAGCACTTAGTCGAACGTGGTAGTTCACTATTAGCTAATCAATAACTACATTTGTTATACCTCCCAGAGGACTACTAAGAACAACTTTTACAGGTTCATAATTAACATGAATAATGCATAATGTATAATTCATTCTAAAGTGAAGGTCATGGTAACCCACTAGTAATGACTCAAGTATTACCAAATCCTTCTGGAGGAATAACAAAAAATTTGTATAAGTATTCTAAATGGAAAAGCATGATAACTCCCTAGTAATTATATTGTTGTGGACATTAATTCATTAATGACAGAACAGTATTCTAAAGTGTTACTGAAATTCTTGATTTCTTGATCAGTCAAGATTATGTATTTCTACACTTGTATTTACTTCAGCTTCAACTTAACTTGAGTTGAGTTGAACTCAACTTGTGTGCTGTGTGTCTGATCTGTTCAGTGTTGTAAATGATGTTGTACATGGTGCTAATTGTTGATGGTACTTTATGTACAGCACCTACATTTTTATTTTGTTTTTAATGGTGCTATATAAATAATGTTGACCTGAGTTGAATTGAGTTGAGTTTTGGATTTAATAATAATAACTAAAAAATAATAGCACTCTGTCTAGACAACGCTAACTCACTCGTACGAATTTGTGCAATTTGTCTAAACCCCAGTGATGGGTACACTGTAAAAAATGATCGTGATTTTAACGGTAAAACACTGTAAAAATGCTACAGTGAAAAACTGTTAATTGGTTAACAGAAAGTTTCCTTACTATATACGGTAAATAACTGTGATATATATAATGGTACATTTAATGTAATTTTACTGTAAAATACCGTTAAATTTACAGTTTTTGGAAGTGAAAAAGAACAAGTCATTGTATAATTTACAGTGAAAAAATGTAAATTGACATTCCCACAATTCCCTGCGTGACACTTCACATTTGATGTATTTTGTTTTTAAATAACTGTTTCTTCATCATTTTCTTAGTTTTTTTCTAATCAGTTAGGCCTACATTAGGGTTTTATGTTACATTTAATGTTGTTAAATTAATGCTTATTGCATTTTTTTAATTTCAACATGTTACCATGATGGTGTTTAATGTTTGTGTGAATGACACTGTGCAGCTTCTGTATATTAGTATTAACTTTCTTGTGGATGAGCTGCTTATGATGAGCTTTGGTTGACCATTTGACTCTCATCACTGCTGTGATTGTTGGCTGTCAGTGTATTACAATGGAAAAAAACAGATATTAATACTTCAAAAGGTCAGTAAATTAACATTATATCAGATAATGAAATACGGTTTATAGCTGTAAAATTATATACGGTTAAAAGTCTGTAAAGCCTAAAACGTTGCTACCGTATTTTTAACAGGAAAACTCTGGTAACCACAGCTGCCAGGGTTTTCCTGTAAATTTAACGTTTTTTTTTTTTACAGTGTAGGTTTAGGGGTGGGGTCAGGTGTAGGTCATTCATATGATTTCATACGAATTGGGCAACTCGCAAAATATGTACGATTTAGCAAAAATCTTACGAATTCGTACGAGTGAGGTCGTATGAATTAGCCACCTCATAAAATTCGTACGAATTGGCGTTAGATCGGGTTGGTCCAGAACACCATATAAATGGTAGCAATACACTGTAATTTGATTTGAATCTGAATCTGCCTCAGTTGAAATCGAAAGGAAAACTTATTGATACACACACGCTCTGCACACACAATGGATTTCGTTGTTGTTTGATCTCTGTGCACTTATTCGGACAAAAGTCGCCTGCTGAGGGACTGAAAGACAAATCCATGCAGAGTTGTACAGTTCTACACACACACACTGTTGATCTGGGCACAGTTTATCTAGCGGCATTCCTCCCGCTGAGGGCACAATATGGTCCTCCACGTGGGACGTCTGATTGGCCACTGGGTCCTTCAATCACTGCCAGCATCCAATGGCGCGAGCTCTGATCATGTGATGCGGGATCAGCTGCTGTTCATTCTTCAACACACCTCTCTTCCTCCATCTGTTCATCTCGTCTCGGTGGCTGCATCCCAGAGCTCATTCTGTTGTTTGGTGCTTGTATGAATCATAGGGTGGAGAGTTTATTGCTCAATCTGTCCGTGAGGACAAGGTGATATTGCTTTGGCCCCCCCGAGGACAAATCCGGTCCTAGAAAGATGTGTGTCGGGACGAAGGACACCAAATGTCCACCACTGCGAGGGTTAAATGTCAGGGTCAGTGGGTTACACAATGGGACGTAACCCCTGATGACTGTCCAAATGAACCAATTCACTAAAATGAATCCGAATTTCCATTGTCATTTGAGAGAGAACATTTAGGAAAGTATGTGTGCGGCATCAGCTTACTTAACTGTAAATCTGTGTGACACAACGTGGCTTTATGAAAATAGCTGAATTACTGTTAGACTACAACAAAATTTCTTAAGTAGTTGTTTATGCATTCTATGGCTGGATTCTTCAACTGCGCATGGGCCAGATAACTGAAAAAAAATCAAGCATGGAGGTATTTATTTACCCCCATAAAATTTGAGCATTTTTTATAGCAAGTAACATGCTAACATGTAAACACCCTTTATACTGTGATTATCGACACTGAAAAATAAGGGTTATTAAGGGTTATTAAAGTTTGGCAAGGTCCAGAAAAGGTCTGGCTGGAGAGCACAAACATGATTTCATGCCAAATAACAAAGACTGTCATTTAGAAACATAATGATGATTTTATCATTTTAGAGATGTTCCTACAAAGTAGGAAAACTGAGAAAGAACTTTCGAAAGATCTGCTTACATATTTGAGTATATCAACATGAGAAAAATCACACAAGAAAGACACGCCATCTAATACAGTTTACAAGAGCAATAAAGAGAGAAAAAATAAGAAAGGAAATGTCTATTCTTCTTCTTCTTTAATCATCCCGGTTTGTGACCTGTCACAGTCAATACTGTAAATTGCACATATTTGAGCTGATAAACAAGTGGAGTAAAAAAACTTAAGGTGATGATCAAGGATTGAGAAGGTTCTGATAGAGATTAATATAATCTAGATGTTTGATTGATTCATACCGTTCAAAATTTTGGGGTCTTTTCTGCTCATCAAGGCTGCATTTTATTTATTTTAAAATAGCTGTTTTATATTGTAACATACAGTAGGCCTATAGTGTAAAATGTAATTTATTCCTGTGATGCAAAGCTGATTTTTACAGCAGTCTTCAGTCACATGATCCTTCAGAAAATTCTAATATGCTTATTTCCTGCCTTAATAAACATTTTTTTATTATTATCAATGTTGAAAATTCCGCTGCTTATTGTTTTTTATTTTCTTTGGAGACTCTTGGAGAAATTTTTCAAGATGTTTTGCTGAATAGTTCAAAAGAGCAGTAGGCCTATTTATTTGAAATAGAAACATTTTAAAAGTCACTGAAAAAAAGTATTCATTCATATTAAAAAATAGTCTTACTGACCCGAAACGTTTGAACGTTGGTGTACGGTGGGATAACGTAAAAATGTACATTATAAACTATTTTACTTTTCAAAACAATTCTGCCAAATACTTTTTTTTTTTTTTTAATCATCCAAACACATCCAGATGGAAGCTGCATATTTGCCTTTAAAAACTGACCAGGCAGAATGTTACACAAACCTTAACATCCCTGTTTGAGAAGTATGACAGTTTGTTTCATGTTTCAGACACAGCCTGCAAGGGAACCGCATCCAAAACCAGTCAAAGTACCATCACTGATTGCTCAGAACACACACACACACACACACACAGATTGGGTTTCCATGTTTACGGGGACATTCTATAGACATAATGGTTTTTATACTGTATAAACTGTATATTCTCTCCCCTTACACTAACCCTACCCCTAAACCATACCCATCACAGAAAGCTTTCTGCTATTTTAGATTTTCAAAAAGATCATTCTGTATGATTTATAAGATTGTTTCCTCATGGGGATCAAAAAATTAACTGGAATGAACTAATTTAACTAATGCAATTAACTAAGCATGACTATTAATAGGTTTGTTTACTGGAGTCGACATGGAACGGCATTTGAAACCCATTTTTATTTCCAGATCATGATGCATTTCACACTTAAACAGGATGATTAACTAGAAGAAAATGTAGGGTGGGACTTGATTTCACAAATTTCATGCCAGACTGCCATTATGTCACGGCAAGTTTTCAGAAACACTGCATTGCACTTACAACAGTAGCCTAAAACAGTGCTTAAATTGATATTTGGCCACTGGTTAACCTTTCTCTACGTCCGCAGAAAGGAAATTTGTTTCAGAGGGAGAGCAAGTGATTATATTTTGATGAAAAACTACAGAGACAAACATCTTTTTATACTGTAACATGCAATGATGAATCGTGTGCAATAAGACCAGCAACAAAGAACGCACATTTGGCCAATATTAGATTTAACGTGGGCTTAGATTTATTTCTGTATTTATTGTTTTATGAATATGCAAATGAACACTTTACAATTCGGGGGCACTAATAATAACGCACAGACTAATGCACAGGTAATTATGGGTTAATGTATGACTCATGAAGAACTAAACCATTCATTAATGATTGCTGCATCAGCAAGAGTCTATCTCATTAATAGATTAAGTAATATATGAATTGCTATTAATTTAATGTGTCTTCATGTATTAATTCCTAACAACATATATTCACTAATAGTGTAAACGAATGTGTTAATTACCACAATGGGTCCAAGCCGTGCATTTTAACTTAGTTGACTGCTTTAATTAATCATTGTCATGACTTTACTTGTTGAGTCACATGACTATTAACTCATTATTAAAGTAATATATTATCTTTGTTTATATATAAAATGATTAGTGAGTGTTGGTTTGGGGTTTTAACACGAACAAACACAAGCAAATACAAATACTTCCCGGCTTTTTGTAAAATCACAGAATTATGAGGCAACAATACAGTCAATTCTTTGAATCACCAACTGATGAGATCATGAAGTTAGTGTTTCACTGTGCTGCCGTGCAACGGTTTTCAACCATTGTGATCCCATCTAAAGGGAAAAATATTCTGTGGACAACGGCTGAGGAAAGTACAGCCATTAATCACAGCGACAGAGAGAGAGAGAGAGAGAGAGAGAGAGAGAGAGAGAGAGAGAGAGAGAGAGAGAGAGAGAGAGAGAGAGAGAGAGAGAGAGAGAGAGAGAGAGAGAGAGAGAGAGAGAGAGAGAGAGAGAGAGAGAGAGAGAGAGAGAGAGAGAGAGAGAGAGAGAGAGAGAGAGAGAAAGAAAGGAGAGGGAGTGAAATTCATAATGAAGGAAAGCATTGTCTATTGTTCTGTATATTCAAGAGCCAATGAGATGCTTTCTAATTGCAAATGCATCAAATTAATAATGAAAATGAATTTTTTTTAGTAAATAGTCTCAAATCTAACTAGCAACATTTACATTTCTGTTTAGTAGTGAAATCATGTGTTTCACATTTAAATCCAAGCAGCACGTATTAAACTGAGAAATACTCTACAATATTCTACAAATAACAACTGAAGTAAGAGAATTATGGAAGCACGTTTCCGTCATGGAATAATAAATAATAATAAAAAAGGTAATTGCAACTCTCACAATTCTGACTTTTTCCCTCGCAATTGCAAGTTTATATCTCACAAAAGGCACAATTGTGAGATAAAAATAATTGAAAGAATGTGACACAATTCAGACTTTTCCCTTTGTGATTATATCTTCTGATTATGATTTTTTTTCTTCGAAATTTCACATATTTTGAGAAAAAAAAAATCTGAAATGTGAGACAAACTTGTGATTTTGACTCTTTGTCTCAAAATTGTGAGGTTTAAACTCGCAATTCTGAGAAGAATTGTCAAGTGATCCTTCAGAAATCATGCTGATTTGCTGCTCAAGAAACATCTCTTATTATTATCAATGTTGAAAACATTTTATTCAAACCAAAACATTTATGTTTCGATAGAGCCACAGAGCCACTAGTTGACAGCATATTAAATTGGAAAAAGATAAAGAAAAAGAACACTGATCGCTCTCATTTTAAAACAACAAAGACGTCGACTCACAAGCCAACTACATGGATTACAATGGGACTGCTCTGGATTTGTTGCATCATTGTATGCCATTTGCTTCAAGTCCAGACATGGTATACAATATGAGAAGATCTGTGATTGGTCCGTGTCAAATTACAGCCAATCAGAGTTATCGTGCCGTGAAAAATTCTGGAAGTCATGGAAACTCGGAAAAGGCGATAGATTACAGTACAAGGAGGAGAGGCGTTCTTCAGAAGGAGTTATTTTACCTGCATATATCCACAAACAAACACAGACACACACTAACAGAAAAGCACCATATCTCTTATTCCATTTCTTTCTCTCTTATCTGTCCTCTCTCTCTCTCTCTCTCTCTCTCTCTCTCTCTCTCTCTCTCTCTCTCTCTCTCTCCGTCTGTCCTTTGATGGTCTGTTGGGAATGCGGCCCTCTGCCTGAATAACTTCTCCTCCATTCAAATTCAAAGCGATCCGTGGCTGAATGTGGCTCCCTCTTCACAGAGGCTTTTTATTGAGTAATATTTTCATCTTTTCATCTATGGGAAGATTGTAAATCTCACGGCTTCAGAGTGAGAAGAGAGACGGGCAACAGCGTATAAACCCTCTATCCTGTTCGCGCTCACGCACGGCAGATGCATAATAAGGCATGTAGAAATGCTCATAAACTTATAAACAACTTTTCTCTCAGTCGGATCTCTGGAGAGATATGTGTGCGTGTGCGTGTTTATGCTAAAATTTGAAATGGCCAGGGCCGTTTTTCAAAAATTGATGACAGTCATGCATAAATTATGCAAAACTTTGTCCTTGTGCCAAGTAACACATCTATGGAATAATGATCGAACTGATTTTGGTGGACCAGAAGAAACGGAAACGGTGGAAAAGATCCCAGCATCCTTTGCTCTCGCCAAACATTTTGGACAGGTGAACAAAATAGCGGATGGTGATTGAAACCATGAAGCGCCACCATAAAAGTAGTGTATTGTCCTTTATTTTAGTTTTTTTTTTTTACCTTGACAGTAGGGCTGCATGACTAATCAAAATAAAACTGAAATCGCAATATGGCTTAGTGTGGTTTAGGATGCTCTGAGTTTGGGTCGCTATAACATGAATTTGTAAATGCAACATGGATCATCCATCTTGCCAAACTTGTAATAAGAAGCGCTTATCAACAGAAAGAGAACCTATAAGCTTTATTCTCTCAAAATAAAAGTTCAATGGTTTAAAGTTTGAAAATGAAGAAATTAAGATAAATAATAGTATCTTACGGTTGTAATGTAAAATAAAAATTATTAATATTATTATTATATATTATTAATATATTATATTATGATTATATTTTTTTTTCTTTAAAAAAAATATTTTACAGTGGAATATTTAATATTTCTTATTTTGTTTATATTTAAAATTGTTTATATGTTTATTAGTGCTGTAAAATCGATTAATAGGGATTAATCACATCGGACATAAAAGTTTGTGTATATATATATTCTTATATTTTCCAGACTTCAGATGGAAAAACCAGCTATATAAGTCCATGTGTGCTTTTTTACAAAAACCTTCAAGTCCACATCTTTGGACAAGACATAAGTGGAAGTGGCATTTAGAGGTTTCTGTCAGTGTGAACCGGTATTTCTGAATGGGCTCAGGCTGGGATTTAGCGGGTTTGAAGTGAAAGTATTTGATGAACGTATATTATGTGCGGAGAGCATTCGTTCAATGTCGTTATCTCATTTTTGACTGACGTTGCGTCTAAAGTCTTCATATGCACACACACAGTATGACATGTTTACACACTTTTATGTTAAATGTGATTAATCGCGATGAATCTATTTGACAGCACTCATTATTATTATTCCTTTTTTTTATAGCCATTTTGACATTTTGGCCCCAAAAACAAGCACAGCAATTTTTTGTTTGTAAGTCGCATTTTAAAAGTCACAATCATATATCTTATCAGAAAATCACAATAAGAATTTTACCCCTAATTGCAGCCCTCCGAGACAATACAAATCACCTTTGCTTTTATTGAATTAAAAATAACAGCTCACAAATTCTTCAAAATGTCCTCCTTTTGGGTTCCACAAATGAAAGTCATGCAGGTTTGTAGCAGCATGAGAGTAACTATTTACATTTTTAGGTGCACTATTCCTTTAAAAGCTTTGAGGAACTGCAATAAGAAAGATTTTCTCAACTTTTCTGAACTGCTTGTAGCCTGGGAAAACCCAGACAACTTCCGGCAAATTTAGATTTGCTCTGAAAGTTAGTCTGGCAAAGAGCTCATTCAAGCCCATTTCCAATCCGCCGAAATCGAGGCACCAATCAGAAACGTTGTGGCGGGCTTTACACGATGACGACAGCGCTGGGATTTTGAAGCAGATTTTGTAGCCTACATTACAAAGATGGATGCCGCCGTCGAACATCACTCGTTCGAATCAGCTATCGCGTCTGTTTTAAGCGATTTGAACGTTTCCTTTTTGTTAAAAACCGAGCAAAGAACAACACTCGGTGATGTTTCTGCCGCTCTGCATACGTCATCTCCTTCAACGCTCTGATTGGTTTTAGGTCTATCTGCGACGTCCGTTGGTGACGCCCCTCTGGAAATGATTTGTCTATGACGCTTTGCCAGACCATAACTCAGTTACAACAGAGAATGGTCTGGTTTTAACCAGGGCCGTTTGAAGGAATTTGGGGGCCCCAAGCAAAATGGACATGGAGGCCCCCCAAGCCCCCCCACCCCACACACACACACTTACACACACTTTATATGAATAAAAAAGGTTTACAGTGCAAATACTGCTGTTGCATACTGTGCATAAAAAAATAAAAAATTACAGTGACATAAGCTATGAAAAAATCATGTTCCTCTGCCTTTTTCAGGTTAAATAATGTTTATAGATGGGTAAGGTTACAAATGATTTATTAAGTAAAAAGACTGTTTGCTAACAGTTAAATGACAATTAAGTAAATATTAAATAACTAACAATTTACCATCTATTAATGATTGTTATTATAAAGTGTTACAGAATATAAAGATATGTTAGCATTTCCATATTTTGATATTAGAAGGGAAATGAATGCTGCTTTCACTACCAATGCTTAAAAACATCCCAAGCTAATGTTTGATGCATGGAATTTATTGTGTGGTTTTCCTAACCCCCATTGGTAAATAGATTATCACGGTGGAATAGTTATGCTATGCCACTTTCATCAAAACCTATTAGCTATAGCAATGTCATGTCATTAAATACGATAAACAGTGATTCTGGAACTCCTTAAACCGTTAAAAAACATATTACAGTATGTAACGTTAACCATATTCCGTCCGTTCGAAAAAAAAAAATCCACTAACTGTTCGTTACAAGCAGCATTTGCCGTCAGGCAGGTAGCTAACATAAACATATTTTTGCTAGCCTTATGTTACCTGACACCATTTGTACAAGACAAGTAGAGCTATTTTTATGCAGTGTAATTTATTACTTTACCACTATCTGGTATTTTTCTTAACCTTCTCTTCCTTTCTCTTCTTTCTTTTCTGGCTTCCTGAAGCATAATTCCGCTTCATGATAACTCCCGAGGAGGTTTGTATTTTGCCGGCAGCAGAGATCGCGTGGTTGGCTGGCTGCTGTCAGCGACTACTGAGGGGGCCCCCTTGAGGGGGATTCCGATAACAGTGTCATTGCACTTTACTGCATTGACTATCAAAGGGGCGCTCACAGTTTGTCGTTGCATTTTATTCTTAAACAGTCGTTGTCTTGGGGCCCCAATCCAGCTCGGGGCCCCAAGCAATTGCTTGGTTTGCCTGTCCTGTTCCGACGGGCCTGGTTTTAACCAGGCTAGAACTGCTTGAGTAAAATCAGCCCAATTATAAACGTACCCAGAGCGCCATTCTCAACCTCCATCCAGCAACCTAATCGAGACCATTCCTGCCTTGTTCCTGCTGATGTTGGCAGCTCATTAAACCCGTGGCCTGAACACATCACTGTGTACCAGAGTTACAGATGTGTGTGTAGCAGGGTAATGTTATTTTACGAGACGTGTTAACAACCAGACGGAGCCATGTTACTGTATTTCCGCTTTATGCTAAACAGTGGCTAAAGTTCAGAGAGCAAAGCGTCACTTAGTAGAGTTTGGTTAAACAGAGACTGTTCAACACCGTAAAACCGCTCATAACTCTCAGTCTCAGTTGACATTTTAAACAAAATCATGAGGTAACCTTTATGTGTCTTTCGAGGTGAATGCGTTTAGCGTTTCTGAGAGGAACTGGTCAGTGATTCACTAACATTTCCAAGTTGAAGAAAATAGCTAAAATGACTCGTTTTTCAGAGTCAACACTTCAGCCATGAATTTCAAAACATTTGCATCAAATATGACATTTCTAAAGATGCATTAAAGCTGCATAATATATACAACTCCTCCTATCCCTGTTTAATGTGCGAAAGGTATAAGTATACAGTAGCTGTGTGAATTGGTTGACTTTCTGAACTCAGAACATATCTTGTTGTGAAAAGATGTACTTTAGCATACTTTAAAAAAAAAAATAGTACACTTTAACAGAATATACCTAAGTGCAAACTGATTGTAATGTTGATGGACACTTAATTTCATGTCATTAAATGAAAATAGTTCAAATTGCAATTAGCTGAACTTTTGAATGCTTTTTGACCCACTCAAGTAGGACTTAAAGGGGTCATGAACTGCATTTGAAAATATTTTATAATGTTTCCTGAGGTGTATGTATAACGTTATGATTTTAACATAAAAAACTGTCATCGTTTAGAAATAAAATTAATTTTGTACCCTGATTTTAGCCCTCTGATTCGACTGCTGTTGTAAGGGCCATGTCTGCTGTGAGACTTCAATGTAAACGCCCATTGCTGTGATTAACTTACATCTTTGCATATGAAATAAGTATTACATGTGAAACTCTCTCTTAAACTTTTACTATGTTTTCACAATTACAGCTGTCAAGATTAACAAGTCGTGAAAAGTGTTAGCATTATATTGATTTCATCATAACTAACAATGCAAACACCATGTAAATAAGATATCCATTGTGCAGTGTAGACAGCGTTATTGATTATAACTCAGTCACTGATAAACTCATGCTGTGTGATTGACATTGTAAAGGGAGCATTCTTTGATCGATTATGTGACAGATTATGTTCATGCTATAAAGAGAAGCAATGTGAAGTCAATGGTTTGATTTACAGATGCATGCAGTAATAAACAATTTTGAAACAAAGAACGTCTGAGTGTACATGAATCATTACATATCAGAAATCACTGACCAGAGATTAGGCATTCAAATGAACACAGCTACTTACATGTTGTGGCATTACTGTCAGATCAATATCTTACAGTAAAAGTCTGTTTGCAAAGCCTGCGCCGAAATATCGACTGATTTACACAGAATACACAGTGAAATGTACCAAACAAATAACGCTCTACTGAGACATAAAAATAGTTGAAAATATATAACCAATTTCCCAGCATAATAGGATCCTTTGGAAGGTAATTTTAATTTTAGTCTCTCCTCATCTCACTAATGCGCAAGAGGGCGGGGCCAAAGATGCGATGATGTAGAAGTAGGCATTGATTTTCTTTTGTACAGGCGGTCTCTCACTATTACATGATAATGTGACAAAATCTGAAACAAGTCATTTTATGAGCTTGGTTTCAATAAAAGATGACTAACAAGGAAGTTTTGAGTTCTGAATCTTACAATATGTTTTTATAGTACACAAAAAAAAAAAAATGTTGCTGCTTGTTCAAATTGCTTAATAAAAATGAGCTTAAGCAACACAATTGCTATACATTTTTGTCCAAACTTAATTTGACTGTGTTCAATCTGCTTAAATATATGTAAAATTTAAGTTTACTTAATCTGTTTGTGTTGGATTACATGAATGATTTGTGTTGCATTAACTGAAACTGTGCGGTGCTTGTTAGTTCCCAGCATGCTTTGCATATGGTTGAATTAAGAGAGAATAACATGTTTAAATTAAGTGTTATTTCATGTGTTTTTGAGAAAATGAGAAAAGGGGAAGACTTGATAGTGCGTAATTGTGTTTAATGTTCAATTACATTGCAATTATTAGTACCATTTAAATTACAGTGGGTTACCATTGTGGAGAAGAGTGGAGGAATCAGTTAGGCTGAAAACTGATTCAGCAATATTCACAGCAAATGCTTAGGTAGATGAAGCATGTAAATCTCATTTAAAATGCTAAAAAGAGCTATTGGTAGCCAATAGATGGCAATAGTCTAGAAATGTATTAGTGTGACACTAAAATAAATTATATTGCATTGGATGAATGAATATATGAATTTGAATACCTGAATTATATCAGGGAGCCTTTTTAAATTTCGCTGACAATATTAAATTAAGCTGTGCCCAAACATAGTAAATAAGTTGAATCAACCTTAATACATTAAGTTGACCCCACGTAAGTACATTAAATTGGAATAACAGGATTGCATAATGCTGAAATAAAGCAAGTTAATCATCTTCTACAATGTCTACAATGTCCTCTTACATGTGAAAAAATCAAGGAGATTTTGATTTCTCAATTCATGACCCCTTTAAGTAACATTTCCAAGTTGAAATAAGGATGCACTTAAGTAATTTCATAATTACTTCTATTTTATTTGAAATATGTGTACTGCAGAATGTACTGGCAAGTATTTATGCTAAACTAAAAAACATACTTTAATGTAATTTCTATTGAAACTTGTATGTCATGTATTTAAATATATTTGTTAATTACACATTTTTAATAATGCAGTTAGATTAACTGAAAATACAATATTGATTAACACACTACAGTTAAAATTATAATCAAGTACTTTACAGTACATGTGCTTTAGAATGTTAGTAAACACATCAAAATAAGTAATTGTTAAAAGGTTGACCAAGAATTATTAATACAGTAAAAAGTACTTAATTACACTTAAGTGGCCTTTTATTTGATTAATATTATATTATCTGCTAGTACAGTTTTTTTTTATTATTTACTTACGTTTTTAGAATTTAATAGAATTAAGCAGGCTTCTTTTTTTTACAAGATACCCTAGAAACCACATGGCAACATGCCAAAATCTCAACATCCTAGAAATAAAATGTTGGTAATTAAACCCAATGCTGTAAGGTGAAATTGGGCAGGGAAGTCATTTTTCCATGCCGTTTCAAATGAATAAGATAATTTGAGGTTTATTATCTCACATTATCTGAGTCTAACTGGCCAAACATAGAAATCAAAAATTTCCCACACAAGGACCAGAATTTTGCATATTGCCATCTTTGTGGGGACATTTTGTCCCCATAACAGGGTTTACCAGGAAACACACACACGCACACACGCGCACACACACACACAACCTGCCAAAGACAGTCAGTCTCTCAGGTTGATTTGCCATGCAAATATAATCTCTTTAGTATTAAGAGTGATTGAGGAGACACGGGCCAACCAACAGGCTGCTCTGTTTGTGTCCTTATTAACGTGTTATTTCTCATTCAAGGCTCATGAGATCTCAGTCATTTTGTATGATACCAGAATAATACAATTTTACAAAAAAAAATAAAAAAAATAATACTATTTCAGTCTTTCTACTTGAACATTTCACATTTAATTCAATGTGTTACTTGCTGTTTCTTGTAATTATTTGTGAATAATAGTAAGTGTGATTTGTCTTCCCTATGTGTGTGTGAGGGGGAAGAGTGGGCGTTAATCTCGTTAAGGTGATCTGATCCTTGTTTAAAAGATCTAGGCTAATTGAATTGAAACAAAACCCATCGCTATGGAAACTCCGTGGAGACTCCATTGAGGAGCTATGAGATCTGAGAGACGAGCTCCACTTTCATGAGACGAGAACGAGGGAGACTCGTTGTCTCTAGTGTGAGCAGATGCTGAAGCTCAATTAAACTCTCTCAATCACTCACACCACAAACATCAACAAAACAGTGAACAAGACAAGACCACGTTCTGTTGCCCGTCTCTCTCTCTCTCTCTCTCTCTCTCTCTCTCTCTCTCTCTCTCTCTCTCTCTCTCTCTCTCTCTCTCTCTCTCTCTCTCTAGCAGGTGTAAATGAGAGCCATGTGTGAAAGCTGCAGGTGTAAAACATCTGAATCTTCCAGGAGATTGTTGACATTAATTAACCATTGGAAAACAATTAACATCACAGGTATACAGTCGCTCACTCCATCCATCTTTCAATGCTTTCTTCTCGCTCTCTCTTAAATTAAATGATGGGTTGAACTCAGCGGAACCCGATCTGGCTGTTGGTGCCCCGTAACAAAGGGCTGAAACTGATCTTACTCTCACACACGCACAGATTAAGCTCATCTGGTGTGTGTTACACAGGCGTGTCTCATTACAGCAAACAGTTAAATAAGGATAAAGTTAAGCCAGCTACTGACAGACATCTCTGCTACTGACATACAATCTCTGTACCAAATCCTGGTGAGCTTTCTTTAGCGAGTCTTCAGCAATACCCACCTTTCAATCAAATAACACCAAAGTCTGTAAAAAAAAAAAAAAGATGTTCTTAAAAAAAATATTTAAAAGAACTTACGATTTTTTCCAAAAATTGCACTTCTAATTGCACTTATAATTTAAAAAAATAAATAAAAAATGTTTTCTTTATTTTGTGAATCCGGCCCTTTGTTACTTAGATTCATATAGCAACTGAATTAAGAAAAAATATTATTATTATTGTTTTATCCCTTATCCCTTTGTCCCTATAAGGACATTCAAAAGTAGATACCTTTTCTATAATATATAAACTAACAGTATACCTATAAGACCATTTGGAGTTTAGCGTACAGTATAGTTGCAATACAAAAAAAACAAAACATTTATGTTGCAAACTAGTGTAAACTATTCCTCAAAGTTTACTACTGTTACACTTATAAGTGTACTTTTGTAAACTAAAACGTGGCCCAATTTAGAACCAATAAGTATTGAAATAGTACAAGTATACATTTACAAGTATACTTTTGTAAATTAAATAGTGAAGAGATGATTTTAAATGTCAAAACAAGTCACTGTGGGTGTCAGTTGGGAAAACTCGTGTGCATCTATATATAAGTGTGACAAACATAGCGCGGGCTGTTATGTCTGATTAGCCAAAAAACGACTGAACAAAATGAACATTATATACACACACACACATATATATATATATATATACACCAGCAGCTCTCATTTACAGAGAGAGAGAGAGAGAGAGAGAGAGAGAGAGAGAGAGACGGGCAACAGAACGTGGTCTTCTCTTGTTCATTGTTTGTTGATGTTTGTGGTGTGAGTGATGAACATAAAATGTTCATATATATACACTCACCTAAAGGATTATTAGGAACACCTGTTCAATTTCTCATTAATGCAATTATCTAATCAACCAATCACATGGCAGTTGCTTCAATGCATTTAGGGGTGCGGTCCTGGTCAAGACAATCTCCTGGACTCCAAACTGAATGTCAGAATGGGAAAGAAAGGTGATTTAAGCAATTTTGAGCGTGGCATGGTTGTTGGTGCCAGACGGGCCGGTCTGAGTATTTCACAATCTGCTCAGTTACTGGGATTTTCACGCACAACCATTTCTAGGGTTTACAAAGAATGGTGTGAATAGGGAAAAACATCCAGTATGCGGCAGTCCTGTGGGCGAAAATGCCTTGTTGATGCTAGAGGTCAGAGGAGAATGGGCCGACTGATTCAAGCTGATAGAAGAGCAACTTTGACTGAAATAACCACTCGTTACAACCGAGGTATGCAGCAAAGCATTTATGAAGCCACAACACGCACAACCTTGAGGCGGATGGGCTACAACAGCAGAAGACTCCACCGGGTACCACTCATCTCCAATACAAATAGGAAAAAGAGGCTACAATTTGCAAGAGCTCACCAAAATTGGACAGTTGAAGACTGGAAAATGTTGCCTGGTCTGATGAGTCTCGATTTCTGTTGAGACATTCAGATATTAGAGTCAGAATTTGGCGTAAACAGAATGAGAACATGGATCCATCATGCCTTGTTACCACTGTGCAGGCTGGTGGTGGTGGTGTAATGGTGTGGGGGATGTTTTCTTGGCACACTTTAGGCCCCTTAGTGCCAATTGGGCATCGTTTAAATGCCACGGCCTACCTGAGCATTGTTTCTGACCATGTCCATCCCTTTATGGCCACCATGTACCCATCCTCTGATGGCTACTTCCAGCAGGATAATGCACGTCACAAAGCTCGAATCATTTCAAATTGGTTTCTTGAACATGACAATGAGTTCACTGTACTAAAATGGCCCCCACAGTCACCAGATCTCAACCCAATAAAGCATCTTTGGGATGTGGTGGAACGGGAGCTTCGTGCCCTGGATGTGCATCCCACAAATCTCCATCAACTGCAAGATGCTATCCTATCAATATGGGCCAACATTTCTAAAGAATGCTTTCAGCACCTTGTTGAATCAATGCCACGTAGAATTAAGGCAGTTCTGAAGGCGAAAGGGGGTAAAACACAGTATTAGTATGGTGTTCCTAATAATCCTTTAGGTGAGTGTATAAATATACACACACAAGTCAGTCAAAAAGTTTTATATACAGCCTCCAACTTTCTTAAGAGTTTTAATTCAGACTCATTTTATGAGTCAGGAACCTCAAGTCATTCTTCGGTTACACCCGTTTCAAAACAAACTATTATGATGATATACTGTATACCTCATCATCACATATCATATGATTTGTCATATGAGAATGTGCAATTAGATATACATATTATTTGTCATATTGAGTTTTGTAAATGAATACTGGCATTCTAAAAACTTTGAAAAACATTATTAGTTATTGCTTAACATAGAATACCTAACTGTAGGGTTTGTAGTTAAAAGCTAACCTGAGAGATTATGCTCTCAATAAACTAAGGTACTTCTGAACAGAATGGTTGTTCTACAATACTGAAATGTGTCAACTAAAAATGTAATTTGGCTCCTCAAAGTTGAATTTTATGAGACTTTGTTTAATGTCTAGAGCCCTGATTCAGCCACAGACAGTTATTTTTGGAGAGAGCAACAATCTCTGCCTTCAGACCTTGAAGACAGTATCAAAATGTTATCACACTGTTATTATAAAGCAGGAAGTCTGAGGATTGTGGGTATAAGTCTGTTTTTCTCAAGGTAACACACAGGCCTCACATCTAATCCTATCGAAAGCACTCATGGATTTTACCAGCATGTTCAAGATTATCTGTGTGTGTGCTGAACAACACCCTTTGAGTTCACTAAACAAATGTCCCTGTGTGTGTGTGTGTGTGTGTGTGTGTGTGTGTGTGTGTGTGTGTGTGTGTGTGTGTGTGTGTGTGTGTGTGTGTGTGTGTGTGTGTGTGTGTGTGTGTGTGTGTGTGTGTGTGTGTGTGTGTGTGTGTGTGTGTGTGTGTGTGTGTGTGTGTGTGTGATTAAACTATTGCAACACTCTCCACCATAAGACCAAATGCCCAGACATGACTAACATCGTGTAAATCTTCTGACCTCAGTCCAATCTCACACACCTCAAACAAGAGCAAACCATTATCTGAGTTTGTCTGGCTATGTGTTTGAGGAACACTTCAGGACGAGACAAGGACAAGAATAAGGGCTCGGGGTCGGGTTATGATCTTTTACATCTGGATTACACTTACTCTGAGTTGAACCTTGAACCTTTGATCTGCCATTCAGACCTTTAACCATTAAACTAGCAGCAGAGAAACATTAACAGAGTTCAGAAACCACTAACACAGCAATGAGTTCCTGTGTGGACGTGGAGTATTGTGAATGTAGTCATATCTAAAGGTCGTTGACGGGCAATAGAGCAACTATATAGCACAGACTCAAGTGCCTGAAAAAGAAGTGCACTTAATTGTATTGAATGTGCACTTGCAGAGAACTTCAAATCTTAAAAAAAATATATATATTTTTTTTAAATAACTGTATATGCAGTTAATAATAATAAAATAAAGAGACTACAATTTCATCCCTGTGTTTCTTCACACTTTGTTAAAGTCAAGTTAAAAGTTTTACTTTAAAGTACATTTTTAAGCTTTAAAGACGTACACTTATTTTGATGTGTTGACTAACATGCTAAATATAAACTACATCTTAAGTACGGATGTTATTCAATATTAAATGTAAAAGTTTTTTTTTTTATGTACTAAGTTGCAACTTTATAATTACAAATGTGTGATTACAAATATATTTAAATACATGACATTCATGTTTCAAAAGAAATTACAAAGTGTATTTTAGTTTACCATAGATGCTTGTCAGTACATTCAGCAGTAACTTTAACCATATTCCAAAGACAACAGAAGGAATTATGGAATTTCATATAAAAATTCACTTAAGTCAGTGGGTCAAGTTCAGTGGGTCAAAAGCACTTTAATACAATTTTAAACCATAAAACATTTTTATTAAGTAAAAAATTTCTACAGTTCCCACTTAAGTATATTTCCTTAAAGTATATTATTTCCACAATAAGCACTTAAATGTATATGCTAAAGTGTACTTTTCCCACAAAGGTTACTACCTTTCATATATTTTGCTTAAACAAATTGATGAAAGCCTGCTTTTACATCAAAATAAAAAGTGACTTTATTCCTTTCTAGCAATTACTTTTTTCCCCGTCTGAAATGGGCTTCCATACAATTCCATTACTTGCTATTGTTGCAGATCTAGTCCCTGATATAATAGAATGTTGTCTTGTAGTGGTTCAATAAAAATAATGATTTATTTCACATAGGTGTCACTATGGCGTACTTTAAGCATTTAGTTTCATACATGATTCTTCACAAACACAGGCCTGCAATTCTGATACTACAATGGCCTTCATTCAACCATTGTGAGAAACAAATGTAGGAGTGACATGAGCGAATGAGTGTGTGTGTGTGTGTGTGTGTGTGTGTGTGTGTGTGTGTGTGTGTGTGTGTGTGTGTGTGTGTGTGTGTGTGTGTGTGTGTGTGTGTGTGTGTGTGTGTGTGTGTGTGTGTGTGTGTGTGTGTGTGTGTGTGTGTGTGTGTGCGGGGGGTCATAGTCAGGGTGTGTGAGTATGTGACATTCAAGGGTCAGGAAACCATAAAACACATTTTTGAGATGGTAACAGATATGTTATCTGTTGCACATTATTAAAACAACAATATGACACAGTATTTTGAATATTATCGGGAAATTCTACTTTAAGCTATTCCGTTCTTACAGCATAAAAGCTGAAGCAACATCACAAAAAGGCAAGTCTCTTTCCGTTAATAATCATTCATCGGGAAATTGAAAAAACAACCCAAGGTGTTCTTTTCTTGTGGCATCACCAAAGTTTGAGTAATAATATCATTATCACATGAAGAGACGGTATCCTTCAACAACATTATTCATAATCATGAATATTCATGCAAGTTCAACAGGGTTGTTTCAGAGAAATGGATCGTTGACCTTCACAGTCTGACTGAAGTCATGTGACTACATGAAACACATGAACACACATCAACATTTATCACACATACAGTCATGGTTTTGTCAAAAGGGAACTGAAGGACAGAAATCATGAACGCACATGCTTGAACGAGAGGCCATGAAATGTTCCCTTTGTTGGCTGAAGTGCCACACAAGTGTTCATAGTGTGAATACATTAAACACAGAATTTAAAAGAATAGTTCACAGCTACGCGGTTACCAGGGCTCAACAAATAGGATTGCTTGAGAGATTTATGTATATGATAGCATATAAAATTTCCATCCATTTGGATTTACACAGTTTTAACACACTAATACATTTAATGTGATGCATATTTGTCAGTCATGCATATGAAACAAATAAGAAACAGGTATGAAGTGTTTGCATGTATTTTATTTTTAAAAAATCATTTTCAAAATGCATTTATTCAACTTTCTTAGAATCAGCATAAATACGTTCATTGTGAAAACAAAACAATTACATTTATTTAGTTAAAAAGTACAATCGGTTCAAATTCATGAGATTTAAACAAATTGGATTCATTGGTGATAAATATATAAACCTGGTTATTATGCATTTAAAACACATTACATTTATTAGTATAATTACAGAAATCTTACCCATTTCATTAATACATAACTGACGAATATGCATCACATTAAGTTTATTAGTTTATGTTAAAACTGTGTAAACCAATGGATGGAATTGTTATATGCAATTCAAATACATAGAGTATATATTAAACGTAGGCCTTAATAATTTTGGAGTATTGTGCTTCTTATTTTAAAATTGACTATAATCGACATGAACATCTATTTGACTATGGTTTGTATAATCTGGTTTCTGATTCACCTGATCTGATTTGTTTCTAGGCACTGACAGAAGGTGTGTTTTTGTGTTCCACAACACAGGCCGCAATAAAATGAAACTTCACACATGGTCTTACAAATGCACCAATCGTGGTGGGATGCACAATAAGAAAAGAAAAGAAAAAAAAAGGGGAAAGAAAAACAGCACCAGACATGACACAACGACCAAAACCATCTGTCTGAATGAGCACTGAAAAAAAAAAAAAAAAAAATCTAAATTACTGTAACTGGCTTTAACCATGTTTATTCATGTTAATATGTTAATTTATACCAACAAAACATGTTTTTTTATGGTTTACATTTGGTAAAAAATAGCACTTTAAGGTAACAATGTGTGTTTGTGGCCTGGTAAATCCTACATTATGGGGACAAAATGTCCCCACAAAGATGGCGATATCAGAAATCCTTGTCCTTGTGAGGACATTTTTTGGTCCCCAAGGAAAACAGCTTATAATTTAATCATACATCATAAGTGATATTTTTTTTGAAAATGTAAAAATGCAGAAAGTTTTTTTGTGATGGGAGGTTTAGGGGTACTGGGGTAGGGTTAGTGTAAGGGGAGAGAATATACAGTTTGTACAGAATAAAAATCATCATGTCTATGGAAAATCCCCAATACATGAATGAACACAATTGATGACTGTGTTCTCAATGAGGAGTGTGTGTGTGTGTGTGTGTGTGTGTGTGCGTGCGTGCGTGCGTCCTGGTTAGATCACCGAGCTCTCATGCTCCTGAACTGCTCTATATATCGACCATGTCATTCATCTCCACAAAAGACAAGACATTATTTTTAATTAAAAACTCAAACCATAAATTGTGGGTCATATTTGACAAGTCATGATTTTAAAAACAGAGGGAGAGCAAAAGAGACCATCAGATAAAGATTTTCTGAAATATTTCCCTTCAGAGGACTGTATAATAAAACTGTGTTTTAGTGTGTGTGGGGGACAAAATGTTCCCGTAACAAAGATAGCAATATCCAAAATCCTTGTCCTTGTGGGGATATTTTTTGGTCCCCATGAGGAAAACAGCTTATAAATCATAGTGATGTTTTTTTGAAAATGTTAAAATGCAGAAAGTGTTCCCACAAAGATGGCAATACCAGAATTTTTTGCCATTGTGGGGACATGTTTTGGTCCCCATGAGGAAATCAACTCATAATTCATACTGACGTTAACACCCTGAGACCCAATAATGCATTGTTTGTGTGTAAAAATAATATTAATTTAGATTTTTTTTCAAGTTCTTTAACCCTCTGTTTAATCACAGCATTTCCTTTTAAGCAATGTGACATATCAAATATGTGTCAAAAATACATTGTAAGAATATGGTAATAATTAAAAAACCAAACCCAAACAAACCCAATTAGACAGTTTACTATTAGTGTGTACAATAGAAAATATCAGCTTTACATGGGATCATTTGTGAGACCATTAACCAGACTAATGAAATAATTTTCATGAAGGACATTTAAAGCATGTTATTATCATAGAAATTTAAATGTAATTTTGGCATATAAAACATGATCAGATAAACTAATGTGCGGCCACAGTTGAACACAGATCATCCCAATGAGATTGCAGAGATTTTTTTAATAAAGATAATATAAAATGAGAGAAAGTTTGGTGATTTAACAGTATTAACAATGACAATATTAACTAGTGCAGCCATGAGAGGTGGTTATATGTGAGGTGGATCATTAGATTATCTTCTATTCTTCAACCTTTTGTAGTTTGTGGCCTGAGGATGAGTAAATAATTGAGATTGTGTGTGTGATTGTATCATTGATTCATTGCTCAAACACGTCCTGTTTGAAGATCATGTGATGTCTTATAGGAAGTACAAAGATCAAATCACATCAGCAGTGTGTTAAGAAACATTGTCATGAAAGTTTAGTCTCTTTAAGTACACTTAAGTGGCCTTTTAAGTGATTTAAGTAACCTTTACGGTTGAAAGTGCACATTCAATCTAATTAAGAGCGCGTCTTGTTCTCAAGAGAATGTAGCACTGACTTTGTATTATTGCAATATTTTATTTGTGTTAAATAGTATGCATACTATATGCAGTGTTCAGTAATTAATACACTTGTATCTTAACACAACCCATGATCTGCTCCTACTGCTACTCTGATGAAGGGTCAGTATCATTCTACAGAGACTTTTATTGGACAAAAATCAATATATGCCATCAATATGTATATTTCCAAGAAGAGAAAGACTATCATATTTACATGTATATCTCTGCTAGAATATATTTTGTCTCCTTTTAGGAGTACTAGAGAGGAAGAGAGAGAGAAGGTGTGTTATTTTTTGCACGGCTGCTCAAAGAAATCATTTGAACGCTGAAGTGGGACGTAAACGCATGCACAGCCTGTAGATAACGTGCAAATACATCTTGTCACGTTTATGAAGCAAAACGAAGCAAGAAGTGTTTCATGAGGGGTGGAGACTGTAATCTCACAGGCAAATTCCCAACATTTGCATACGGTCATCAACACCTGTCACATAAACGCATATAGCTGACAGGAACAAGTAAAAATCAAATCAATAACGGACTCATTTGCATACTGCATTGAAGGTGACGGCGTTACCTTAATTATGTGTGCATGCATATTCATGAGGAAGATTAAACTTTAGATTACTTTAGCTCTGCTGTTTACTTTGTGTTTTTCAAAAGCTGTTATGATGTCACATTCTTCACCTCTCTCACTGACTTTTTTTTTGTTTACTAATCTCAGCCTCATGATCTGGCAAGCTCTAATCTGATTGGCTGAAGTCAGGCGTACACAGTTTATCTGGAAACGGTCATGTTTTACAAGGCTGCTACAGTGAGGAGGAACTAATTATGGATTTGTCAAGCGGTAGTGCCGTCAAATCTCAGATACATGAAAAGTTCAGCCATGAAACTCTATTTGCTGTAACTCTGATGTAGCCAATCAATTTCACATATCCATTATACTTCCCTATAACCACATTGCATCTAAACAAATACATTAATGCGCTATGCTATGCAACTTATTTTTCTACTCCTCCACCTCCCCAGCACCACCTGCCTAGATCTGCATCCCACGCTCTAGCAGTAGGAGCATGTTTCCATTCATTTTATACAATATGTATACATTTTTATGTTCTGAGCATTTAGCAGAAAGTCATACTTGTTCAGCAGCAGCAGCGTATCAGATCTAGTCTGCCAAGACTAAACCTATGTACATTCCATTTACATGAATGAAATGTTTTATAAACTATCCCGAGAGTTGTCATGACTTAATTGGAATCATGTAGTAGGGACACTTTTTCCCAATTAATTTATTCAAACACATTACAAATGCAGCGCGTACATACAGTGACTATGAATAATACTTTATTGAATGACTCTTTATTATAATTATTTTGAATATTTTTGGGTGCATAAAGTAAAACAGGTCAAGGTGATACAACATTCCTGATATATCCTTATTAAAAATAAAATTCTTGAAAAGAAATGCTAAAATATTTTGGCATAATATTGTATTTTCATTTGTCAGGGGGGGAAAAATAAGCCTACAATTTCAGATAAACCTGCCTCTAAAAACAAAACGTACTGTATTTTTTTACTTTACATGTCAGGGAGACAGTCTCTTCCATTCTAAGCGGAGTCTTGGTTAGATTAACAGGTAGTTGTTAGACGTACAAAGAGATATTCAAAAGAAGTCTATTCGATTTTTAAAGTCATGGTACAGATAAAGTACACGAGTTTTTGTTGTTTGTTGCAGTGCTCGATCTTTCACTCTCTATCAGCTTCTTTAATTAAAGTTATATTAATGAGAATGTTACCTTTACTGAGTGGACTATTTCTTTATAATTAATTCTTCTGAAGCAAAAATAATTAAAAACAGTAAATGTATTTATGACAGAAACTCACAGAGGTTAATCTTTATCTACACTAACTGGCCGTGTGACCATAACTGTGAAATTCATTTTGCTAGTGATTATCTCAATGTAATATCACCCCTTTTAAACATGAACCACAAACCTCTCAGAAAGTAATAAATAAATTAATAACAAGAAATCAAATGCATAGTATTCAGTTATGATCTTCACAAATACAACCATTTTTACTCCAGACTGACCAGAAAAATGAATACGATAGTTTAGCGTTTTGAGATCTTGTTGTTTTGAAAACTGTACTTGAGGAAATCAGTTAGTGCTTGTGCACGAAAGTTACTGGACATTAGAGACCACAGGGTGTCTAGATGATTTAGAGATGATTTTACCAGCCAAAAACTGTTCTAATGCACAAAATGAGCACCATACCTGTGGAAAAGTGGAGCGAGCGAGCGAGCTGGAGGCAGTTATCCTAGTTACGATTTATAAGGCAGATCTCAGCTGATGTAACATTACAGTAATATTCTTTCTCTCAAGGACGGATGGAAAAACACATAATGTGACAAATGATATTCTATCTCTTCTTATGAAAAACTCAAGTTCTCATAATAGCAAAAAATTGAACACAAATGACTTCTTTCATATAAATTGTTCCTTTGTGCCATCTCATATCATGCACTGTGATGAAACATCAGGATGAGGATCTGTAGGAGCGCTTATGCCTAGTTGATCCAATTCGTTTGGAATTCATCAATAAAACGCTATCACATTACCCAGCAGGCACTCCAAATCGCTCATTTGTAAAAAAAAACACACACACACACACACACTCCTCATTGAGAACACAGTCATCAATTAGACTAATGCAGTGTTTGCGCCTTATGTGTTTGTCAGCGCACGCATTCAGGTTGTGTTTACTAATCGAGATTCGAGACAGAAGGACTGTGTTTAGGGTGTAAGTCGACACGTTCTGAGATCGTTGGTTCTGCAGAGCTCATTCTGTCCACCATTGGGTGGGATGTACGTTACAGGAGAGTGTGTGTCCATTCCCCACACCAGCAGGGCCCTATGAATGTTTTTTTTTTTTTTTTTTTTTTTTTTTAATTCAGTTTAATTTTTTCTGGATTCCGTTTTATTTAAAACGGATAAATTTTAGTAATCAAAAAGCATGTCTAATAAATTAAAATCATGACACTTATACAACCGAACAGCAATATTACAACAATATCACAACATTTAAAAGTTTAGGGCCCTACGAAATCAGTTTTATTTTTCCCCATTCCCCATAATTTTTTTTTCCAGGAAATTGTATTAATCAAAAAAACATGCATAATCATTTGAAATCATGAAACGTATTAAATTCAAAAAAAAAATATATATATATATATATATTATACGTTTTGCAAAAATATATATATTTTAGGGCCCTATGAAATCGGTTTTATTTTTCCCAAATTCAGTGTGAATTTTTCCCAAATTCTAGGTTTTTTCTTTTAATTTTTCTGGATTGCATTTTAATGGATAAATTAAATTGTATTAAATAAAAAAGCATGTATAATGGATTAAAATCATGAAACTTATGCAACTGAACAACATATCAAAATATTTTTAAAAATCAGATATTTAGGAAATCTATTTTTATTTTTTAATGGTTAAATTTAATTGTAATAATCAAAAAGCATGTATAATCATTTGAAATCATGAAAATGTACCAAAATGTATTAAAAAAATTACAATAATTGTGCCCTATAAAATGATTTTTTTTTCTTCTAAAATTCTGCATCATCGGTTACATTTGTTCTGAATTCTATATTTTATGATTTAATATAAATGTATTATCAAAAACGATGGTAATCAAATGAATGCATCGACAATTCAAACAATTTAAATAATTTAGTAATGTAATCAAATTTAATTTTTTTGGCAAACGAGGTGCGGCACAACAGATGTTTACTGTTTAAAGTGTGCAATGTCTTAAATAATGTTTTAAAGTCCTATTGTTTTTATCACTTTGAGAAATACATTCTATGTTTCTGTCATCATTTCTTCAAGTCAGACCGAACTTTTATTTGGGTGGGTTATCGCGAAGACCTTTGAGTTCCAGTGTGTATCTGACAATATTTTTCTCAAATGAAATGGTGAAATGCTGGTGAATAGACTCTCAGAGAAACTCTAGAGATGAAGTTCATGCGTTCATGTCCTCATATAGTGAGACGGAGGACAATGAAATACCACGATCGTCACACGTGCATGAGTATGTGAGCTAGACCAAACTGAGACACGCTCAACAAGCAGACTTAATTTTTAATAGCCGTTTTTTTGCACTTTAATATTCACAGACAGAGACAAGTCTATATCACCATTTGATTAAGTGTGCAGGCCTACTTTTGATTTATTTATCCAAAATTCTGCAACATTCCAAGTTATTCCGTGATTCTGTCCATATTCTGAAATCATAGGCCATATTCTGAAAACAGGTCACGACCCCGGCACCATCCTGGGCACCAGTCCGAAACAGGCAACAGTTCAATAATGCAGATGTGAGTCCATTTACCGTACAGCCAAGCCCAATCTCCATTTGAGAAAATCAAGTCCATCCAGTTTAGCATCCAGCCAAATTGATTAAAGATCACTACCAGTCCAAAAGGGAACGCCAAGCTCCAAACTTTTGACTTTTACGGTAACAACTCCTTATTAGCTGCCTGGAGAGTGTGTTTTTTGTGCTTCCTTCATGTTTTCGTTTAACTTAATCAATTTTAGCCAATGAGACGACTGACTGAAAGCACTTGAAAGACTGCAGAATTGAGCGAAACTCAAAAAGCTGCCAAGCAGCAGATACATAATAGAGGAACAGGCCAGATTGAGTTGAAGACATATTAGCACACAATAGAGCCAAGATGGCAGAAATAGGAGAGGTTAATTACTATCTAGCTACAGTGTCACAAAAATTGAACCTTATGTGCCAAGAGACTGGCTCACATCTTCACATTAGCAACACTGCAGAAGCAGCGGGCAGAGAGAGACTGACCGCATGACTCACAGGTCGATCTCCACTGACACCAGCTCACTGCAACCACTGTAGACAGACGAATTAATGACGACTACAGGATGGTTTTTAAACTTAACTTCAGCTCCATTTCCATTTCTCTGACAGAAAATCTAATGGTGTTGACTAAAACAACTATATTTCATTCAGAACAGCGTAGTGTTGGCAGCATGGTGATGTTTTCCCTAAATACTATTTTTTTTTCTGACTTATTTTTAAGTCATTACACAGTCCTGCCCTTGTGAAAAAGAAGTGCACTTAACTGTATTGAATTTGCACTTTAAAAATGTATTTAAAAAGACTACTTGCAGATAATGTAATATTAGGGAAATAAAAGGCCACTTAAGTGCCCTTAAAGGGTTAGTTCACCCAAAAATCAAAATTCTGTCAGTAATTACTCACCCTCATGTTGTTCCAACCCCGTAAGACCTTTGTTCATCTTCGGAACACAAATTAAGATATTTTTGATTAAATCTGAGAGCTGGCTCACTCCTCCATAGGCTTCTTAAGGAATCGAAACTGGCCGGCCCAAAAGTTATGAAAGACATCGTTAAAATAGTCCAAGTGACTACAGTGGCTCAACCTTAAGTTTATCAAGCGACGAGAATACTTTTTGTGCGCAAAAAACAAACAAAAATAACGACTTTATTCAACTATTCATTTCCTTCTCTGTACGGCCGTGATATTTTACGTGGTGATATTGCGCAAAGCTTCTAGGTTGCACGTCACACGTAGGCTCACTTTTGGCCGACGCTGGTCATGTGTGTGATGCGTGACGTACAACCTAGAAGCTTTGCGTAGTTTCACTACGTGAAATATCACGGCCGTACAGAGAAGGAAATGAATAGTTGAATAAAGTTGTTATTTTTGTTTGTTTTTTGCGCACAAAAAGTATTCTCGTCGCTTGATAAACTTAAGATTGGGCCACTGTAGTCACTTGGACTATTTTAACGATGTCTTTCATAACTTTTGGGCCGGTCAGTTTCGATCCCTTAAGAAGCCTATGGAGGAGTGAGCCAGCTCTCAGATTTAATCAAAAATATCTTCATTTGTGTTCCGAAGATGAACGAAAGTCTTACGGGGTTGGAACAACATGAGGGTGAGTAATTACTGACAGAATTTTCATTTTTGGGTGAACTAACCCTTTAAAGAGGGCTTTTGTGTTAAGACTTAAGTACACTTTTAAGTGCACTATGTAATAATGTCAAATTAAAAGTTTTAATTTAAAGTGCATTTTAAACTATTATGTTTTAATTATATTTTGTCGTGCTTTAAAGAAGCACACTTCTTTTGATGTGGTGATTATAGCACACTAAAGCACACGTAAAGTAACTTTAAACGTAATATCAAATAACACTACCGTTAAACTTAAGATATTTTAAATGTACTTAATTTCAACTTTATCATTGCAAATGTGCAATTACATATAAGATTCATTAGAATGCAGTTTTTAGCAAAGTTTTAGCAAAGAAAACCACTGATCACTGAAAATCCTCCAAATTCAACTGAGAGAGACGAGTCTGTGAAGATATTAGGGGAGATAGATGTCTCAACTTAGAAAAGATAAGATAAAAGTAAACAGCAGGGACCCGAACAAGATTTGTAGCTTGAATCAAACTGGACCAGATCCTGCAATTTATCTACATTTTTTTTCTTAAGCTCCAGAAGCCTTGATATGAACAAGCAAATTATTTAGGAAGTGGAATTAGGGTGCCCTGACAAGAAAAGTAAATCTCGACTTTTTGTAATAAATTCATGACCCAAAACTTCCTTTTTGCATCCCTCATGTGAAATACCTCTTTTTTTCTGGAGACAAAGAAGCATGCTTGATACTGCTATAAGATTGATGCTAAGAAACTCAATTGAATCTGTTAGGCATATAGATCTCAACCCAGAGAGACAAACCGCAAATTACTAAAAGTTTCCTTCGAGAATCCGATGCAAAACTCAGGATTACAATTTGGATAATTGAGTAATTTAACAAGTAGAGCACTATGGGCAGATTAAAAGAATCCAAGAAAGCACTTTTGATCAGCTATCAGAGATACACAAGTTGCTAAACTGTCCAAACATGAGTAGAATGGAGAAAGTCATTTTGCTGTGCAACTTTGATCAAGCAAACACCCCTTCCAGCTGTTTTGAATGAACTGAACAGTTATCTATAGATGCACAGAGAGAGAAAAGGATATTAGAAACTCCTTGTAGCTATTCCCACTGGATTAATCCAGGAAAACTGGAAGATGAGAGCTGTTTAAGGAAAGGAATGTGTCTCTCTTTTGGACTTTTACTAATAAGCTGTCACCTACTCCAGGCACTTTAAGGGCTGACTGGAGATTAACATGAAACACTTGCATGAGTCCAGGCAACAAATAATTTACAAAGCAATGATTCGGATGCTTTCTCAAGGCTCTGGCATGTGACAGAACGCTTTTCAATAAACAGATTCTCCATAGACACACAGGCCCGGGACGCCTGTCTTCACAATAACTGCATGCATGAATACATTTACAATTAGAAAACCAGCTTTCATTGAATTTCTAGCACATAGTATGAATATCCCCTCTGCATTCTCTTTAGCTGGCAAGAGGACCAACGTGAAAAATAAACCATGCTTAAATTATATTGGATGTGCATTTGTAGTGTACTTCAAATCTGAAAAGTATACCGTATTTGTAAAACTGTACTTGCAGATAATGTTAATATAATACAATCATATTAAGTGTACTTTAAGAGAGTAAACATTCATGATAGTTTCTGAACACACTTAAAGGGATAGTTTACCCAAAAATGAAAATGATGTCATTAATTACTCACCCTCATGTCGTTCCAAACCCCGTAAGACTTTCGTTCATCTGTGAAACACAAATGAAGATCTTTTAGATTAAATCTTAGCTTTCTGTCCATCCATTGACAGCTACACAACTGAAACTCTGACACTTCTAAAAGTTCATAAAGATATATATATGTATATATATAAAATACTGTACAGTATATATGCATTATATTTAGTAGAGAACCAGAAATAGTATTCTCATTTCAAAATACAGCTTTAAAGCCCCTTGCGGCCATGTAATATGAAGACTCAAACAGAGGTGACAGCTTAAAGTAGCTTGCAGCAGAGAGAATGAGTGAATGGAGAATTAAAAAAGACTTCTGTAATGTGTCTGAAATGTAATGTAGACATCATAAATCAGCCGCGCCATCAGCTGATGCGTGACTGGCCTTGTATTCCTGATTTTACATATCACACAATTTAAGGTAATTTTTAAGGAAACTTTTGTACAATTTCAGTTTAAGGCGAGACACTACAGGTGAATAGGGTAATTTTTTAACTAGATATCACCATGAAACTTTCCCAGTTGATTACCTACATTAAGATGAGAAAAAAATGTATTACAAGTTTTCTGTAATTTAATGTTTAAATATGCAAATTAGGCATTATCTAATTAAATATGCGCTAATTTGCATATATTTCAAAAAATGAAATCTGAGTATTGGATAAAGCCATGTTCAAAATTCTTTTTTCATTCTGTTCACATATTAGATGGGAAAAAAATTACAGAGGGATTTATGGATATCTACTTTTGTTATCCTATAAATCAGAATATACTGTCAAAAGCCTTAAAAATATATATTTTTGCCATGTTTTTTGGAATAAAATGTTATATAAATCGGGCTAGGAATAATATATTTACAAATCCCTCTGTAAATGTCTTCATAATATAACTAGGTACAAGACTGTAAAGTTTGGTGTGTATAGGTGCTACTGAAGATTTCGGACTTTGAGTATGAGAGAAAAGTCATTTTGAGAAAACGGGCTTTAAAGGGTCACTTCACCCATTTGCATTAAGGTTTGTATTGTTAGAAACCCAGTCATATATTATAATGATGGTGGAATTTTGCTTGTTTTTTTTCTGAGATGGGAGAAAAAAGGATTTAAGTGTTTTACTTCCGTCCTATCGTGACGTAAATATCGTCATTTTGCGTCACAATAGGACGGAAGATAAATTTCATTGCATATTAAGAAAACTACAGCCTTTAGCTCATTATTATTCAAGGGCGTGGGACCCACTCACCCCACCGGCCTATTACAGATCAGTGGGTGGGACTAAACCTGAAGAAACTAAACTATTAATCCGCCATCTTGCTTGGAAGACAGCAAGCTAAGCTAACAAGCGCTCAAGGAGTTAGATTTACCATAATGCCTGAATTTACGACACACGATATGGAAGACGAGGATTTTGAAAATCTTTTGCTCGAAACTGATGTTCGTGGCTATTTATACGAGCCACAATATAGCGAAGAGCAGCTGAGGCTGATGGAGGAACAAGAGGCGGCGGCGTCGGCTGCGGCAGCGGCCGCCGCAGGAGACCAGCCCGGCGCAGACGAGAAGCCCGGACTGGCTCGAGCTGGGCGGACTGCTGGTGCCTACATGTCGTGCTCTCGGCTCTCGCTGTGCGCTACGGACACAGATAGAGTCCGTCTGCTGCAGAGAATTTCAACGATCGCAATATCACCTGGACGAAACCTCTGAATCAGACGAGCACACGGACGTTTGTGTTGTGATCCATCCAAGTTTCGCACCGCATATGTTCTGACTGAACATCCAGGTAACTTTATCATCATCATGCAATAATTCACCATATAGAAAGAAATACAAACGAGGAGTAATTCACTAATGAGTTTGCCAATGTAACGGGGTTCGTTGTTGTGGGAAGAATGAGGCGGGAACCGGCAAACATTTAAACATTTTAATAGTAAAATAAACAAATACAAAACAAAAATATAAGAGCAGCCCCTCACTGCTGGCCACACACAACAGAAACAAAACACAACATAAAATCAGGCCTGTTCCTCTCTCGATCTGCCCTGTCGTCGCTCCTCGTTTTATGCGTCCGCTCCTCGGTGAGAGACGCGAGAGAGACCGGTGCGTCTCACAGCTGTCGTTCATTATCACTCGCGCCACCGGCCTCGCGCTGTCCTATCACATCCCTCGCCCTCGTCCTGCTCGCCACAGCCAACTAACTAGAAATTTTGTGTGAAATGAATTTCTAACTCTGGTGGCAGCTAACGTTAGCCTTGTAGACGGAAAAGTGATTTCTCTGATGTTTGCGCTGTTCTGGATTAGTGGGAGTGGCTTGCGGAGCTGTGCAATGTGGTGCATTGTGGGAGTTGTTGTCTTGCATACAAATGCGCACTAAAGTTATTTTCTGTCTTTTCTCGGTCAAGAGGGCATCAAATTCAAAATTTCTTTTACATTTCGACTACATATATGACCCACTTTCAATAAAGATTAATGTTGAAATGGGTGAAGTGACCCTTTAAAGATTTGGCATCAGCCAATGAGATTGCGCATTTGCGCCCTTTTACTTTCACGATTGGTTGCTGATAAAAAGGAAATTACCCTATTTGGATGCGACAGTATTATACAGGAGAGAGAGAGCTTTCTAACGGCGTGTGTGATGACAGGGTGCAGATCGCGATCGCGGAGCAACGGATGATTTAGATCGCCAACTTTTGATGAATTTATGAGAAATCTACAGACGCAAACAGACAAAGTGCAGTAAAATAAAGACCTAAATGTGTATTTCGGACTTTTTTCCACCACAAGTCTGAAAGAAGACATGTTTTTGAAGACAAATCCGAAATCTCAAAATTGACCAGTGAAAAAAACCCTATGTTTTTGCCTGCCGTGTCTCGCCTTAAAGGTGCTCTAAGCGATTTCACGCGTTTTTTAGGCCAAAACATTTTTTGTCACATACAGCAAACATCTCCTCACTATCCGCTGGCTGCCTGTCCCCTGAACACACTGTAAAGAAACGCGATCTCTGTATACAGCCCATGCAGGCTCCACAAACAGCAACAAAAACAAACTGCAGCGACCTGCTCCACGAAACATAACAAACTGTTCCAGCCAATGACCGACAAGAAGGGTATGGGGGTGGGGTTTGGGGGGTTAGTGTGCAGATGAGGAGGGAGGGAGGGTCTAGCTAGCCTCCGTTTTGTGTGACAATAGTTCGAACGTCAACAAGAAGTGACGTCACCCAGGATCGCTCAGAACCTTTAAGCCTGGCTCACACTACAGGAGCCGGTTGCACCAACAGGGCTTTACTAAGCCTGGTCCTAACTGCTAAGTAGGTCTTAGTTAAGACCAGTCTTTAGAGTTGACCTAACGTCGGTTGCACCAACCAAACTTAAGCCTAGGCTTAACTACGCCTGGTCTTAGCGTTGCGTGTTCATGTGAATGGCCATGGAACTCTAGCGGTTGCCTAGCAGCGTGCGTTGCTGGGTTACGCTGTAAACAATCTTCCGCTGTTTTGTTAACTTGTAGCCGTTTCAATGGAGGATCAAAGAAAAAGGAAAGGAAATTTCACCGACATTGAAATAAGTTAATAGAGCTGTACAGTCAGCACGTGACAATTCGCTTCATTCGCGGCAGCATTACGTCTGTCTCCTGCACGCGAGAGGAGAGGTAGAAGAACGTTGGTAATAAATGTCAGTTCTGTTGTAAGTTCATTCTTTATGTGCTTAGGAGTGTGTGCTATGTATCGTCTATGATGATATTGTAATCATTGTTTTAACTATGGACGATGCACATTTGTTTCTCGTGCTATGTCCCCAAATAAGTTTTTTGTCTTATATTTATATCATATTATGTTATTAAAAGTGCCGTTTTCCTGTGCACAATTGCAAATGTGATATTTATTTTATACAACAGTTAAATTAACAATAAGTTAACATTGTGAGTTACTTTTTAGACACAATATTGTGAATATTGTTTGTTTCCCCTTTATTTCGCTGACGAGAATTTCAAAATGAAACCGTAGCAGTCTCCATGCAACAGACAGCGAAGATTTTTTGACCGTTTTTAACGAATCATTTTAACGATTCAATGAACAATTACTTGCTTTTAGTGGCTTTTAGTGCAAAATCACTTCACTTTAACATTATCTGTCGGAAAACGGATAGGCCTATTAACGCTATTATATTGCCTAGATTTTGACTTTACGCCTGCTACTGACTAGGCGTAAGATTTACGCCCGGTCTTAGCGAGAAGATGACTTAAGCCTGGATGGTGCAACAGTCGTAACTATTAGGTCGGACTTAGAATGCTGAGTTAAGACCTACTTACCTTAAGACCAGGCGTAAGCCCTGTTGGTGCAACTGGCCCCAGGAGTTTTAGGCCGATTTATGCCCGATTTTCCCCTCCCGAGAATCGGAGAAAAAATCTTGTCGAGGACCTCGATCGGTTCCATAATAAAGGCATCTGAAATAATAAACTAAGTAGCCTACAATCTAGTGTTGTCAAAAATATAGATTTTTCGATATCGATCCTGAACCATCTGCAACTCTTCCGTCTTCCGCAGGATGCACGCGAGAAATGCACATTTCATACGGATTACATAAGCAGAGAGCAGTCTGTAGTCTGTTTTCTTTCGTTTTGAATTGTTCTGTTTAAAAGTAGACATGTATGTGAAGCAAGTAGGCTATCTTATACGCTGAGTTTCGGTTCATTTATGAAGTATCGCCGACGCCTCCGTTTCGTGATTATCTATCGTCTGCTATATTTACTTCTTATTTATAAAAATCCAGGCAATTGGTTGATGAAACATTGTTTAAAATTAAGATACAATTAATACAAAACAAAATTCGATTTAAAGAAAGGTTTTGTGCTTTCTGTTTGATGTCTTTGTGAAAGTTTTAAAGCATATTTTAAAGTCGCTTAGAGCGGTCATGTCCGTAACATTGTTTTTTCCTCAAATGCCAACACGAAAAATAAAATAATATGAATATTTTATGTTCTGTGGAGACTGAGAGCCCTTTCTTCATCCGGTGGGTAGTAGCTACTGTAGGCTATTACTTTGGTTTGCACAGTGTAATTCACAGAACTAGGCCTAGGCCTACACAAAAATATTTTCATTATAAAATATTTATATTCATTATAAAGTTATATTCATTGAAAGATAGGTTAAATGAAACAAGTAAATTATTTTAATTTTAACTTTGAGCTCCACTTTACAATGCTCAGCTGAGCAGCAATGGGCATTGAGCAACGCTGCTGATCATTGTATTGAACAGAGCTGACGCCATTCATTAGAAATATCCTTATTAAAAGGATGATTTTTTTTAAAGATTTCGCTTTCCTTGGTCACATGGCAACCTTTTCACGAATATGACTTGATATGAAGGACAGATATTTTGTTTACATCCACCTTTCCGCTTACGATCTGTTGCGTGAGATCACGTGAGGCGCTTTCTCTGGCACGAATCTTAATAACATTGTGTAGTGTGTGATGCGCCACGATTTTCAAATCTTGTAGTGTGAGCATGTTTAAGATTTGAGGTAAGAAAATCTGCAAAGATTCTCCTTAAGTGTGAGCTGCAACCAGATTTCAAAATCAGTTAGGATTTTAAAACTCCTGTAGTGTGAGCGAGGCTTTAAGTATGTTCTTTTAATGTTTTTGAACACTAAATTTCATGTTTAATGCCATTTATGTATTGCAATTTAAATGGATATTAAATGCAATTAGCTGAACTTTAGAGTGATTTTTGACCTTATTATATCTTTAAAAGTATATTGTCTTTGATGTAAATATAAGTGTATTGATGAATGTACTGACAAGCATTTATGGTCAACTAAAAGAGATTTTAATGTAATTACATCTGCTTTAGTACGTTAGTCAACACTTAAAAAAGTGTACTTATTTAAAGAACAACAAAACATTATTAAATCACAAAGATTTAAAATGTACTTTTACAGTGCACTTGTTACACATGCAACATGTAGTTACAATAGTAACCATAAATTATGTGAAATACATGCAACTAACACTAAACCCAACCCTAAACTTAAAGTACATGCAGTTAAATAATATTACTTAGTTCTTAAATGTATAATTACACTGTAACAAGGGCACCTTAAATGTGTAACCAAAACGTTTTAATATGACATTAATACAATCTATAAGTACACTTTTTAAAAGTGTACTTAACTGTTAAAGGAGAACTCCGGCACAAAATGAACCTTTGGTCTAATAAAACATTGGTACCTAGTCAACCGTTCTCTGAGATTTGTTTTCATGATAATCGAATGTAAAGAGTTTTATCTCTAAAAACTGTTTAGCGTATAATGCTAGTAATGGGGGCATTTAATAAGTAAAAAGAAATCGCTAGTTTATACCACTAACAAGACTCAAAATAGCCCCACACGAACACATACATAATGAGGGTCCCTATAGGGATACATGCAAAACGAAGCATTGAGAACTTTGTAAGTGTACAGACCGTTTAATAAGAAGATAAAGATAAAGACAGTCCACTTCGTGTATACAGACAGGAGCCATCTTTGGAAAACAGTCTCGACTAATCAAACCACGAACGCCATTCATACAGTTCAGAAGTTCACTGAACTTCATACAGTTCAGCTCACTTAGCACGTCGTTCGTGGTTTGATTAGTCGAGACTGTTTTCCAAAGATGGCTCCTGTCTTTATCTTTATCTTCTTATTAAACAGTCTGTACACTTACAAAGTTCTCAATGCTTCGTTTGGCATGTAGGGACCCTCATTATGTTACTGTGTTCGTGTGGGGCTATTTTGAGCCTTGTTAGTGGTATTAACTAGCGATTTCTTTTTACTTCTTATATGCCCCCATTACTAGCGTTATACGCTAAACAGTTTTTAGAGATAAAACTCTTTACATTCGATTATCATGAAAACAAATCTCAGAGAACGGTTGACCAGGTACCAATGTTTTATTAGACCAAAGGTTCATTTTGTGCCGGAGTTCTCCTTTAAGAAACATAGTCATGAAAATGAACTCTCTTTAAGTACGCTTAAGTGGGATTTTATTTCATTAGTATTCTATTACCTGCAAGTATCTGCAGGTTTTTGAAGATTTGAAGTGCAGATTGTGTAGCCCATTCTTTCTTGTGTTCTTGTGTTTTTGAAGCACTCATGCGTTTTTGAGCTTATATTGAATTTTACAGTAATTAATTCAGCTAGATGCTAACGCTAACATGCAAACAATATGTGACAATGGGGTATGTGGTATCAAGACACAATTTTAAGGTCAGACAATGTGGTTCATGACTTCTATAATGTTTTGGCATAAGAATAAGACTATAATTAATTGAAAAAAATCCCTGTTATGATTTGCACTATGCTTTATAAAAAAATAAAAAAATAAAGGTTTCACTTTTCAATAAACAATAATGGCTGAACACAAACATGTGTCCATTTTCAGTTACTTAATAGAAGCAAAATCGATTTCCCACTAATTGGAAAATGGAGCATTTGAAACTTTTGACTAAATCAAAGTGGAATGTGCCTTGACCCATTCGCCATGAACCGCTAGCCAAGAGATTACAAGCATAGCAAACATTAAATCTGTTTCCCAGTATGGAAAAGCATCTATTTTCCCATCAACAGTGAAGTAAGCCATTCTAGTGCGCAGTAGAAGTACAGGAATCGGGATGCAGCCACTCATCTCGTCCATTTGACGCACACACACGCATTACTGCGCTTCTAATGTATGGAGATTGGCGTCTGGGTGACTCAAAGGGTGATGTATGAGGGACGTCTCTGCCGCGCTCACGGCTTAGAGCTCCAAATCGATGTGTTAGCGCCCATGTCACACATACGTAGCATTTAACACCAAGTTTAACAATCTTTAGTGGCTGCCAAGAGCTCACCAGCCACTGACCTCGACTCACAGCGGGTGATGAATAACTCGCCGGCAGTCAGTCACATCCAAGATACACACAGATGCCTGCTGCTGTCCGGTACAACCCAACGCATGTGTCTATTAGTGGAACGATCTGGAAAATATCACGCTTATGCAAACGATTCACCATTAAATGGCTTGCTTTTGAACTCTGTAACTTGAGGTGAATATGCTTGAAAGTATTTCTATTAGACTTACAGGTATATGCTCCGTTCAAGTTGAGGGCACATTATTAATTGTAACCTCATTTTCTTCCTATTATGTAAATGATCGACAGGATACCAGATAGGATGGAGATAAACCAAAATCTAAATCTAAAGTTAGCCATTTTAACTGAATTACATTTCTTATTAAAGCCATATGGGATGCAGTCAATCATGTAGTATGTAACAGCTCAGAATGCTTAGGTATATCATTTTATTTATAATAGATTAAATCACATATATTTTTAACATTATTTCTCCTTTAAAAGTTATACTCTTTTTTTTATTCTCTAGTCTGATTTGGTCACAATATAAAAGTTCTTGCGTTTATGAATATACTGTAGAATCACTTTTAAACCAGTGCAAACGAAGGCTGAGCCTGAACAGAATCACAGAGGAGAATCAAGCCGACGTTCGCCATAAACGTTTATTTTAAAGTGTGGATCAAGGATAGATTTTAAACTAATCTTCTGTTTACCTACAGATGTTGTTATTCATTCAAAAGTGTCTCTTCGGGGTTAGCAGTTTATTATAATAGGCCTGTGTGTTTCCCATATCAACTTGTTTGTCTGGCTTGCTGTGTGTATACATTTCAATTAGAGAAGGGAAAAAAAAATATGGAAACACCTGGAATATTTCTCAGTAAAATTGCCAGTTTAGACGCAAGTATGACGGAAATGACGAAAGTGACAACATCAACTAAAAGTATAGTGAAACGATTTGTAAATAAATTCACATTGTGTTTATTTAATTGTGAACGCGTGAACAAAGAAATGTAATTATTATGATGGTCTTTTATAAATCAGAATATATATTTATTTTTTATTTTTTTACACACACACACACACACACACACACACACACACACACACACACACACACACACACACACACACACACACACACACACACACACACACACACACACACACACACACACACACACACACACACACATATATTCACTGCCCGGCCGTATATATATATATATATATATATATATACGGCCGGGCAGTGTGTGCGTGTCTGTGTGTGTAATATTTATAAATATATAGCCCCAAAAAAAGTCACTGTTTGGATTGAAATAGTCAACTGATTAAGAGTCTATAATTGGATCATTATATATTGTAAAAATATTTATTTATTAGGATTGTAAAAATTCTAAATGAACTAAAATATGTTCTAAGAGGTGAATTTACTGTGACTAAATAAAATACAGTGAGAACAAAAGCAAATAAAAGAACTTAAATAAAACGTTTAATTTAAAAATTGGTGAAATTGAATCATGAATCATTGCCATTTGGCATAACAAGAAAAAAAATCAAATCAATTAATAAACTTCGATAATAATTCAATATAAATCAATATAAATGTTTGTTTGCTTTTTTTTTTTTTTTTTAACAAAACATGTAATCAAAAGACTGCTATAATCATAACACTGCCTATACAGTAACATTAGTAAAATGCCAGTGATTTAATAAAAGAAAAATAGAACACGGGAATAAATCTAAACGAAATGTGGCGTCGTTTTTCTTCTACAGAACAGTGACAAACTTTTGAAACATGCAGCATTAAAAAAGCTAGTGAATTTATTCCCAGCATACCACACACTATATCTGTAAAGCCCTTTATCAATGAAGACCCACCAGATTTTTTGAGTTCTGACTATGTCTTATGGCATCTACCCATGAGCCCCAAACACACCGACCCAGAGCGCTTCAGTGCCTCTTTCCAGTTGGACGGGGCAATTTAAAAGGTTCCCCTGGGTTTTGGGCCTAAATAAAAACAGCAGGCTCAGGTTATTGGGGCTGAATGTTCCTTGTTTTCAGAGGAGCGTGACAGAAAATATTACCGGTCAGTGTGAAGTCTACATGTCAGGTTTGCCAGGCCGACTAACAAAAGCACATTTATAGGTGATAAATTACAGCGACCTGTTTTAAATATGAACCATAGGTAGCTTGTGTACTCAGATCCTCAAACCAGGGGTTAAAAACGATCTGTTTGTTTGTTTGTATGTTTCTGTTGGCTGTGCACAATCATAACACAACCGTGTCTTTACAGTGTAAAGGTGGCTAAGTAATCAATGGGAATGATGTCACTGTAATAACTGCATGTTAAATTTTTAACATGTACACAATATTTTTTACATTATCTATACATTATGATATCCTTAACTGTTATTAAAAACAAAGTTTAGAAAATATTCCACTTTATAAATATCAATATGGTTACCATACAAATGCAATATTGTTATTTATAATATATATATATATATATATATATATATATATTAATTTAGTTTTCTTCTCATGCCAAAAGTTGATTTATTCACAATCATTAATATACTGCAGGATAAAATTTTACCCATTCTTAATTTTAAAAGTGTTTTTTTTTAAATAGCTTTAAATTCCTTTAATTTCCATCGTAAGGATTTTCAGTCACAAATTATATTCAGCTCTCAGATCATATATTACCATTATTTTCAGTTGCAATTCAGCATGCAACTATTAGTAACTTTCTGATGGATGAACATTTTAACAACAAAGTCAATTTTTTTATGAATAATAAAATTCTACGTTTCTTCAGTGTAAGGTTTATAAATAAAAATGGATAGAACATTAAAATGATCAATAAAAAGCTTGAAGGAATGAATGGAGTCAATATGTTAAGCAGTTCAAGGTGATTTAATTACAGAAATTTCTGGACCAAAAAAAAAAAAGTATGAGGAATTTTAATGAAGTGTTGCCTTGCAAACACGACACGGTTATGACAGCTAGGAAGACAGACAGATCCAGTCCTGCATGCCGTTTAGTCAAAGAATGTGTGAAGATAGGATGATAGAGATGTTCAGTTTATGCTTGAATACACTGGTTAAGATAATAAGCCACAAAGCAGAATCTGTAGGGACCAGGACACACACACAAACACAGCTGTAACGTTCTCTTCGGCTTTGGCTGCTATATCGATTCACTGGCCCATTCAGTCCTCCATGAACATTGCATTGTCCGTTTATTCATTGTGTTTGTCATTGTCGATTTAGAACACTATTCCAAGCAGAATTATCGTGAGCCAAAAAATCCTTAGTGTCACTATAAGCACACTCCCTCCATACAATATTGTGGAAAAATTCCAGAATCAGCACATTCTTTACCAATATTTCCATTTTATGCCTTATATTGTATTACTTACTCACTTATTCATTGAGTATAGGATGAAAGTGTATTGAAACTTTAGCCAAAACATCTAAATATATATATATATATTTAAAAAAAAGTTTGCATGCGTGTTTTTTGTTGAGCATCATATTTGATACATCAGGCGTGTATGATATTGTGAGAATTATATGCTCATACTTGAGGAGGGAAAAAACACCTCAATCTTATTCAGAGGCCTAAACTAAGCCAAAATATACAATATGGTGCATAATATATGTATATGGCCAAAAACTAAGATGCAATTCTGATAGCTTGTAATGTAAATAAATGAGATAACAGTATAACAGACTACTTACAAAAAAATTCATATAAATATCAATTTTCTCTCTATAACTGCCAATAATGTCAGAGTAAGATGACATTTAAATGCTTAGTCAAATTCGATACTCATATCCTAACGTGATTTTTCTAAAAAAATAAAAATGATACATGGATAATCAGGTAAATAGTCCAGTAAGTGTTCATCTTGAAATACTACTAACAATATAAAAGATTTTATTACGTTTACTTTATAAAAATCAGTAAAGATTTCACATCTAAAAGACATGGGGAAGGTGGAAGGTTTTACAATTATTCTAAAAGGCCTTTTACTTGCTAAACGATAAAATGATCAATCAGACGAGGAGGCATGTAGTAGATTTTTCAACAAAGTTTTGATCATATTGGTCATTTAGAGGCCTTAGAATTTTGCATTTCAAATAATCCAGTAGGCTTTATAGGATTAATATTATTTTATAACTCCTGAAGGATTGCATCTGATTTGATTGTTCAACTCCACATGATGACATTAGATTTAGTCTAAATGTGGTGAATTATAAAATTATATGGAAACATTCAGTCTACTGGAGTCGCTAATTAGGTGTGCACACATTTATCTTTTTTTTTTTTTTTTTTTATGAAAACTAATGTAGTAAATGGTGTGTACGCTTTTCCAAACCTATTTTCTTTGTCTACAGAACGTTCATGCATCAGTCACCGAATCCTTCAGTATGTCAAACCAAACTCGTAATGCACCAATCATTCCCTCTGCGAATTGTAGGTGTGTGTTGAAATATGATTATGGTAATGACATTTTCCTGTGAAGCGTTCAATGATTACACACACATACACACTGCAGTTCCACATAAAAGCCAACAGAGGGGAAAATTGTATGGGCCGATGTCGCCGCAGATCCAATGAGGACAAAACGGCATTGGCATGTACAATCAAACTTCTCTTTTTGTACCCGTCATGCTCCAAACAGCCCACAAACACACACATCTGCAGTCAAGGACGGTCGCTTTGTGTCCGAACTATCGGCCGAGAATCGAAATAAGAGTGTGGCAGCACTGAAGGACCAAGACCCTATAAAAGAAACCTTGAAGCCAAACCACATATGATTTTCCCTTCCCTCCGGCTCTTTCAAACTCTTGTTATGATGAAAGAACATCACCGGCAGAGAGTCACTTACAAACGTTAATCGAAAATGCTTTGATGGGCAGGAGAGGCTGAATAATACAAATGTGGAGAAAAGGAATGTCACAAAAAAAAGAAAAAAACTCGAGAGCAGAAGTGAATTGGCTGATCGTGTTTCCACTGACGTTCCCTTCAATCTGCTCCTGATGTGGAAGTCGACCCTCAGTCTCTGCCGTTCCCGTGTTTGTGTGTGTGTTTCCAATAAACTCCAGGGGGTTCTGGTGAATGTATGGACTGATGTTCGGGCAGACGGAGTTTGACAGGTGTGTGTGGACCCCTCAAGAGGGCCGAGGGGGTCAAAGGGGGGGACGGGGGACGTAACAATGCATGCATTCAGCGCTGCAGGGGAACGTGACTTACACATAGTTATCAAGCCCTGAAACACTGAAAGAATTAGAAGGTCAGTGTGTGAGAGAGTTGGAGTTTGAGCTCGTTTGGATGCTAATAGGTAATTTAAGATCTCCATTATGCCGATGACCGCAGGCAAACACTAACGCAAACAAATTAGCTGAAATTCTCTTCTTCTTTTTTTCAGCCTTTTTACAATATTCAATATGCATTAGTACTATTTTGGAGTCTAAACATGTATCGTAATAGATTGTAAAATGTAATTTATTCCTGTGATGTAAAGCTAAATTTTCAGCATCAGTGTAACATGATCCTTCAGAATTCATTCTAATATGCTGATTCGCTGCTCTTATTATTATTATCAATGTTGAAAACATCGAGCTGTTGTCTTTACTGTCACTTTTGATCAATTTAATGCATTCTTGCTGAATAAAATGTTTAATTCCTTTTTAAAAAAATCTTACTCTAAACTTTTGAACAGTAGGATATTTCTATATGTTCATCTTGTATTCACGTAACCATCATTTTAAACAAACAGCCAAGTGATAGCACACGTACATCACAGAGACGTCTATTTGATGTGCGCGTTTACATATGGAAGATGTATTTTTTTAGAGTGTTTGCTCATCTATAGGACGTTTCCTGTCAGATGTCAAATAGACGTTTAGAAAATGTCTTTAAGATGTTTATGATTTGAATGTATGTAAAACTGACATCTTAAAGACGTCTATCAGATGTTAGTAAACAGCAGATGCTTTCCAGATGAAGTGATCTTTAACAGATATCTTGCAGATGTACGTCTGCTATATGATCATGTCATATTTTTCGCTAAATGAGCACATTATGCACTCATTATGCACTGCTGGGTTGTTTCAACCCAAATTTGGGTCAAATATGGACAAACCCAAATGTTGGGTTAAAAATGCAATTAAAAAATTTACAGTTGAAAGTGAAAGTTGAAGTTGGATTAAAATTTTAAATTACATTTTTAACCCAACATTTGGGTTTGTCCATATTTGACCCAAATTTGGGTTAAAACAACCTAGCGTCGTTTAGAGTGTGATTATATAATGCATTAATATAACATTAAAGAAATATTTACCAATAAGTTTTTGTTTCATTAAAACATTTTTAATATATTAAAAGTTCACATTTTGGGAGTGTGCGGACACTCCCAAAATGTGAACTTTTTAATATATTAAAAATGTTTTCATGAAACAAAAACTTATGGGTAAATATTTCTTTAATGTTTCAGAGTTTTGAAACAATTCAATAAATTGTACAGATTCAAAGATATGAACTGAACTTACTGTAGCAACACTAAAAGGGGAATTTTGCTATTGAACACATCAATATTGGCTCAACCAATAGTGTGAGTTTAAAGTAGGATCGTCTTTTTTAGTGTTTTAGAAACCTGTGTAAAAAACAATCATTATTTGTGCATTTCTGTTTGGTGACCCTATAGTCAATCAATTAACAAGGATTCCAGAGATAAAATGTTTTTTAAAAGTAGGGTAATAAAGATAAAACGGGTTTTATTTGGCTGCTGATATGATCTTTTGAGAGTGCAAATTATTCAAAAAAATGTTTAACAGTACTATTTATTATATGTGGGAATCTTTATTAATGAGAAGTAAGTTATTGAGTGCACATTCATGGGCCACATTTAAAGTTGATTAAACAACAGAAATATATAAAGTGTTAAGTAACATTATATTTCCGTTAAAATGTCACAAATATAATTTGATCTCACCCAGCACTACATCCCACTAAGCGAGCAAGACTTATCAAGTGCTGGGCGATTCACACAAACAAGCTTAAAAACAAAGATGGCACAAAACATCTCTCGCTCGTGTCTCATTTCCACTCAGGCGCCAAAAGCCCATCTGAAGAACCTTTTAGAAAGCGCCGGACGCAACACGCAAACAGTAGAAGTGTAGCCAGCCGTAAAATTGGACAGCCATCCCACCCATCCAAGCGAAAGGCTCAAAGCGGTGAAGAGAGAGAAGGATGACAGACGAGTAGGGATGAAACAACCTGAGAGTAATGGAAGACGGCTGAATGTAGATTGACGCAGATCAGATGAGCCGCAGATCTGAGGAAGGTGAAATTGCTAACAAACTTTCTGTTGGAATACATCAGCCGGAGACAAAGCGATTCAATTATCAGCATAAAAGAAATGTTTGAAAAAAAGGGGGGGAAAAGAGGAATAAATACTAATTAAATTATTGCACTACCCACGCTTTTCGCCGACTGCCAAAAAACACTTGAAAAATAATACCAAAAATTCTGGGGAAAATATGGAGCCAATCATTTGTGACTGAAACTCATTCTATCAGATCTGCGAGAACTTTGATCTCCAGCAACAGAGCAAAAATTTAAAAAAGCAATGTGATTATTGATTTCAGAGGTTGAACTTTTCTGTATGGCCTCGTTTTAATGGGAGGCACCGTTATTGGACATGACGAGCCCTTTCAACTAAGATTTGGGTCAAGCCGTGTTTTATCAACACTTCATCTCCCGTCAAAGCAGCACTGAATGTCAAGCACCGAGATCTGGACTTGGTTTCGGGAGTCATGCTGGGACGGATGAAGAACAGGCTCACCAAAGTCAGGGGTCTGATCGGATAAGAATGTGACTCAATCAGGTCCTGTTCTCCAAAAGGTTGATCAGCCGTGACGGACGAGCAAACTTGTTTTTGTTATGACCACAAACAAACAGACATTTCCACAGCACATTAGACTAGGGCAATTCATCACTGGCAAGATTTAATTTGGCTTTTAATAAAACATGGCTGTCTATGCAATAGAAAGGCGAATTCTTTATAAAACAGTTCTACGCGACTAGAATAAATGAGGGAAAAGATCTGTGGTGTTACCCTTTGCCTCGACACCCATAATGCATAATCCAACGCATCTATTGTACATTTTCACGATTTCACATCAAACAAATTCATAAAAAAATCAACACCACATAAAATAGTAACATTTTACTGTGAGATCAGGTTGTATCTGAAGTCAGTTACCAAAATAACCATTCATGGCTTTTCATTGTACATTTTTGGTTTACTGTGTGTTTCTCATGTGTTTGTTGTTGTTATATACTTTAACAACGACAAACACAAATATTGGGTGAAAGAATTCTTTCCTATTTTTCTGTATTGTCCATCTGTTTCACAATGCTTTTATTGCCTTCTCTGTGAAGGATACATGCAATACTGCCTTAGAATGAGATCACATAATGGTCTTATAAGGCAGAATAACCATACTTGGTTTCTGCAAAATAAAAACGGAAATCGAGGGTGACGCAGGTATGGCGTCACTGATAGGCGATGGTAAGCTAGATCGATATTAGAATATCATATTAATAAATGCTGGATGGCTTCTGTTGCTAAAAAGCCATTCATTTTAAATTAGCATTACTAATTTAGCATTGCTGTTACTAAAAATAAAGATGCGTCTGATTATGTTATGTAAGCCACTTGACAAAATAGTTTTTTTCTCTGAGGCATGGTAAAAACATGGTAAATGTTCCCGGAAATTACGCAGGTATGGCGTCACTGATAGGCGACGCCATGACATGGTCCGTGTCCTAGTTAAAATTGCTAATTTCTCTGGATTTAAACATTCTTGGAAACATCTGGGATAATGTACGTACACAAGTCAACAAAATATATAACACTGTTCTAGTGGTTTTTGGATATTTTAATCCAAAAATCTTACATATCGTGCCTTTAAATGAGCAACGTTTCGGTCAATCAACCTTCCTCAGGCACACTAAACATACAAAAGAGAGAAATGATAAGGAAAAAAATTACGGAAATCCCAATGTACGGTTGCTCTCTTGGAGCCACACACACACAGGTTACTACAGAAAACTTAAATTAGATCCTTAGATCCTTCATCGATGCACCCTTTAGAATGCAGCAGGCTGAGCCTGCGCTGAGGATTTCAATAGACGTCCACTGTCAGGATAAACAAGAGAAAGAGGAAAATGTCAAAAACAATAAAACTTTATCTACAACCTGCCATCCGGCATTGTGTTCGATAAGAATCGCTGTCTCTCGCCGTCCACTGAGTGCTGTGTGCTTTCTCTGTTTGTGCTCTTGGACGAAACAGCAGCTGAATAACAATCATCCTGCTGTTTTCCGAGGCCGAATCAGCCTCCTGGCTCTTACAGCGTCCAGCCTGTGAAATTAGGAGCAAACACAGTCTCCTCTTCTCACTTCCATCCGCCCATCACTCTAACTCATTCTCGGCCAGTCGCTCCTCTAGTCGCTAAAAGGGTCAGATCTCTTTTGCTGTCAGACTGAAGGATGCCGCATAACATTTTTCCGTTGTGCAGATGTGTGGGGAAAGAGAAAAACGGTGATTGTGAGCGAATGTATGAAAGGTTATTTATCTCGGACGCAGGGCTAGATTGTACGAGAGGGCGTTTAAATAACGCCTTTGCTTTCAGAGAGTCTTGTTTTGTTGTTTGAATGTTGTATGAGCTGGTCTATTGTGATCTAAAGGGGTTTCGAGGCAGATGGTTGTCAGGAAACGGCACCGGGATCCGACACGTGTGCCAGGGGAACCGGCGGGCACGGACGGGAGGTCTTCATCCTCCTCCTCATCGTCACAGGAGACAGTGCGAAGGCGGACGTGTTTCCTTGACATCACTCATCGCTATGGAAACAGATACTTTTCTGCCTTGGGGCTTGGCGACTCTCGTCAATCACGAACAAGTAACCACGGGAACACCCAGGTGCACCGAAAGATCACCTGAAGAATGTGGCAGGAAAACTGGGGATATTTAAATCTTCCCCTTACTTACCCTCAGACTCCAGTCTTCAGTGTTACATGATCCTTCAGAAATCTTTCTAACATGCTGATTTGATGCTCAAGAAACAATGTTGAAAACAGTTGTGCTGCTTCATATTTTTGTGGAAACTGTGATACATTTTATTTTTCAGGATTATTCAACGCTATCTCACGACCAATTCGTACGAATAAGTAAAAGGTGGCGAATTTGGCGAAGCCCCAGTGATGGGTAGGTTCAGGGGTGGGGTCAGGGGTGGGTTATTCGTACGAATTCATATGAATTGGGCAACTCGTAAAATTCGTACGAATTGCTGTGAGATCGGGTTGGGATTATTTGATGAAAAATATATCAAAAGAGCTTTTTCTTTTTTTTTTTTACTTACTGACGCCAACGTCTGAATGGTTTTATACATTTGGATGTACAATACACATGCAATTAACAATGTCATAATACTGGAAATCCGTAACCTGCACAAATGAAGAGTTGTATGCGGTGAATGATATTGAAGGCATCACAAATGAACATGTTTGTGCATTCAAATGAAAACTGTGAAATGATAAATTCTCAGTCTCAAAATCAATCGCTCGAAAAAGAAAAGCACACCTTTCCTCAAGCGGCAAGATTCCAGGTATCATTCAAGTTTGTAGCACAAACAGGACTCTGGAAAAACTAGAGGTTAGTTCAAATACTAATAAAGACGCTAATCTTAGCAAACACCACTAATTAACTGAGATCAAAAATAAAAAATAAAAAAAGCCTGGACATTCTTCCTCATATAAAGGAGTCTTTGAAAAGGAGCAGTCATATTTCAAAATGGGCTGCTTGACTAACAAAGGATTACTGATTTGGACCATTCGTTTTTGTCTTTGACGTTTTTTCTCTCTTTGAATAAGCACGTTGCACTAAAAGCGTATTCTGCCATTACAGCTTGATAATAGCATTAAAGAAACGAGTGCTCGCTTTCCAGTAGGATACCATTTGGGCTTTCAGATTTCCGACAGCATGCCTCATTGCAGCGTGGCAGATTGATACACACATGCAGGGCAATTGAGATCAATGCTTTGAAAGCACTCCTGCTCAGTTTGGTTCTTTAGTTTAGCCGCAATTAAAAGTGCTTTTTTCCATCCAAAACTTCAGTCAGTGTGTCAGGCGGCTCAGAGATGCGACCAAACAAAAGCCAGGCGTCTGTCTGCTGACCTGCCTGCGCCCAGACTCTCTCGCTGATTAAACGGCTGGATGGGTTATTGACCATTGCCGAATGCCGAATCGACGGCCTCTTTGCCATGCTGCAAAGATCTTATACAGCGGCGTGTGTCCGTCGCAGGCCAGGAGGGAGTGAGCACTTTCCGAGATAGACTTTTATTGAACATATTGATCTTCAACATCAACATCTTGTAGAATAATATTTCTATATTTGAAAATGTAAAGAGTTCAAAGCTTTTACCCAGTGTTAACAGAGACCGTTCTCAGAACTTTGCCTAATGTTCTAGCAAGGTTCTCTCAAAGTTATGAATACCCGTTCGGTAACACTTTACTTGAAGGGATGTGCATAAGACTGATATGACACCTTCATAATCATGAGGTTTTATGCATGTTTATGACAACTGTCATTCGCTCAATTATGACATTTTGAATGCAAATATGACATTGTTTGAGATGTCTTTGTTATGACAACTTGACATAAACCAATACATCATAACCTGACAGTGTCTTGGTGATGACAACTTGACATTACCAAGACAACATAAATTGCCATAAATATGTCATAAACATGACATAGCAGATTAATTATCAAACTTAAGAAACCACTTAGCTTTATGGGTTAACATTACATTAAACTGTCATGTGGTTGGTTTTGACATTGGCTGTCATGAGGCCATTATAACTGTGTCATGAATATTTTTCTTGACCTCAACTACAGTGGTACAAATTGAATTTGTCATTAAAATCTTATAATCTATATAGTCTAACCTCATGACAGCCAATGACAAAACCAACTACCTGACAGTATAATGGTATGTTAACCCATAAAGCTAAGTGGTTTCTTAAGTTTGAGAATTAATCTGCTATGTCATGTTTTATGACATATTTATGACAGGTTATGTTGTCTTAGTAGTGTCAAGTTGTCATGACAAAGACACTGACAGGTTATGATGTATTGGTTTATGTCAAGGTGTCATTACCAAGACATCTCAAACAATGTCATATTTGCATTAAAAATGCCATAATTGAGCGAATGACACTTAATGACAGTTGTCACAAACATGCATGAAACCTCCTTCATATTCATAACATGTGTCATGTCATGATTATGAAGGTGTAATGTCAGTCTTATGCACACCCCTTCAAATAAAGTGTTACCAAACGTTCTTCCGGTAACATTAATAGAACATTCATTCAAAGTTAAGTGGGAAAATGGGAAGCCTCAGGTGCTGCTTCACTCACTGTCTCCTCGTGGAAAGGTGAAGTAGGCTTTTTTTTTCTCCTTGCTCATCTTTCCTTGATTTCTTGAAAAAGCGTATAACTGAACTTTGAGCATCTGCCATTGTCACCGCATGTTAAGGAACTCTCACACGCAAAGAAAATGACAGCGTAGGCTACGCACAACACGTTAACCAAACCAATCAAATTGAAAACTGCCATAGCATTTTACCGCACAGCATTGGTCAATCTATCAATTAGAGTAACAAATCAACAATTCCTTTTTTGTTTTTGCAATCAGGAATCTGGGACATGTACCGAACTCATATTGAACAGTGACCCCTAAACCAAGGTACGTTCCAAACCGTGACTTCTGTGTACCGCTACACTCCTAATAAACACCATACAAAAACAATTACAAAAAACGGAATACATGTAAATACTATTTGACTTGACGAGACCAGCAGGTGTCAGAAACAGAAGGTTGCATAGCCTGTTTTGTTTACAGGGTAACCGCATTATGCTGCATTCACGCCATGTCGTAATTACCGTAAATAATGCACTGTAGGCTTTCGAATTGCTCTCGCGGTACTTTGATGTGATACACCGATCAGTCTGCACAGCGCCGCTTCAAGTCAAACACATAGCTCTCGGAAAATTACAATGTTAAGTTCTACAAGCACATGAAGGCTTTTTACGGTTCAGAATCGTTACGGTAATTACGACATGGCGTGAACGCACCTTTATTTCTGCCTTTCCCTAAAAGCGCCACATACTGTCAGAGAGTGAATGTGCATTTCATTCAGCAGGTTTCTTAAACTCCAAAAATGTAAATGGTTGATGGAAAAGAAGCTTCACTTAGAGTGCTTTTTACATTCCCCTGCCTTGCTTTTCCATTGTTTTTCTATGTAAACACGCTAGACGGACGTGTTTGACAGTTGCACTAGCGACTCAAGTTTTTTGCAGCGTTTTGCGAATGATGCAGCATCTTTTGCACAAGTTCAACTTTTTAAAAACATGTCTCTAGTCTAGACCTTGTGTTTTTTTCCTTTTGTTCCATTGTTCCATGTGTTTAAACAGCAAAAATGTATTTTGTGTGTATCAGCCCCTAAAAATGCATTCCAAAAATCCAAATTTGTAATAGCAAATAATCACATGAAAATGCCAATGGTAGCAATATCGTGCATGTTCATTACTTCAATATATCATATTGAAGAAAACTCCGTCACATCTTATTTCTAATCATCAGCTTTCCACATTGGCCTTTCTACTCTAAAAAAAAAGTGCGCATGTAAGTTGTGCATGCTACCTGAATCCAAACAGCAGCACCAATTAATCGTCCTCAAAAGCAATCAGAGCTTGAAACAGCCAGCTGCGCGCCTCCAAACACAAGACACACACACTCAGATGCTCACAAGAACGAAACTCTTGAATGACCTTTCATCACAAAAGCACTCACACACTTCTTCTTCTGCTGGTAGTGCACACTGCACAGGCAGCATTGTTCCATCAGCAAATGGAAACAAAGCACATTTGCGCAGGGAAGCATTTTAGCGTGGCCGAAGCTTTCCTGCGATCTCGGAGGGGGGCGGCTCAAAACCTTTCCTTTATAAACCCCGACAAACACACGGAAATCACTCAGCACAATCTAGAGCCATTACTGGGGCTAATCGCTAATTAAATACGTATTACGGAGGCACAGATGAAAGGAAAGGTAACATTTCATAACTGCCAAACGACAGACGGGCTGAATGAAACTGAGTCTCAGCGGGGACCCCAACGAGGGCCCACATTCACATTGTATCAGTCTTAATAAAGGCCGGGCCCATGGTAGTCATAGTGTGAAGCTGTCAGCACACTTTCCTGTTCCCGTGTACACAATAGGGTGGGGAAGGCACTCATTTTGGGGGGGATTTATTTTAATGTACAGTACTTGCAACGGAGCCCCTAAAAAAGGCACTGCAAAAGTAAACAATATACAGAGTTTCACGTACAATATTTAAAAGTTTCTCGTCGCGTCATGAAATGGGCTGATGGCGCAATAAGGTCTGTGTGGTTTTTATTTTTGGGGCTCTGTAACTTGCAGATAATATAATATTAATGAAATAAAAGGCCACTTAAGTGTACTTAAAGAGTACACTTTCATGATTGTGTTTCTTAACACACTTAAGTACACTTTTAAAAAGTTTTAAAGAAGTACACTGATTTTGATATGATGACTAACATATTAAAACACATGTAAAGTAAATTATTATCATTTTAACTGTATTGTGTTCTTCAATATTACACTGAAAGTTAATAAAATAAACCTAAATTGCAGCTTCATCATTACACCATTCATTTAATTACAAATATATATAAATACATGGCATACAAGTTTAAGGTATATTTTAGTTTACCATGGTGGCTAATTTGTCTAAACCCCAGTGATGGGTAGGTTTAGAGGCGGGGTCAGGTGTAGGTCATTCGTACGAATTCATCCGAATTAGGCAACTCGTAAAATATGTACAATTTAGCAAAAATCGTACGAGTGCGGTCGTATGAATTTGTATGAATTAGCCACCTCTTAAAATACGTACGAATTGACGTGAGATCTGGATGCAACAACCATATTTCAAAGACAATAGAAATAATTATGAAGTTACATATAAAGACGCAAAAAAGTACAGCTATTGCATTTAATATAAATTTAAAATATAATACATTTTAATTTAATTGCAATTAATGCTTAGTCAGAAAACATTCAGTTTGCACTTAAGTATCCTACTTCCGTAACAAGTATGCTAATAAGTATATTTTTCACAAAGTTTGGGTTCCTCCTTCAGTGTCAGGATACATTATGTTCTTAATCTTGATTATTTAAAAATTATTGATCGATGTATGCCCTTTTATAGTTGGTGTGGCAAGATTAGCACTAAATATTTGTCGCACTGACATCCCGCGACCCAACATAGGACAAGTAGTTTGGTGAATGGATGGATATTATTTGTCGTGTGCCTCTCGTTCAGCAGATGTCTGTGTATCAGTGGCAGATTCATGCAGATCTGAACATCCAAGGAGGTCTATAATACCTGGAAAAAGCTTAAGAAACCAGATGGCGTAAGTCTACCTGCAGGGAATAACGGGACATGCAAGGATGTACTTTAACTCCCTCTTATATTTTTGATAGGCCTACTCGATTCTTCAGAGAAAATAAAAGCACAGTTCCTGGGGGCGTGGCGACAGAATAACGGAGTATGATGGGAAGGTGGTGAGAATGTTTAAAAGACAGGCAGAGAAGTGCTTGGCATTTAGTCAAGAGGAGGCGGTGATGTGACTGCGCGTGTCCTACTGCGCTGCATCTGTCTGGTGCCAGATCAACCTGTGACATTTCTAATCTGCCTCTCGACTACTCCAACAATTCCCACTATCATTCACACAAGCTGCTCTTTACATGTCTTCATCACACACACACACAGTCACCATTCAGACAGACTGTAGTATTTAAAGGTGAAGTGTGCACTTTCTTAAAGTTTAACATCTTATTATGCAGAGACAGTTATTAGTATTCCATTTGTAGGTCGATTGCCTCTGAAAACACATTGTAGCTTATCAGAACAGTGCTGTCTTTGTATAAACATACAACATGACCAGCCCGACACAGCAACACAGGCTCGAACAATCGGGTGAGTTGGGGGGGGGGTTTATATATGTTTGTCTGTCCAATGAATCACGGAAGGGGTGTTTAGGAAGCCTGTTTGGAAACAACAGTGGTGACCAACAAGTAAAAAAAAAAATTTTCTAAATGCAACACCTTGAATACCTGTGTGTACACATCTGATTATTTTCATAAAGTTGTAAAATATATTCAAATATTTAAAATATTTTTTTAATATGTTTATTTTAATATATAATAAAATGCTATATATAAATATTTTTAATTGCATGTTTTTTTTTATATTTTGCATTTTGCATTCTTTTTTTAATATTATGAATTGTTATTTCAAAAATATTACATTTCTGGAGAGCTGTACCACATAACATTTTGTTGCTGTTGTTGTCGTTTTGCATGTTTCTGCAAGTTGGTTGCACCACAGGACTCTGCTTTTGCAGACTTTTGTCAAATAATCAGGGAAGCAGTTTTGTTAACATTATTTTTAAGAAACAATAATAACAGAACATGCCAAATTACTTGGGCACGGAATTTAATTATTTTAATGAGGCTTTTTCTTAAGATATTATATGTTTTACTTGGAAATTAAAAACATGCCCATCAAAGATGACATATACATTTAAGTCATTGTACTTACAAATTACATTTTAAATATTTTGTATAAAAGTATTTTTGAATCAATTAATATTGAGACAAAAAAAATCAGCACCATGTCATTGACCTGGGTATTACAACTACTGCACAATACATGGCACAATTCAATACGTATGTCTGTGGCGGAAGCATTTGTTTTCCCCCCATTGTCATTAACCCTCTGGGGACCAGAGTGTTTTTGGGGCCCTTGGGATGTTTTGACATGCACTGACATTTGTGCTTTTTTCAGTTATTTATAAACATGTTAATGGCAAAGGTGTAAATTCACTCTATATAGCACAAACTTGGCTACCATGATGAGTGAGCAACATGTATGTACATGTTTGTATTTTTAATAGAATAATGTTTATGCGTGGTTTTTGAAAAACATAAAAATGAAAGTTGCTGAAATAAGACCACAAAACACATATTGATTATTTCTTCACAAGACTTTTGAAAATTGTATCACATAGCCTAGAATATTTGCTCCAAAACTATGTGAGAATCATCCTGACTACTCATTCAGATAAGTCAATAAAGTCTTTTACATTTTTAATGACGTGTTTTGTTTGAGAAAGCTTTATGCGAGGAGGCGTGGTCTCTCATTAATATGTGTGGAATTTCACACCTGAGAAAGACAAAGACCCTCCCCATAATGGCCCTATTAGGTGCTATCAGGCCATATCATTACAGGAGCCTTGCACAAAGAATGAGGAGATTTAAAAAAGAATGGCTTTTAGATTGTTTGGATTTATATAAGGAAAATACAGGGTGCATAAGTCTGGACACTTCTATCACACACCCTTCACCATATAGACATGGTTTTATTTCAGTTCAAAGTTCAAAGTTAGAGTTGGAAACATCTTGAAAAGAAAATTGTCTTTCTCCATAAATGTCTTAGTTTGATCATACATATTTCAAAGTTGAGGATTCATTATTTTGATATAGCTTGAACAAACACTATAACATCTTAGTTGATTAGTTTATTGACAAAACATACTATATATTATAACATACTAACATATGAGCAGAAACTCCTAAAAAAAGCTTATTTGATGTCTATTTTAGAGTAAAAACGTTATCCAAAACGAGTCAACGAAATGTTATTTAGTCTGTAACAGTGCGTATCTGTGCGTTCATTCATTCATTCATTCACACACACACACACACACACACACACACACAAACATGATTCACATTTAACAGTACGCTATTTTTCCGTTTACAGACACTACGTTATTCTATAACGCGATTAGAACAAAGCACTTGCAAAAAACACTTACTTCTCAGCTGAATCTGTTCATCCTCGCAGTGAAAATAAACCCAGTGGTAAATGTCCCAGGATTGTTACTCATATAGCCGCGCAAGACGACAGTAGATTAATCTGACTAAAAAATAATGTGTGTTTTCAGAGTTTATGGGCGTTAACGCGTCTCAATGTGTTGCTTCACATATTTGCGTTTGAACAGCGCGTGCTCTCCGTGGGCGTGTCACATTACCAGGGATAATCAGCTGAGAGAACGATAATGAGACGGGCTGACACGTCTCTCTTTTTATATAGATGACATAAACGGAGAATATTAATTTTAGTTTTGAATCGGATCATTTAAAAGTACAAACTCAAACGATTTAAAAGATATATTGCTTATGGCTGGGTGAAAAGTATTAGCTGAGTTGTGTTGAAGATTAGAGACGTGCTCCAGAAAAAAAGTTCACGGTGACCGAGAGGCAGAACGCACACCCTGTTTATTTTCTTTATTTTACAAAAGCACAATATTTTATTTCGATTGTATGTGGGCACATAAAAAAGTAGACATTTAACAGATTATTTTCTCATATTTCTTAACTCTATATGAACAGAAATGATGGTAGTACTTTAAGTCTATTTTTCTGCTATGTGAAAAAAAACGAGCAAAACGCGCCCGCGCGTTTCTGGTCCCCAGAGGGTTAAAGTACATGACATCTATAATTGGCTGACGGATCCATACACACTCAAAAAAACAAAAAAAAAACACACACACACACACACACACAAAAGACAATCGCTAGACTTCCTGAATGATCTCAAACTTTTCCAAACTCATATATTGTAAAAGACAGCAGTGTATATCTCCAAACGGGGCCATGTCACATGCAGCACAGGGGCAGCAATTAAGCCATGTGTGAAGATAACATATGTGGGTGTTTACGCTGACTTGAGCTGAACTCCACAGCGATGCAGATGGAGACATGTTGGCGATTAGTAAGTGATTGAAGGTGAAAGCAGCATCTGAAAACATAGCGGAGGAGAACAGACTCCCACATGAACGTGTGACCACAGCTTGAGTCTCGGCCCACCTGTTTCTGTGTCTGCAACATGATAAATGTTGGTAATATGAAACTAGCGACCCCAGCAAGCCGCTCTGCCGTCTTAGAGGGTAATGTCTCGATGGCAGCCCTTGTGTTGCAATATGCTGCTATGAAGGAGTAGGTCGAGAGTGAGTTTTATAAAGGTTATCCCAATCAAGAAAGCAGAACGGCTCGTTAGAACCATCTAGACAGCTAAATGATAAATAACTTCAGAGGATCGGCTCTTTTAAAGAGGCAATTGGAGTCAGGTTCTTCAATTAATGAGATAAAAATTATGAGTTTAGCCAGACTTGCCCTACTGGAAGAACATAATTGCATTGGTCTCAATTGGCTCACAATTCCCGTTTCTATTTGCACTGTACATAAACTTTTGCACCGTTGCAATGGCCCGAAAAGGCTTACAAAGACTTTAGGGTCCAGCAATCTGAAGCAGATTACCATAAACAATTAAAACAATTGAAATTCAACACCACTGTTACTCTACCTTAGAGTCGCCATAATTTCAATAGGTCACAAATAACTAAGAATGGACAATATCACAAAATCTGTCATTTTATTTCACGATAACGATATCACAATACAGTTGTTTTTGCTGGAAATAAGGTTTTTTGAAAATTGTTATGATTCTCAATTATTTCAATACCACAGCAAAAACTAATACTAGCCTAACTAATATAAGTTTTTAAGATTACTGAAGACAAGTAAACCGTCAGTAATAAAATAACAAAGAAATGAATTACAAGTAATAGGACAATTAATACAAGAGACATAGATATAAATAAAATATAGAGTGCTTTTAGTTCTCTTTCTCATCTTATTGTATTTGACCGATATAAATATTACGTGAATGTTTAAACTGGCAGGGCTTAAAAACGCATGCAAAATGGTGAACTTTCGTGACGAAGCAACATAACAGCAACAAAAATAATTTGTCAGACTTTGAATGGTTTATCGTCCACACAAAGAACCCAAGCAAAATATTTAAGGATCAATACATCTTACTTGCTTGACTAATATTAGTGTTCATGAGTCCACCGTTAGGCAAACACAGAAGAAGAATGGAGTGCATGACAAGATAACAAAACCACTGCAGATCTAAAACTCAAGAACTCAGAAAGTGGGTCCTATAATAAATCAACATTGAAGACAGCAGTTCATGCAAGGAAGCCCACCAGAATCACAAAGTTAAAGAGTGACGTGATGAGGACCGGGTCAAGATTCCTCCAAGCCGATGAGCAGGCCTAATCCACATTTGGTTGTAGTTACTGCTGCCCGAGGGTCACACCACATACTGAAGTCAAAGGTTCACATATTTTACCAACTCAGATATTCACTATTGTGTCATTTGGCTTAATAAATAAGTGTAAACTGTGCAATGTTTGCAGTAATCTGTTTAATTAGGCTCTCTTGATCTAAGATTTGATCTCAGTAGGTTAAAACGCAAAAAAACAGTTCACGTGTCTTTTTTTACTGTGAAATCTTTAGGCCTGCTGATTTTTAAAAAGTAAGCTAAAGAATATATTGTGAGTAATATTTCAAGCTGAACACTTACTGGACTGAAGCAACTTGATTATTTACTTGATTATCCATACTTTTTAAAAGAAAAATCATGATCAAATATGAGTACCACCAAATTTGATCAATCAGGCTTTTAAGGAACGTTTATGTTCATCTATCAATCATTGTCTTGCATTGCAGTAACAGAGCTTTGATCATAAATATTATAGGCAGATAGAGTGACAACTGATAGCCTATTTAGATACATTTTATGTAAGTACACTGTAAAAAAAATCTGTAGAAATTACAGTATTACTGGCAGCTGGTTGCCAGTAACTTACTGTAGTTTTAAATTGATGTTATTTACTGGCAACAGTTTGTTCAAAGTTAAATGAACATTAAACATTAACAAGTCTTTATCTTTACAGAATAAAACTAAAATAACAGCCTCATGCAAAGCATTCTGGGAACCAAAATCTGAAGGAAAAAAACAGAAAAAGGTTGATGAAGATTTCTGGTTCCCAGAATGCTTTGCATTAGATTGTTATTTTATAATTTTATTCTGTAAAGACAAAGACTTGTTAATGTTTAATGTTCATTTAACTTTGAACCAACTGTTGCCAGTAAATATACATCAATTTAAATCTACAGTAAGTTACTGGCAAACAGCTGCATAATTACAGCAATTTTTTTACAGTGTAGCCTGTTATTTGCCTACTGTTAAAGATCTCATTGATTTGCATTACAAGCAGAATTTCATGTTACTTTTTGGCCATATAAATATCAGCACCTGCACCAAATTGCATGTTTTTGCTCAGTTTGGGCCTCTGAATAAAATAAAGTATTTGTGTATGAGCTCCATATTCTCACTACATGGAAGTATAAGTGCCCTAAAAGCATGATGTAGCTGCTATCAAAAATGATACTGTTCAAAATGTAGGTGACAAAACTGTTCCATAAAAAAAACAAAAAAACCTGACTATTATTTCATATGTCGGGCTTTACAGGATTAAAAGGGTTTTGTGAAACAGCTCAAAATATATAATATACAACAACTGAATGCGGTTGCCGAGAAAAGAAGCAAATAAAGCCTTTTCTTTGTCCTCGAATGGTGAAAATGCAGCGCTTACTGCAGCGTCTCAATTTTTAGCTCTCTGTCGGTAAACGGGCCACGCTTGGCAGAGCGGCCCACAGCGGTCCTTTATTCGGCGGGGCTGTTCAGATCTGCCTGCTCATTATTAGCCTGACTTGAGTTGGGGGCTCGGCATTGACATCATGACTGATTACTTTCTGTTACCGCAGGCACCCCGTGAGGACGGCACCTCGTCAGGGAGCTCAGAGACTGCCACGCTCTGACCCCATCGCCGCGGTACCCCGACACACGTGCAGCCAGCATCGCCACGGTAACCTGACAGCTCGAGTGATGTTTGGGGCGACCGGGCACTCAGGCTAGCTATGACAGCTCTCCTGCTTGATTTTGCTGGGCCCCGGTGAGTGATGGGTTTATTTCGTGCCTCTCATCTAACACGTTGGGGAACGCGGCGAATTTACAACCGTTAAATCTTTGACAACTAAACTTCCGAAGACAAATGGAGCTCTGGACACTACGGACCTGTTCTCAGAGTTCATCCGACTGTTACGCAAAGAGGAATGGATGTTCAGCCCACGGTTGATATATATTAGAGTAAACTAAAACAAAACAAAAAATTCGGTATAAAAAAAAAAAACACACAATTTAAGTGAAAAAAATAGTAATACATTTTTAATAAATTTTAATTAAAAAAAAATTAATTAATTTTAGTGCTTTCAAATCGATTAATCGTGATTAACATTAACATAAAAGTTTGAAAATATGTACTGTGTACATATATATATATATATATATATATATATATATGTGTGTGTGTGTGTGTGTGTGTGTGTGTTGGCCTATATATATATATATATATATATATATATGTGTGTGTGTGTGTGTGTGTGTGTGTTGGCCTATATATATATATATATATAGTATATATTAGTGCTGAGAAGTGATTAATCGCATCCAAAATAAAAGTTTGTTAAAATAATATTTGTGTGTGTACTGTGTATAAATCTTTTGTATAGCCTATATAAATACACACATGTATTTATGTATTTATACATATACATATATATTTAAGAAATATTTGCATGTATGTACTGTATATATATATATATATATACATTTTATAATACATTTTTCTTAAATATATGGATGCATGTGCGAGTGTGTTTATATATACAAAATAATTATACACATACACACATATATTATGTAAACACAAACTTTTATTTTGGATGCAATTAATTGTTGCCCAGAACTAATATATATACACACACACACACACACACACAATACACATACGCACACGAACACACACACACATATAGGCTATATATTAATTTTATGTCCAAAAAGTTGCAGACATATAAAAAAAACTAATTGGGGGGAAAAGCACAACAAAATTAAACTTTTTAAGGCTATAATGAAAACCGAAAACTATTTCAAAAGATATAAATAAATAAAATAACAAACAATAAAAAAACCTATAATATCATCATAAGGTCACCCCTAACTCAACCCAGCCTTGATTGTCCTTGTGTTCTTCATCTGCGTGACCTCAGCTTGTAATGCGACGGCTGGCTTCATCTGCGGAGTGCTCAAGGAGGCCCTGCGTCGCTAACAACATCCAACCCTTTGCTCTCTGACAAGCGCGATCCTCCCCGTCAGCATTTCCCAACTCGGGCTTTGAGACAGTCAATTAGGTTCAAGGTGAGAGAGACGCATGTCATCGTTTAAAGCGCTCTGCTCCGCTGGGCCGCGCATCAATCTTCGCCTCATTGGCCGGATGACGGGAGCAGGATCAAACGGGAAGCGTTATTGGCCGGAGGGTGACAGGAGGGATTTTGTGCAGGAGATTATTGGCTGGCAGCACTGGCGTTGCGGAGATCATTGGCCGCATCAATCCGGTGATGGATCGTATTCAAATGCACCTTCGTTTCGCTCTGAGGGTTTTTATTCTGATACCTCAGCCCTCCTCAGAGACCGCGGTCGGATCGGCAGGACGTGACTCGTGCTTCCTTCCTTAATTCCAGCTTCAAGCAATCGATCGGATGGAAATCAATTGAGCCGAAAGCCACAAACCCGCAGGGGGAGGAGACCTGGGAGAAACGCAGCCAGGCAACCGAGGGCTCAGAATAAATCCCTCAACAAAAGAGGTGGAGACCGATACAACTCTTTACTGCATGAGGAGAGCGTTCTGCAAATTAAAAACCGAGCGGGAATAAAACCGGCTTCATTAAGTGCTCAGCTCACATAAGGGCCCTCCAGAACTTGAAGCAGCGAGTGGAGTCAGGTGATGCTTTATGGAACCGTGCTTTGTTAAAATGAGTAAATGTTAATAAGATCATGAAAGGACTCAATGAGTCTGAGAGATAAAAGGAAATGACGCCGTTTCTCTTTCCTGCCGGGCTGCTCTTCCACACTGAAGTCTTTGGGAAAAACCTGGGGTGTTCATTGATATCCGTTCACTTAGAACGATATTCACTTTTTCCGTCTCGCCGGTCTCCTGTAGCTTTATCAAACTGACACTAGACGTGTTTCAAAAGATTTCCGTTTCAAATAAATGCAGTTCTTTTGAACTTTCTATTCATCAAAGTATCCTGAAAAACATGTATCATGTGACACTGAAGACTGGAGTAATGATGCTGAAAATTCAGCTTTGACATCAGAGGAAAAAATTATATTTGACAATATATTACAATGTAAAACAGTTCTTTTAAATTATAATAATATTTAACTATAGTTACTGTGTTTTTGATCAAATAAATGCAGCCTTTGTGAACATGAGACTTCTTTCAATAACTTAAATTTTACCGACCCAAAACTTATGAACATTAGTAGAAACAGTAATTATGGTCACTTTTGGCTCTGTTGACTATCTTTCTTAAAACATTTTTTTTACCATCTCACTGGTCACTAGTTTAATTTGTCTAGTGTGTGTGTGTGTCCTGGTAAACTCTACATAATGTGGACAAAATGTCCCCACAAAGTTGGCAATAACCGACATTTTTTGGTCATTCTAAGTGATGTTTTTTGAAAATGTAAAAGTGCAGAAAGTTTTCTGTGATGGGTAGTTTTAGGGGTAGGGTTAGTGTAAGGGGATAGAATATACAGTTTGTACAGTATAAAAGTCTATGTATAAGTCCCCATAAAACATGAAAACGTGTTTGCGTCTGTGTGTGTGTTCTTGAATAAAAACCATCCCCTAGAACAAAAAAAGTGCTTGTTGTTGAAACACCCATAATCTCACACCTTTGTTTAAATGTGTTATTACAGAGTTCAACAACTCGACAATGTGAGGCTGAGATTAATGACTGTAAAAAAATTGCAATTAACAATAACAATTCAAATATAGCCATTCGCCATACTCTCTGCAAAAGATATAGCAATGCCTCATTTCCTGGGAGTACGGTTTAGCTTTCTGGTTCAGAAAGACAAGTATGCCTAAAAGTACTGTGGTTTGTTGCACTTATAAAAATCTGAATCATATTGTTTGGCTGTTAATTGCCTAAAATAAGATGACTTACAGATTTTATTACAAGTAAAATAAGTACATTCAGACTAATTGGATTGAGCAAAGGCCCAATATATGACCTGCTGCTGACTAACTATGAGACTGAATTGAAGGGAATATCAATATATATTGAGTGAACTGCTCCCACAGATGAAATATGATATATTATGTTAATCATTTAGAACTACACCTACCAATAAAAACGTCCAGTGTTCTACTGTGTTTACTCTACGGCAAATAACATCTGGGAAAACATGCTGCGAAAAAGCCCAAAAAAATAAAATAATAATAATTAAACTACAGACAAGATTCTGCTTGTGCTTATTTTTAAGGCTTCTGTGCATGAATTTTACATGCAACAAATTATAATTATGTGGTATTTTAAACAGTGTGGCATTAATCTGAATGTTCTTTACATACTTAAAGTGACATTTTAAGGTCACATCCCTTAGAACGTATGTTTGGAATATGTGAAAGAGAAACACTTTAATATTAAAGCCATTGCTTTACAGGATCTGACCAGCAATAAAGAGGACATGCGTGTGTGTGTGTGTGTGTGTGTGTGCTTGCATGCGTGTAAACACACGTGCATCAGTATTCCACTGAGGTTGTGCTCCTATATAACATATTCAGGGCGGAACAAGCATTCCAAATGCACCATAAATTAAGTTCTCAGAGACCTGTGACCTACATGTGCCGTCTCGTTACCAGCGCTAACCTCTCCAAACGGCAGAAAAACTGCAATGCAGAATACAAAGAAAAACGAAATAAAAACCCTGATAATAGCCGCATCTGTCCAGGCTGAAATTACAGAGACCGTAATCAAGAGTTTCTGAGGATAAGGATGGAGAACTTAGACGATTTAGCACTGACGCAAGATGGATCTGTCGATGAATGCACTGACTCACTGATAAATGCACTTTGATTTACTGAACACAATTATTTATTGGAGGTCAACGTGCATTAGATACTCGACAGAAGAAGATCAGCAGTCACACAGCAAACAGACTACAGCATCTCGCAGATGGAACAGTAAAAAAATAATAATTCTGTCATTATTTATACAAACATATGCTGTTTTGAATGAAAGCAAGAAAAGGAAAAAAACACACAGCTCGGGATATTACGATCTTTTTCTTACTCTTTCTTATTTTCACTGTATACGATGAAATATATTTAAGATTAAATATGTATGTGTCTAATATCATCTCAACACATTTATAAGGCCACACAGAGTTTGCAAGCACACTTTTGATTGCAAGTGGTTTCAGTAGTCCCTACATTTGTTCATAAATTTGGAATACATTTTAGTATGAAAGCTAATTGGTGAATCATGATTTGTTCATGAATACGAATATTTCATGCACAAATTAGTGAATGGGACTAGTGATGCACCGATATGGAAATTTTGGCCAATACCGATAACCGATATTTCTTTATATTTGAAAGCCGATAACCGATCTATTGGCGAATAAATCTAAATCCAAATTTTTATAGAATTTGTGAGAGCCTGATTACAAAAACAAAAGTCTCACCATTAAAAGCAATGTCCCAAGAACACAAGCCTAGCCTATATGACAGATTTGACCGTATTTTCCTTTTTTTTTTTTAAGTGATTTTAATCATATTTCAAGCAATTCAAGACCATCATGGCGAACAGTGCGCTGAAGTGTCTCAGCTGTAGGAAATAATCCATTATTTATCAGCTTTAATATATCGGCCAAATTTTCTTATCAGGCCGATAACGATAACATTAAAAATGAATATTTATCGGCCGATACCGATATGGTGGCAGATATATCGTGCATCCCTAAATGGGACCCATGATTGAAATACTCAAAGGTAGGAGTTTCTCGTGTGCACTTGAATGCAGCATTAATTACATGTATCAACAGGACTATGAAGACAAAAGTGTCAAGAAAGTCACACCAGTCTAGCAGTTTTACAAAACATGTGCCTTATTGTTTTAAAGAACCCAGTGAGCCAGAGGCGATGAAGAGAGAAAAAAAACCTTGCAGAACAAATAACGCATCTGTCATTAAGGATGTGCAAGTGCATGTTTGGTTCAGGTATACCCTACGTTCTATGGGGACAAAAGGTCCCCAGAAAGATTAGAATCAATCACCCGTGACATGCTAGTCTTGTCATGATTTCACACACAAAAGCAGAAATTCTTCCATGACATAAAGCCTTTTCTGCATCTCTTTCTGAAGTCCTTTAACTAAGGATTATCAGTAAATCCTCCATATGGTGGCCCAGCTGAAGGATCCCAGCGGGCAGAGGCCCTGCTTGATTTTTGATTTGATAATCCTCTTCATTATAGACAGAGGACAGAAGTCTTACCATCAGGAACAAAGAAGGGGTTATAGAGGCCAAAAGACAGGAGAATTCATTCAAGGGTATCAGGATGCACAACCCTCTATCCATTTTAATGATAATAACTATTATTTTTATCATCTAAAATCTAAAAAAGTTGTGAAAATGTTATACCATTACTTGCTATTATTATTAAAATATAATAAATAAATAAAGGTTAATGATACCAATATTTTTATTATTGATGTTGTTGATATTAATAAAAAATAATTTTCAATTAAACCTTAGGTCCTGGTTTCACAGACAGTGCTTAGATTAAAGGCCCACTGAAGTGCCTTGAAAAGAGCAGCATTATTTAATGAATTGACGTCATTTCCACTGAACCAGGAAGACAGGGCAGGACATATCGAAAAGCTCCTCCCCTTTTTTGAAATAGCTAATAGCGATTTGTTTAAATCACAGCTCGGCCAGAGCCTTTGAGCTCGGTAAAACCACAGTGTTCTCCTAATCTCTAACCGTTTCTCCTCCTAATCTCCTCCATATCGCTTTAAAATATAGCATTCTGTGCAGAATTCAAATACAAAGTTCTGTTATGAAACTCTAGATGGCTCAGGCTAATAGGTCATTTAACTCAACCTGCTCATAATCGCATCATCATCTACAGGGCACAGATGATTGGTTCCTGCTGTATCAATAGGCAATGAGCTTGCGTGCTCAACCTTCAAATACATAGCATTTGCCTTAGCAGTGCACTTTCAGAAACCCTCCACCTTCCCCAGCTCCACCTGTATAGATCTGCTACGGGTAATTCATGTACACTATATTGTACAGCAGCAACATGTCTTACTTGCTCACAGCAATGTGTCACGTATGCATTGGCAGTAGCAAGTCCTGTACTAATCAGCTCTGTGTTATCTTGTCTCTGGACCGGAGCAGACTGTATGCACGCTGCAGTGGTTCGCGTGACACTAACTTGAAACCAGACTTCATTCGCCCCAATGGAAAGCATATTTACACTGTCTGAATCGTTTCCTATCCCCTGTATGGTGCACTATGTGCCATTCACCATGTAGAAAATAGTAAATGTGTGAACAAGTGACCGATTTCAGCCGCAGCTTCAGCATCTATGTTTTTGCTTTTCTGCCATTATCTCGGGACGCGAGTCCCGAGGAAAATGGCGTTCGTCAGCTCCAGTTTGTATCCTCTCACGGAGACTTCAGATGCCCCAATCACAAAGCCTGTGAAGAGACGACTCAACGCCAGCGATATGGACCCTCTATGGTGGACGGCACTGATCCTCAACAACTCGTCTCCATACCGGCGTGATTACTTCAACTTCCAAAAAGATGGAAATGGATAAATACTCTAAATGTTCCGATCCAATCTGACTTGTAATGCTGCCCGAATCATACACTGTTCCTTCGTTGGCCAGAGGAGAACTGGCCCTCCGACTGAGTCTGGTTTCTCCCAAGGTTTTTTTCTCCATTCTGTCACCTGATGGAGTTTTTGTTCCTTGCCACTGTTGCCTTGGCTTTTGGCTTGCTTAGTTGGGGACATTTAATATTCAATAATATTATTGATCTGCCTTACTTAAGGTGGACGTTGACGCAATTTTCTTTTAGAAACAAACTTTGTTGTATTATTTTCATGTTATCACTGTGAAGCTGCTTTGATACAATCTGTATTGTAAAAAGCGCTATATAAATAAAGGTGACTTGACTTGACTATTTATAATGTAGAGGGCGGGACGCTTCAGATTCTAGAGAGCATTTGATTGGACAGAAAATCTGATGAGAAGCTGAAATGCAGAGTGATGTGATCAAAATCATTGATCCATATTGGCAGAAGTGAGAGACTATAAGTTTTGAGTGCTTATATCTTATAAATGCGGATTTTGTCATTGTTTTGGAGCACACAAGCTAGTCGATAACAGTAAGGCTAATACTGTTGTACATACACTGAACAAAATTATAAACGCAACACTTTTGTTTTTGCGAACCATTTTTCATGAGCTGAACTCAAAGATCCAAGACTTTTTCTATGTACACAAAAGGCCTATTTCTCTCAAATATTGTTCACAAATCTGTCTAAATCTGTGTTAGTGAGCACTTCTCCTTTGCCGAGATAATCCATCCACCTCACAGGTGTGGCATATCAAGATGCTGATTAGACAGCATGATTATTGCACAGGTGTGCCTTAGGCTGGCCACAATAAAAGGCCACTCTAAAATGTGCAGTTTTATCACACAGCACAATGCCACAGATGTCGCAAGTTTTGAGGGAGCGTGCAATTGGCATGCTGACTGCAGGAATGTCCAGCAGAGCTGTTGCCCGTGAATTGAATGTTAATTTATCTACCATAAGCCGTCTACAAAGTCGTTTCAGAAAATTTGGCAGTACATCCAACCGGCCTCACAACCGCCGACCACGTGTAACCACACCAGCCCAGGACCTCCACATCCAGCATCTTCACCTCCAAGATCGTCTGAGACCAGCCACCCGGAACTCTGCTGCAACAATCGGTTTGCATAACCAAAGAATTGCTGCATTAACTGTCAGAAACTGTCTCAGGCAAGCTCAACTGCATGCTCGTTGTCCTCATCGGGGTCTCGACCTGACTGCAGTTCGTCATCGTAACCGACTTGAGTGGGCAAAGGCTCACATTCGATGACGTCTGGCACTTTGGAGAGGTGTTCTCTTCACGCATGAATCCCGGTTTTCACTGTACAGGGCAGATGGCAGACATCGAGTGGCCCATGGTGGCAGTGGGGTTATGGTATGGGCAGGCGTACCTGTATGTTATGGACAACGAACACAGGTGCATTTTATTGAAGGCATTTTGGTCACACTGACTGGTTTTCAGACCCCCCAACCAAAAAAAAAAAATCAAGTAAAACTGCACATTTTAGAGTGGCCTTTTATTGTGGCCAGCCTAAGGCACACCTGTGCAATAATCATGCTGTCTAATCAGCATCTTGATATGCTACACCTGTGAGGTGGATGGATTATCTCAGCAAAGGAGAAGTGCTCACTAACACAGATTTAGACAGATTTGTGAACAATATTTGAGAGAAATAGGCCTTTTGTGTACATAGAAAAAGTCTTAGATCTTTGAGCTCAGCTCATGAAAAATGGCAAAAACAAAAGTGTTGCGTTTATAAATTGTATTCAGTGTACGTAATTAGGACATTTAAGTAGCTTTTATAAACGTGCCTTAGAAAAAAACTACTGGTGTGCACCTTGAGACAAAACAATGGTACTGACATGTACTGACATGTTATATACTGATATGTCAGTGCAAGTTACTTTCAGTTGAAACAACATGCTTAAGCCTCGTCTGTGAAACAGGGCATAGACGTTATATCTTGTTTTATTGAAGTTCCCTCCTCTGAATAGACGTTATATCTTGTTTTATTGAAGTTCCCACCTTTGACTTTGAAGATTTTTGGGATTGCACTTCAGGTGTCCAATCACATATCAGGGGTGTGGCTAGAAGCCCATCTGGACACACCCCTGATTACACACCCTATCCCTACATTCTCATGAAAACAGAAAGAAACAAATGACAAGGGTGTGACTCAGACAAGTTTTTGCAGCTTTCCTATTATCTTTAAGTTCTCTCGTTTTGTCTGAAGCTCTTAAAGGCCATGGTGCAGGTTTTTTTTTTTTTTTTTTTTTGCCAGTTTTCTAGTTGGTAATAAACATTTAAACAGTTATCCTTTGTATTTTATGTTGTAGGGGATTACAAAAAAGAAATATAATACGGAAAAGTCGGTGATGTGTTAGCATTTACCACTAGCCTAGCGAGGATTCTAATTTCTCCCACAATGCATTGCATGACGTCACATGAGGTACTCGCTGTTGGACAACAGACGAAAGCCCGCGAGTAGTAACTTAGCTAACGGTAGCTAGTGAAAGAGTGACAGTGTCAGATAAGTAAATATATCGAGATAGATAGATAGATAGATAGATAGATAGATAGATAGATAGATAGATAGATAGATAGATAGATAGATAGATAGATAGATAGATAGATAGATAGATATCATAAGCATAACATAGATAGATAGTGAGAGATAGCATAGCATAACAGCTTAGAGAAGAGTAAGCTAGATAATAAGTAGACAAAATGGTTTATTACTGTGTTTGTGGCGGGTGCAAAAACTTTATCAAAACTGGACATGGGGTCCATTGTTTCCCCAAGGACAAAGGGAGCTTCCGAAGCTGGGTGCAATTTGTCAAGATTAGGCGAGCAGATTTTTCAGCTAAGTTAGCTCTGTCGCCGCCTACTCGAGAATATGCAGCGCGCATTTCAAAGAGGAGGATTAATTTACCACGCAGGGGATGCCAAGATGGTCTCACTTAGTTTAAAGAGTGAGAGGATGGCTAAGTTACTTCCTACCGCCGTGCCGTCTGTGAATGCAAACCTCTCTGCTTGCCCTGTCCCGAGGTCGAGAGACACCGTCTGCCGCAAGCGAGATATTGCCACGGTAAGTTCATTCTAACGTTAATGTTTACAAGCTGCGTGTTAGCTAGCTCTGTGTGTATTTTGTATAGCTACCGTGTTCCCTTTGACACAGCCTCCACTACAAGCACGATCACTCTGACATTAGAAGAGCATTTTTCGTGATTCACGAATTTGAGCCAAAACAAAATTGCCCTGAAGTAAATGTCCATATCGTCATGAAAGCTTCATGGCTAGTGTTTGGATCAGTGGTGATGATCATCAAGCGGCTTTCGCAATCGTGTGTTTGCGTTTTGTGTTAGACTGCTACGGTTCTCTTTCACATTTGACCGTGACCGTGTCGTCAGGGCTGTAGTGGAGGCTAAACGCAGTTTACCCACCGCTGAAATTATGTCAGAAACAGTTTATCCACTTCTCACTTCAGAGTTTAGCTACCTCTCAGTAAATTCACTACCTCGTAGAGTTTATGTAACTTTACCACATGTATTACCACTAGTATTGGTGTAAACATTTAATTGTAACATTCAAATCATCAAATATGTTCTGAATTTCTTTTATGTATTTTTAAAACATTTAGTAGCGCATATCAGGGTCCACTGTACTGTAATCTCCCTGGCAATCTCGTAACATTCTGTTTACTGTTTATGTTTGCTATAATTCATATGCAGGACAATTTCATGTGTTTCCATTAGTGGCAATGATCTTTATACAGTATTATTATTATGTCTGCAGGTTATGCAACATCATTAATGAAGGCCCTTCGGGAAAGCTACACCAATTCACCTGCAGCTCTTCGAGAGGTTAGCGCCAGTTTGTCCTGATGCACCCGCAACCATCGCCACATCCTTCAAACAGGTTCCTGAGGAGGCCGTCAGCCTCTACCTAGCCCGGCAGTCACACTACAAGAACCTAATTTCACATTATTTTCTTTCCACAGACAAGTCCAATGATTTAGTTGTAAGTATTCATTTAGTGGTGGTTTCCTGCATTCTGCATGTTTTTTTTTTCTTTGTGTGCTGTTGCTTTGGTTTTACTTTGCACAAAATCAGTACTTTTTTTCTTAGGCTATTGATTCCCGTGATCCTGCTTATAAATTCCGATTCAGCCATTAGCCTACCTTCGTGATCACGCAAAGAGGTCTGGAGAGGCGGTCCGTTCAGAATTACTACCAACATAAAATATAAGTGTGCATGTACAAATTTGCAGTAATGTTCGGTAAATATAAACTATATATATATATATACACACACACACACAATTCATTTACTTAAATGGGTTAGGGTTATGTGTGTATATATGCATAGGCGTACAAACATACATACATGCATATGCTATGCATATATATTATAAATAATATAATATATACTTCAGGTTACCAGAAGTTAGCTAACTTTAATGAAGAGTTGGTCATGTGAGCTATAGCTAGCTGCAAGTAACCCATTATCTTCCAATAAGCATTAACTAAAACTGGCTACATAAAATATACTGACTAGATTCACGAGAGGTCGGCTAATGTGTGTAAAAGTAAAAAAAATACAGTAATTTCATTATTTTACCAGCGAGCGTACTTCGGAAGCACTGAAAATGAATGGGGTTCAATGCTGGAACTATCAGTGTTTGGAACTATCGGCCGCTCCACGACACGCGTTACTTGCGCATTTTTAAGTTCCTATGGCGGTCTATGGGAGTGTCGCAACTCTCTCTCTCTATGGCTCTGTCTGGACCACACTATTGCAGGCAAAAGAAACAATGTGCAAACGTTTCAGGTCTAGCCCTACATCAGTGGGCTTTTTTTTATATAGATTTGTTTACTTGCAACCTGTGTCTTTGTTCAGTAATCTTTGTCCTTGTTCAGTAAATGTTTAGTAACTATTACAAGCAATGCCAATAAACTGTTTTTTTTCTTTCTTATAGAAATTCATGTGTTCTGTGTACTTTATAACATTTTGAGGGCAAATTGGGCGATCACAACAGAATAAGCAATTATTATTTTTATACATTTTCATCCAAACGAGGCGATTGAAAGCCCTGATAGGTCTGGTCACGACTTTGGAATTGTTGTCTGATGGTTGAAACCACACGAGAGGCTTCTTATACTCCTGCCTAAAACTCCATAAGCCCAGGCCAGCGTATAGCCTGCCTGTACGCAGTGTACCGGTATTGCCTAGGGATAAGTAGGAAAGATTCTTAAGTTTTAAACTCTGTAAGTAGGTTGGAAACATCTCTGATGTATGTTTATTGTGTATGCAACACATCTCCTGTCACCTATAGCTGTTGTTCAAAGGACTCCGTGTAAAAAATAAAAAGGTAAAGTAAACATAAACCATGAACATACTCGTGCGTGCTGGCTTGAAGGGGACCATTATCCTGCATGAAGTGTGAGTATGCTATGTGTAGCACAAACGGATTCAGGCATTAAGCCTCATATCCAGGATGCTGCGTTAGGCACGTTACAACTGCTGGCCGCGGGGTGAGGTCCTCGACCAGCAACCAAAACGCGCTCACCTCCCTACAACACAAGCTCTCCACCACAGTTTCCATGGGACGACACCGCCCACAACTCACTCCCTTTCCTGGTAAGCCTGACGGTGTCAATGACAGTCATGAGGAAAACTAGTTAGCACTATCAACAATAATCACACTGACTGAAGACATGACCAGCCTACTCGTCGTCAGCTACGTTTGCAAACAACATTTTCACTGGAGATAGAGGTGAAAGCAGGACACTCGGCCCGGCAAACAGATACTCAAATTATACTCGAAATTTACTCGATGCCTTATTAATTTCAGTATATTTAAAGTAGCCTATGCCTCCTCTGTAGAAAATGGTTATATTACAAGACACAAATTCAGATAGCCTTCTCAGAGCCTGTTTTATTAAAGGTTTGAATGAATGAAATGTCTCTTGTATTAGAAAAAGAAATATATAATTATTACAGGTTTGAATGAATGAAATGTCTCTTCTATATTAAAAAAATAAATATATAAAGAAGAAATAACTAAAAGAAATACCTCCAAATTTAACAAAAATAGCTCTCACAAGCTTACAAAAACAAACTAACAAAATGTATCTTTAGTCTTCCTCTTTATCCTGTTTTTCTTCCTCATTCTCCTTGTTTGCCCATCTATGTTTTGCTTTAGAGCTGATCTTTCCCAGAAGTTTTGAAAACCAGGACATTTTCATAATAAAAAAAAAAAAAACCCAGCCAGGACAGGACGTGAAAACAGGACTGTTGGTCACCCTAACCTAGTCTAAAGTCTAGGTCTAGCGCGTACATTCAGATGCTATTTTAAGCGCGCATGCTTGGCCATAATACAGAATGAACAACGCGCATACACTGTAGATGATTCTCTCATCTACACAGATGCATTTTACTTTTTGCAAATGATACATTATTATAAGGAAAACTATTTAAACACGAGTGAAATCATTGTTGTGTTCATGACGATAGGAAAAATAGGCATAAAGCGTACACATTTACCCAAATTATTATGTGCATGATTAACCGAAGCTAATTTGGGTGGGTTTGTCCCATCCCCGGCCCAATGTCACTTCTCTTTATTTTACGGCCCTGACGAGAACATCGATCTCCTCGGCTGTGAACCATCAGAACTGTAACTAAACCAAGCGCGCCGCTGCCTGCGTCTACCTCATGTGACGTCATCGCCGAGTCGCGTAAAAAAATAACCGTTACTAACCAAAAACGTCAAAAACTGGACTTTAACACAATTTTGGAGACATTTCTAACTTTATATACATATCTTAACTGCTTTATGTACCCATTAATCGACAGTGGTGTTTAACCTGCACCATGGCCTTTAAAGGCTCAAACTGTCACTCTTTCTTTCTCTGGGTTTTATTCAGAGTTCAGCGTAGCGTGCTGAGAGAAACAGTTGATGTCTCGAACGCTTCACTTAAACCCCGAATAAAAGGCATCTGAAATCTTCTTCCTGATCTCATGTGACAGTGTGACTTCAGAATAATGCAACCCTGAAAACAGTCACCCTTGACTCCATGATGACGCACATATCTTAACTTGATCCTAATTTACACAAGAGTTTAGAGCAGACTGGAGCCATTCAAATCATAAAACACCATTTTTATTTGAAAGGAAATGTTAATGTTGGTTCCTCCAACTTTTCTGAAAAGCATATGTGTCAATATTACATCAAAACTGACCCCAAAACTGCTTTCTTAAAGGGGTCATATGATGCGACTTCTTGTTTTCCTTTTTCTTTAGTGTATTATGTAGCTGTTTGTGCATGTATAAGATCTGCAAAGTTACAAAGCTCAAAGTTTCAAACGCAAAGAGATATTCTTTGTAAAAGTGAAGGCTCAGCCACGCCTTCCTAAAATGCTTCGTTCAAACACGCCCCCACAAATCTACGTCAGTATGTGGGGGAAGAGTTTCATAACACCGCCCAAATGTATACGCAAAGAAAGAAGGCGTAACTTTTATTCTCGCTGTATTATTGTTCCCGCCGGCGCCGCCATGTTGGGGAGATGCTGTGTTTTTCGTTGCGAAAGCCAAACTACATTGTTTGGCCTTGTTTGGCCTAGAAAACAGTGGTTAAGCTTTATTTACAACACTGTTCCAGAACAGTACAATCAAAATATTTGACTGTGTGCTGTGCATTTTTCGGAGGACTGTGTCCAGAGAGTACAAGGCCGGCTTTTTGATTCTAAAAAGTTGGGCAATTCCATCTTTGCAAGTGCAGTCTGGCGCTTCTGACTACGTTTTCATATTTTAAGAATTTGCTACTGACTATTCAAACACGAGTTTTGAGCAGGGCTTGTTGTTTCTACGATCACAAATGCAGACATGGTTTCATGTTTACATAGTGTTCTCCATCCCGTAGCTTGGCGCGACCCGTAAAAAGACAGTATAAGTCATTATAATCAGGAATTATGTCCCCAATGAAAACCTTACCAATCTGATACGTTCTAGTCCAGTCGTGCTGGCAAAGTTGATCGATCTGATTGGTCATCTGCATTTTCCGGATCAGATTCGGGCTCGAATTGATACGGTAGTAACGACATTCTCACCTGTAATTATTGCTTTGGTAGCTGATGTTCAAAATATGGTAAGGGGTGTGACATTTCCATCACATGCTTAAGGTTTTTGGCCCAATCACAATGCACTGGATCGCTGGCCAATCAGAGCACACCGCGCTTTTAAGAACGATGAGCTTTGTAAAAATCGGCGCGTTTCGGAAAGGCAGGACATAGAGCAACAATAAAGTACGGTATGTGTAAAATAATGACTTTTTTAACCTAAAACCGTGTAAAAACATTGTATTAAACCAAACACGCAAAATAATGTTATTTTTTAGAACCGTCGTATGACCCCTTTAATAAACATTATGTAAAACATTGTTTTCATTTCATCCTAAAAGTGAGTGCACACAAAAGTTTTCAGATTTGAATATAATGTACATATGCTATAATTTATGCTATATGCTATACATGTGCTATAATTTACCAGTTAGTCTAAAGTTATGTGTAAATGCACAAGCTTCACACCATGTCACCTCTTCAAAATATTCCAGAGATGTGACACTAATGTGTTTATTGGTATTTTAAACTATAAGAACAAAACTAAGTTATTTTCAGTACTCTGTTGATAACAAAATTACATGTTACATTACAAAATACATTGAGACGCTTCTTGCACACAAAAAAACAAGCTCTGTTTATATAATTATAGTCGATATATAATATTTTTGTCAAGTGTGCTTACAGGGAACTACTCTATTGACCTCCATTGTTTCTAATAAGCTCATCTATCCATTGAACCCCATAAAAAAAAGGCATTAACTGAATTCATTGTGCTCAAAATGCATCATTTTAATGCATAAACTTTACCCACTTACATTAGTTTCATTGTAGGGACAAATGGGCCGAACGAAAACAATTATAAAGGCTATACTTGGAACACAACTGGGCTAAAATGGTTTTAAGGAATAATTCATGACGGGGCATTGAATTATTAGAAAAATAATGCACCCCGAGGTGGTAATGCGGCCATGACACAAAGCAGATGGTGCACTCAATCCACTCCCTAGCTCCCTAGGTCGTGAATCACTATAGTGTACACAAATTCGGGAACTAGTAAGGAACCTGGCTCACTATACACTGATGACACTATTTTCGGCAACATAGTCCTCATTATACAACATCACTTCTGGTATTTCTAAACACCTGAATTGATATCTTTAAATGTTATTTAAAGTACATTATGATAAATACTTTGATTGTTACATATACATGCAACATTTCAGCCGTAAATAAATTATAAATGTTAGCTATTATGTTCACTACCTATCTATCGATGTATTTTCTTATGCTGAAATATAATTAAATAATTGTTTGTTTTTTCAAAACATCTACCGTGTGTCATTATGTGTGGTGAGTTGGCTTGCGTGATTTATGTTTCGATCTTTAGAAGTTCCACTAAGGGAACATAGTGAGCATCGATGCTCCCTGGTTTTCACGATGCATTGTAGGACTTTTTAGGGAGCGAACGTTTCAGTGCCCTGGAAGGATGTTGTGATTGAGACAGTCCGATCAGTGCCCTGACTACTGAACTGGGGAGCTGATTGAGACGCACCCAGAGTTAATGGGAAAATAATTGCACACTTTAGAACATTGGTCAGCCAATAAAACACACACACACAATTTTCATAAAATTAAGTCCTTGTTATTTTCTTATTTTTTACAAATCTGTCTTTAAAGACACTAAAATGTTGTTATCAGCATCTCAATCTAGCCAATAAGACACGTCAGAAAAGATACATATTCTTCTGCTACATCTCTGTTTCCCAACATCGGTGTTTCTCTCTTCTCTGGCTGTGAATGAAGCAGGACACGGATCTAATGGAGCAGCACTGCAGTGGCTTTACCCTCTCACACATACACTGGCCCCTACGGACTTACCAATGTCACCTAACAGACAATTCCGACGCACAAACCCCACAGGGCTCAAATATGGCACTGCGGATAGAGAAACAAGGAGAGAGAGAGAGAGAGAGAGAGAGAGAGAGAGAGAGAGAGAGAGAGAGAGAGAGAGAGAGAGAGAGAGAGAGAGAGAGAGAGAGAGAGAGAGAGAGAGAGAGAGAGAGAGAGAGAGAGAGAGAGAGAGAGAGAGAGAGAGAGAGAGAGAGAGATGAATTGTTGTCCTGGAACAGCCAGGTGGTTTCTGTCAGCAATAGTTTAAGCGTGAATGGACATAAAGACACAAAGTGAAGAGCTAAACAGCTGTACCAAACACGCATATTTACTTAACTCAAGTGAGGACACACACTACCAGTTAAAAGTTTGGAATGATTAATATTTTTTAATGTTTTTGAAAGTAGTCTCTTGTTACCAAGGCTGCATTATTTGAAACAAATTACTGTAGAAACAAAAATATAAGCAGCAAAACTGTCTTCTATTGATAATATTAAGAAATGTTTCTTGAGCATCAGATCAGCATATTAGAATGATTTCTAAAGGATCACTGAAGACTGGAGTAATGATATTTAAATTTAAAATGTCTCTTTTCTATTGTAATACATGTTAAAATATAATTTATCCATGTGATGTCAAAGCTGAATTTTAAGCATCAGCTTTGACATCACATGGATAAATTGTATTTTAACATGTATTACAATAGAAAAGAGACATTTTAAATTCTTATATTTTTTCACAATTTTTCTGTTTTTCTGTATTTTTGATCAAATAAATGCAGCCTTGATGAGCATAAGAGACATTTAAAACAGTTTAAAAAATTGTAGTTATTCCAAACTTTTGACTGGTAGTGTACTAGACTTCTATTGTTTTATATAAAATAAATTATAATGAGTACATATTAACCTTTAAACTAAAAGAAAACATTTCTTTTTATAAAAATTTTCCCCATGTTTTTTTTTTTTTCATAAATCATTGTTATCGGTCACCTATTACATCTGTCTGTGTGTTTTGTTAATATTTAACCAATGAAAAGTATTAAAAAGAGCTTGTAACTAAACATCATAACTCCACTGTCGGTAAAACCTCATAAACTCTATCGTGAATGAAGTGCAGCACACATTTTGGATAGTCTCTGCTTGTTTGCAATGCAAGGGTATTTTGAGGGTTTTTGAATATGTAGTGTTTTTATTACTCAAGAAAAACTAATATATATATATAAATAAAGGCTAATGTTTTATGAATTTGAGGAGCAGAGAAGAATGTCTTAGTCTAGAATTTGTCGTCAAGTCATAGGCAATAAAATAGCCTGTGCGTATCACTTTTTCCTCAATAACATGAGAATTCGACCCAATGACAAAAAAAGGAGTGACTCCTACAACAAATCTTGGGCCTCCATTTGGTTAAATGTTCAAGTGCAAGTGTATGATTTCTCTGGTTGCCAATTGCTGCTCGCATCAAATTCAAGGCACAGATGTTTGCCCACAGAACAACCACTGGCTATGCACCACTATTCCTAAACTCACTACTTCAGACCTATGTGCCCTCCAGAAGCTTGCGTTCTGCAAGTGAATGGCGCCTTGTGGTGCCAACCCAAAGAGGCACAAAATCCCTTTTTACAGACCTTTACCCTGAGTCTGTTCCAAGCTGATGGAATGACCTTCCTAACTCAACCTGAGTTGCTGAGTCTTTAGCCATTATCAAGAAATGGCTGAAGACGCATCTTTTTCGTCAACACTTTACCCATTAATACTAACACTTACTATTTTTATATATCTATACCTTGCTACATGCACTGTGCTAGACTAACTGGGACTAGTCACAGAACTTCATATTGTTCCCCTTTTGTTGGTTTGATTGCATCTATTGTTCTCCTCATTTGTAAGTCACTTTGGATAAAAGAGTCTGCTAAGCTAAATGATTAAATGTAAATGTATGACCACATATAAAGCCACAATATCAACTTTGACAATGAAAAGTATTTCCTGAAATATAAAGTTCTTGGAGATACAAGGTTTCTGTCCGACAATGACAATATTCTGGTTGATGTCACACTCAGGGACGCAGGAGTTCAATGTTCACACCACTAAAACCAAGATAAACACACAATTTTGGGAACAAGTGCAATTTCAATAGAAAAATGGAGACTTGGAAGGGATAATGACACACACACACACACACACAGACGGCAGGTGTTTTGGCAACGCCCAGTGAAGTAATTGTATTTCTGGCTTGGGCAAGAGATTGATTTAGTTAATTAAACATAATGTATGTGGAGACATTTAGCTGCTGTCCCTGCTAACAAATGGCAATGCTAAACACCGAGCAACTGGCAATGTCCAAATACCCCACACTGGACACATGAAATACACAAAATCAACCAAACACATACACCTAACTACAGTCGTTACCACACTACATTATTCCTGTAACATCAAGATTTTAACAATTTCACACTTGTCATTCGTAAATCCAACAAATTGTGGTTTCAATGGTATGAAGTGAAACAATGAGATGGAATAGCTAATATCTTAACAACAAATTAAATACAGAGCGTCAAATAAGAGTTTCCAAGATAAAGAAAAACGTTTTAGCAAAACGTTCATACAATTTTCCAGGATAAATGTCATGAGGTGTAACCATAAAATATAAAATTAGCACAAACGCACACCAGATCTTAAATAAAAAAATGTATTAAGATAGATTGTTTTTATCCTTAGGGAAATTTATTGTATAATAGAATTACAATAGAGAGAACATCTTGTCAGTGTATGTATGAGTTGCACTTACAATGTATTTGTTTTTTTAAATAATCGATCTGGACAAAAGAATTTCATTAACCCTGTCATCCATTATCTTGTGTCAGCATTTCAGCATTTGATTCCTATTGGTTGTCATACTAAAATGCTTGTATAAGAAATCTGGACTTTGGTCATTTAAAAAATTGCATGGCTACATTTGTTTAACAATACTATATTCTCTTATAAAGGCAATAACTTGACATTCTCAACTCTTCAAGTTAGTCTTGGCCAAAATGAAGGAAACAGTCTAAGACAGCCAAAACTTCACACCAAGTTCTCTTAGAGATCCATAGCCTAGAGAAACATAGGCCATCTATGTTTATAAATCTCAGAGATAAGTTGCTTTATCAGTCAGTGGAAAAGGGAGTCTCAGCTAGCGCAGTGACCTTGATCTGAATGCAAACTACATCTTATCACTCCTAAAGCTGCCCAAACACCCTCACAAATAATTCCAGGCCGCAAGAAACAAAAAAAAAGCGGCCCTGTGAATCGAATCACTCTGCAGTTCACATCACCGCTTTGCAGATCCATTATTTAAAAGAGATAAAGACTTTCTCATTTAACTGTATCTGTCATGAGGAATAATGATTGGGATTCCCACCCTTCACCCTGTTGGTTTGGTATATCAAGAGCAAGTCTTCATGAAGGGAGAATAAAATAATGTACTTCCTGCAGGCAACAGTTCCCTTCACTCGCATACCGTAGCCATGAAGTCGGGGCCATCCACGAAAGTTAAATGAGCCCATGTCTCCTTCCATTATGCATCATCGAGACCTATTCAGTCCATCGTGCAACAACGTCCATAAAGCAGAATCAAATCAAGTGCCATGGATGCAAATGAGCTAACAACTCCAGCCTAAAAGCGAAGCCTCAAAGTGTGCAGACAAATACGCCAATGAGATCAGTCCATATGGAAAGTCGACACAGCTTAAATCAATTGCAAGGTTGAAAATAAAAAGCCTGGTTATATAAAGAGCCCATATTAGGCACAAAGTACAATGGGAACAATGACACCTACTAAGTTTCACTTTAACTGGTCAAAGTAGTGCAGAGATAGCCTGACTTTTTTTTTTATAGTTGATAATCTCAAACTCTGCAATAGTTGTTAAAATCAAATCCATCTAATACATTTAGTAAGTATTGGGCTGATGCAAGCCAGTTTTGGTTAAACTTGATTAAGATTGACAGAAATAGAGGCAATCCATCCAACCAAGACTGATTGGAAATAGGTGACTCTGCCTATATTTCTGCAAATCCTGAAATATGTTGCTCCGGGTACATTTCACCACAATTTTCACTCGTCCACAAGGTCCTATATAATATATATGTATATATATGATTTTTTAAACAGTGAAAAACGTGCCTGTGGGTACCATTTTATCTTGCTTCCATGAGTTTTGAGCTCTTTTAACATGACTCGTGTTTCACGGCACTCGTACTTGAGCGCTTCACATCTTAAGTGCAATGCTGTACCAGGTGAGCTACAGAGCAAGTTTACTACAAGAATCTGCCCATGTAATCATAAATTGTGTGAAAAGGAATAATTTACTCCCACTAGTGTTCATTTCAGCTGCAAAACTGCAGTAAATTGCATGCATACACTTAAAAAAAAATGCTACTTTAAACTAACTCAATTCAATTATGGACAGTGGATCCAAACAACCAACTTAGTTTTTATTAACATTAAAGGTTTGTTTTTAATCTATGCACAATCCTTGTGTTGTGACAACACAACTGACTGAGGAAGAATCTATGTAAAATAGTTATGTCTGTCCAACCAACTCAATTCAATCACTTCACTGTAACTTAAACTGGTTACGTTTTCTGAACGTGTTTTGGTCTAGTAAAAACTCTCCAAATATTTTTCACTGAAGCAACATACGTTTTTAGAGCTTTGCAAAAATCTAGATAGAGGCACGTATTTCCAGCTGAAAATAACAGAAAAAAATGAGCGGATAAAAGGCAGCCTGAAATCGAAGCAGCGGCAAATTAGCAGCCAATAAAATAGCTTAAAATGGAAGCAGTCAGCATTACTTTAACAAATAGCAGGCCTCTGTGTCAGCCAGGCTGTGAATTAACCACCCAGTTATAAATGTCCTTCATTAGGGCACAAAGCACACGGTGGCCAATGGGAAGATGAAGCCCCTAAGGGGCCTGATGGAGATGCCCAAATTCATTTCAGATGCTCAGAGAAATCTGGCAGAAAATCACAACACATAGAGAGAGAAAAAGCGAGATGCAGCAAGCATTTTCAGGGCACCAGTTCAGCTGACAGGAAGACAAAACGAGAAAAGCAATATCTCACCTGCTCTTCAGAGGAGTAAATAGCAGATAGCTCTTACAAAGGAAACCCTCAACTCCCATTGCATCTGAGGTGACAATCTAACAGAGCTATTGGATCACTATAATAAACCGCTTTCAACATCTCAACCCGCACCTGCACTAGCAAAAATGTTCACATAACCACAACGACACAAAAATGAAAACTGCATCATGTCTGGGCTCTCTCAATCTGTCAGTTTTTTTGTCAAAGGATGACACATTCAAACTAGAGCTGGATGGCATTGCCTTTTGATCATATTTAATATATCTTGATTTTTTGGAACTACCATTTTGACAAGAATATTCCAGGTTTTTCATTCAAAAGGTAAAAGCAGTAAAAGTCCAGTTGCAAACACATTTTGGGTCTCATTCATGAAACACGAGCAGAACTAATTAGAAGTTTTGTGAGTTTTAGTAAAATCTGCTCATGAAGTGGTAAAAATTGATTGGTTATTATTCTTACATGGGCTGAAATGAAGTGTGACATTGCAAAGCATTTTTATCTTCCGTTTTCCTCTCATTAATTTGTTAAATTAAGCAGCATTGCGATTAAAAACTGTGGAGACTGTGAATCAGAATCAGGTCAAACGCTTCTCACAGTCAGCTGAAAAGAGAAAAGCCTCATTTGAAAGTGATTACAGCTGATAACATTGAGGATGTGAACAGTTCATAATGTTTCTTCATCACATTCACTATGGTACTTCAAATTCTTTAGTTACAATCACATTACAATGACCAGAATCAAAACGTTTAGTTATAAACATTCAAAATTCAGAGCAGACTCCCAAGATGTATTTACAATACCACTTTTTTCCGCTTTGTGTCACTATTGTAACCAAACCCAGCGTATTTAGCATAATTTCCGTAAAATTAAGGATGACAAAATTGTTAATCTGCACAGGCCTCTGTAAAGTTTAACCATTATAGTATTAACACTTAAGATAGTTGTATCAATATATATATATATATATATATATATGCATTCATATCTTACAGTAAGTGCAAACTCTGGCAAACACACAGTATTTATGCAATCTCTAACACTTGTGGTGCATGTAAGGCTCATTTGGATGCTCTGTTGCAATCATTTTCGTATGTGTTCGGTAACGCTTTACAATAAGTTTCATTAGTTAACATTAGTTAAAAGGTATGGTTCATTAAAAAAAAAAAAATCTGTCATCATTTACTCACCCATAAGTTGCTCCAAACCTGTATGAATTTCTTCCTTCTTCTGAACCAACGCTATCTCACAACCAATTCGTACGGGTGATTAAAAGGTGGCTATTTCGTACGAATTTGCACGACCTCACTCGTATAAATTCCTGAGCTAACATGAACTAACAATTAGCTGCTGTATTTTTATAACATTAACAAAGATGAACAAATACTGTAACAAATGTATTTCTCACTATTAATTAAAGTTAGTTAATGCATTAACTAGTGTTAACTAGTGGGACCTTATTGTAAAGTGTTACCTTTAAGTCTTTATTTGAAAAAAAAGCCTAATACTCTTTTTTATAGTATTTAAGTATTTTAGCGCATTTGCAATACTAATCATGCTGTTATTTTTCACTTTTTTATTATGAATTTTCTAAAATGAAGATTAATATTCGATTAATCGTCATAGTGATAGTCCATTTCATTGATTGCATACCAAATCTAATGCAATTTTGCTACTAATGTATCCTTTTTATAAACGCCATCAAACGTGATACATGAATTGTGCTATTCATAATGTCATTTAATTCTACATCGTCAGCCAAATCATCATCGTGAATGCATCATGAATATTTGATATATTGCTCAGCCATAGGTCACACTAATGGCAGATCACACATTGCAATTCAACCCTGTGACCCAATAGTTATTGATTAATGTGTTTCGTTGATTTAATTTGAGACCAGTTGGGGTCAAAGGATCCTCAGTAATCAATCAACCCTCTGAGGAGCTGCCAGGAATGCAAGAAAAATGAAGTGGAAGGTTTCGTGCGGGGGTTCATCAGCAAGGTGAGGGAGACATGAATGGGGTGGCTGAACTAATCTTATTTAGACCAAGGGAAGAGCATGCACACAGGAAGCAACTCAGGAGTGCGTTTCCAAAGCCCACGGCCCGTATCGGGTGAATCCAGTCAGTATGTTGACCGCCCGCGCTCCAATTCTCTGACTTAATGAGAAAACGTGTTTTCAGTTTAGTAAAGTACTGCTGGCTTGTATTAAAATGACTAATGTGGTCAGTGTGAAGGCCGTAAACAGCAGATACTAGAGCAGACATCTATTCACCGTAGAGATGAGGTCAAAGGCTGCTCAACGCAGACACACTCACACACACATGCACGCAGCGCATCCATGAGGACAGGTTACGCTGTAAGCAAAGCTCAGGTTGACAAGCAGTGAGACCCAACGCATGACATGTCTCTGCTCTTCAGGGATGACATCAACATTCAGGATGCCAGACAGAGAGACAGCTCTGTTAGTGCACACAAGCATGTTTACTTAGCTACATGAGAACTAAAAAGATAACTAAGCTCGTTTGTGTCTGCTGCTTTAAATGCTTGAGCTCGTTACAGCAGGATGGATTCTGATTGGCTGTCAATGTTTTTATCGTTTATCATCGGGATAAAATCGTTCTGAAAGTGATTACAACAATATCGTTTCTCTGTAACCATATCGTTTCTCTGTAACAATATCGTGTATCTGTAACAATATCGTTTCTCTGTAACGATATCATTTCTCTGTGCCGTTATCGTTGTAGCACTGGTGTGAACTCTGATATTCTTTAATATTGACAATGATTTTAGGACTATCTTTATCGCTATTGTTATAGTTATCGTTCTTGGTGTGAACGGGCCTTTACTTTGTGCCGTTATCATTAAAGCTGCGGTGTAGACTTTCCCATTCTCGTACAATTAGAAAGATAATAGTTAATAGTTTTTTAACTATGATACTATGTGCGTCCACACCAACACATAACGCTTTTTTTTTATTGTCTGCCACTTTAAATGCTCGAGCGCTTGTAGGGTGGATTCTGATTGGCTGTCATTTTTTTTCCTTCATCAGCTGGAAAAATCGTTCTGAAAGTGATTTCAACGATATTGTTCCTATGTCGTTACCATTATCATGTGGACTTCTATTCTCTATTCTATTTTCGTAGAAGTAGGCCTATAACGTTACTTAAAACTTTATATTTCTCATTATAGTTATTCCATATCATCCTTTATGTGAACGTGCCTTTATACTTTACAAAACAATATATAATAAAGATAAATATGATTACTTGTTATTACTTTAGAATTCAAAGAGAGAGCATGTCATCTTCCCTGCCTGGCAACTCTGTTTCAGTGGCAAAACGATGAGCCAGTATCTGATTAACCCATACTGCTTTTTAACCATCTGATGTCCGGTTTCCAAATCGGACACAGTTTGAAGGTTTGTTCACTCTGGTTCTCTGAAGCGCTGAGAGCAAAGTTACTACATGAATGCTTCAGGCATCAATGCAGAACACATTCGCCCATTCAATCTCCCTCGTCTTCCAGTAGAATGTCAAGCAGTAGCTCTCCAAGGAAAGTAAGCATTCAGGTGAGACTAACAGAGAGAGCTCCTAATGTCCCTTAGAGGCTCCTGGAAAAGGCCAGCTCCATTATGCCTGAAGTATGGACATTTATGCAGTTTCCTTGCAACAACAGAAAATCTACTGAAACTAATATAGCGCAATGAACCCGAGAGGAACATAATCAGTTTTAAAAGACATTTTCTCCAGACTGCGTCAATTTGCATGGTTCGCCTTTGCGCAGCTGAGCGCTTCAGAGAACGCGTCTGCGTTACAATTATCTTAATCCAATAAGTTATAAAAGAGGTTAGTTTAAATATTTATTACGTCCTGAATTTATAAACATAGTAGCCTAATTCATCACCGATGCAACGCAAGCGCATGAGGGTATAAAAGGTGAGAGCAACGGGGCCACATGCACATATAATGAAGCATTGCGGTAAAAGTACTTAAAACACTCCAAAGGTCTCCTCAATCTGACATGATGTTTAATAGGGAATTAAAAACACAAACTTATATGTTGGGTAACGAACATTTTGAGTAGCCTACAAACCATGAGCTACTCAAAGATAGTATTATAGTACTCGCCTATATGAGTAGCCAATTTTTTATTATAAGAATGATGATAGGAATTGGGAAAGGATAGGGACTTGGAAACACACATAACGTTAGAGGTGAATCATCTTAATAACCAGCGGGCGCACGGTACGCCTGCAAACATTCACCCGAAAACGACCATCCAAACAACACACTTTTATGTAAAACAACCGGATAGCAGTATTTTCGTGAAATTCAATAGGTGATAAAGGATAGATTTCCGGGGCACACTGAAATCAGGCTGAACTTACCCGCGTCTCCGCGAAGCTTCTTGGTGATGGAGGGTCTTTTTGCGCACCGGGCGCACAGTCCGCACACGCGTCTCCGGACACAATCAGTCTCTTTTATGCGATGAAAATCTTCCTTGCGCGCAGAAATAAATGGTGATACTCTGTTTCTCCAACGCAGAGACCCTTGATTCCTTTCTATCCTGTAAGGTTAACTCCAAACTGACACTCTCAGGGTCATCAATGTCCTGATATCCAAATGTTTTACAGGAGCTTCTGAAAAGGAATAAAAAGGCTCCTTGTTTGGATCCCCATCATCAGTCTGAGTGCCACCTCGGCACACCGTGTCCCCATATCGCCCTTGTCCAAAAGAAATCAAATGTCGGGCAAAGGTAAATAAGTATGTACATCCAAAGTTCTCCAGCTGTATGTTAAAGCAGTGTGCTGGTGAAGTCCAGGTGCAGCTCCGGTATAATGCGCCGATCTGAGCGCGGTGACAGTCCGATCTCAAGCGCACACACCAAGAGAAATGCGGGTTGAAAGAGGGTTGCCAGATATTTCCGCGAAATGATACATACAGCGGACAAAGTAAATCTTTCTGATTACAGCGGACAAACTTAATCTCTCTTCAATAGTTAATTCAAAGTGCGAAAATAACCAGAGATATATTAGGTATGAAACGAAGCAAATTTTAGTTTAGTGTCTGGTGGTTCAATAATGTGTCTGAATTCTGAGTTTGGAATCAGTCCTTGTGGGCTCAAACAAGAATCTTAGAATAAGAAAAGTTCCATAAAAACTAAAATGAGCAATTAATGTGTTTCTCACATGATTTCTGTTGGATACCTTTGCAGTTTAATCCTTTAGCATCGCTTTATGTTTTTAGATATTTTAGACTTTAATTGGAAATATGATAATGGTAGACTTGAAGACCATTTAGCCTACTCAAGAAAATACTTTTTTTTATCAGCATCATCAGCTTTTTTTAGCTAAATGCAAATTAAACCTAAAACACTTGATTTATAAAAGGTAACGAATGTTATGTTAAAATTAAAAATATAACCATCATTATGTCCATTTTCTTTTCAACACTCGCACTTTGTAGCCTATAGCAGTTTCTCTCCCAAGTAGTCAAATGGCGATTACATTCACTATGACAATCTGGCAACCCCGTGCCCAGAAGCAAGGTGGATAGACTCCAATGAAAAGTCTAGAGCTCCCCCTAGCAGTATACAAATGAAATACTCACAATACTTCTCTCTCAGTTGCACTGAAAAGCTTTTCACACAACAGAACCTGTTATCAGCTTACAGTATTTTAAAGAGTGCATCATCTTACTGGCCCGCTGACTCTCAAATGAGCTTTTACACCAGCAAACATGCCTCAATCTTTAATCCTCATTATTACGGCTCGCATTCATAAAAGAGCCAGCTGAGATCTGAGATTACCTGCAGGGTACATTCAATGTTTTGTTCAGACACAGAGGGGAAATGTGCAACCTGTTTTTTACAACCTGGCTTCTTTCTTTCACAGTATGAGAACACATATCCACAAAACAAAAGATGGTGTTTTTGATAAAGCAAGAAATGAGAGCATTCATTGGCTATTTTCTCTTTCTTTCTTTTTGAAGCCTGTATTCTGCTTGGCCTTGTCAACGTTTTACATTAGGCTATTTTGAAAGTGAGATTCAGTATCAAGCCATCTTTGCGCTTTGTCAGATATGTTCCCTATACCTTTTAATATTATTTTCAAATAAATAAAATTGAAGATCAAGTGTGTAGGCCTCGGATATGTTAAAAGTTAGATTGTAACCGTTTAACATCAAATGTCTCGACATAATTGTGAGGTCTCCAGAAATCATACTTTTGCAGCATTCCTTTCTTTTTACTCAATTCGTTTTGACGTTTGCATCACATAACCAGCTCCATATGTTTGGCTTTTCATATGTAGGTTATGCTAGCTCATCTGGTACGCCCGTTCACACCAAGAATGATAACTATAGGCCTATTTCAGCGGAAAATACAATTTCTGAAGCATGGTTTCTTCAGAAAAAGCATTTTTATCTCACGTAACACGACTGCTTATTGTTCTATCCTTGGCTGAGTAGGGTTTATAAACGCGATACAGCATTAAAGTAACAACAGGTCGTTTTTTGCTCTCGGGCTCCCCCTACAGTTGGGAAACAGTATTGTCCTCTACTACTGTCGTAAACTGTCATCCTACATGCACGTGCATTTGTTGACAGCCATGATAGCCCTGAACACTGTAGGAGGAGGTCACATGCAGGTGTTCTCGCGTGTGTGAAATGTCTTCATCCCAGGTACAGTGGCATATATTTCAGCATGTCATATGAATATAATTTCATGTGTTTTATTTTTTTTATAACGACAAATGATCGCGTTTACAAGCCAGCGTCATTATAGTAGCCTAGTCTATTGGTTACCGTTTTACTGAATCTATATGATACTTCAATGCAATGTTTGAGTGGTTGATAATAACCATATATCGTCAATATTATAATATCAAGCTACCATAAATGAATCTGCAAATTTTACAAATCGATTTGCATTATAGCTTGAGGCAAGACAAATAAACAAATATCACAGACATGTTAGGTATCCTAAAATATGATTTTATTAATAATCTTCCTCCTTTCTTTGTACATGTTGAGTAGACTACACTTTTTAGGTCAAACATTTGCTATTGGCATTTCATCGATTGCAAAGTTCAAATCAGAACGAGAATACTATCGCGATAGCTAACCATCAAAAATATCGTTTACTAGCTACCAGATTGATAATTCGCTACTACTCTAGCGAATTAGAGAGGTTAGAGAGAGGCATTCTTTTTTCGATGGGGGGTTCGATGCTCCCTGCACAAGCAAGGTCTCTCGCTCGCTTTCTCTCTCTGGCGTCCGCGCGCGTTGCAGCACAGTCTCTGTCTCGCGTGCGCGCTCGCTCTAGATTCCGGGAGATTTGAACTAATTTGCGGTATAACTTGTCGATCACGAGTGGCTCAACAGGTAGAGATCTATAGATAAACTCATCTTTCAGGCATTTGACCGACCGGGTTGACAATTTAGCGTGAGAAACCGGGGGTGTGGCGTGTGAGCGTGTGAAACCAATCAAAAGCGGGTGTCTCACGGCCAATGCGTGAGAGTTGGCAGCTCTGCAATGTTGATCCTCGTTCTGCCTTTAACGCGATCACTTTCTCTTTTTCTCTTTTTGCTTTGCTCCGATAAAACCTTTGCTTTCTTGTTTTTCTGTGCTGCTTCGGCCATGACTATAACATTTGGCTCGCAAGTCCGATTTTAAGGAAGTGGGGGTGGTGGTGGAAGTGACGTATATGCCGTAAAGCAGTCGAATTTTGTAGTTCTCTTTGTTCGCCGGTTACTACCCGAAACCCGAAGTTTAAAAGTACGATTAAAAACGCTACAGACCCCGTCAGGCTATGGCAGACGTGTCATTTAACCTATTGTAAGTCGATGTACCATCACAAGAGACTTGGAAATATATTATGAAGGCTGAAAAGTTACCTGTTGTTACTTTAACCTTTCCACTTACCTGACATTTCATTTCTGAACTGCAGCGATACATACAACAACCAACGTGATAAAATGCCGACAGACTCAAGTTCATCTGTTTTGGGTAAAATGTAACGTCCTTTTAGCGCAACCCGCTGGACATTCCACCTTTCTTTAAAGTGTAGCCTATCTCCAAACGTGCAAGAAAGCAAGTGAGAAAGTGAGCATTTGCTTCATGCATTTCTTCATGCATTTGCTGAATGTGAATTCATTTTGTATTAAAGCAACTGATAACACTTGAGCTGTGTGAAGAATTTAACATCTTCAGGTCTGATTTTTTTTTTCCACTGAGCAAAATATTTTTTACCTACTTGATATTTATATCTTCTTTAATGTAGAAATGATGCCTTAAAAATGATGCCTTCATTTCAAAACTCGTTTCAAAGTGCAAGTTTTTGAAAACGATCCCGCTCTATCCTCTTGGTGTAAAAAAAAATACAAAAATGCGAATTTGTGAAAACGGTGACGCCATGCACATGCATAGAGGCATAGACATGTTTGGTCTATATATGTCACACGACACATAGTCTTTCTTTACAAAGTGACATCGCCAACTACTTGTCTGGCATGCATAATACAGTGTTTTTAGTCGATTTTGTGATGTGAAGTTTTGAACATGAATCGTTTTGCTAACATTGTGATCAGTAGGCTACAAAAAAAAAAAACGTTTCCGTTTTTACGTTTTACGTTCTAGTCTTCCTGCATTTTCTTCTTATTTTTAAATGAAATCTGTAATTAGATCCTCACCTCATCTCTCTTTCTCCATGACCATGCCACAGTACTGTAATGGGTTTTTGTTGTTATTTAATGTTTTGGGATAGGAAAAATGCAAACGCCCCATTGTATTGTTGTTAACCATGTGAAAGCTCATTCATGATGTATGCCTCTCTGTGTTTTTAATGCAAAGGTTAAGGACATAAACGATTCTCCACATAAACAAGGATAAGCACTATTCAGATTACTGACTGCAAGGTGAATACACAAAAGAAATAACAGTCGAAAATATGGAAAATAAAGAAAGGCCAAAGTGTCAGAAACTGAGCCGAGATGCAGGACCCGATATGAATGCAGATGGTGAACCAGCATGTGAGGTGAGTGAAAATAAAGATCCTAAATATATAAATTAAATGAATGAATCGACTTAAGTGATGCGAGTGAGAAAAGGGATCACACACTGGGAGTGTTTCAAAGGCTAAAAACTGCAGGGAATTTTTTTAAAGATCTGGAACGGTAAAAAAAGTGTGCATGAGACATTATGACCCAGTAACTGGATTAGTCCAAAATTAGTTTAGTTTTAGTACTTTTTTTATTTTTCTAGCATGCATTAGCGATACTAATTGTTCAATCTGCCTATGATGACACACACTTTACTTGATCAAAACTGCACCACACTGACAGCAATACCATCAATGTTTAACTCTCTGGTGCTGTTCAGTTTTAAATATTTGTATTCAAAATTTTATATTTTGGTTTTTCACATGTTTTTACTTCATCGGAATGATACGAAACTTGGTAAAGCTTTTGGCATTTGCTATGTGAACACAACACACACACACACACACACACACACACACACACACACACACACACACACACACACACACACACACACACAATATGCTGTATTATTTTAACCCAACTTTGGGTCAAATATGGACAATCACAGCCGTTGGGTTACATTTTTTGGGTTAAAGGTTTGGGTTTGTCCATATTTGACCCAAAATTGGGTTACGACAACCCAGCCTTTTTTAGAGTGTGGACATGATTCGAACAGGTTAAATGGTCCCAATTGGAAATGGGCCGCTTTGGAAATTAATGGGAAGTGAGTTTCATCTAGTGAAAACGTTTGGCACTGCGGTCAAACATAATCTTACTGAAAACGTCTCGGGTTACGTATGTAACCCTTGTTCCCTGAGAAAGGGAACGAGACACTGCGTCGGTGACGACACTAGGGGAACGCCCTTCAGCGTAGCACGTCTGAATTTATGAATGAAACCGAATCCAATCCTATTGGCGTTGCGTGATGACGTAGCGTGTGACGGCATAAGCGGATGTGTACAAAAGCACGCCGGCACACAGAAAATGTCAGCTTTTGCTATGAAGCAAGTGCTCCAAGCAGGGTGAGGTGTGGCGAACCGACGCAGTGTCTCGTTCCCTTTCTCAGGGAACAAGGGTTACATACGTAACCCGAGACGTTCCCTTTCGAGGGAACTCGAACTGCGTCGGTGACGACACTAGGGGAACGAGATACCCACTATGCCACAACGAACCCGCTCATCCTAGTGTGAAGCTGTCTTCAGGCACAACTTAGGACGAAAGCACTCGTGCACCGGGTGTAGAGGGAAGGTCCAGACTGTAAAACCTCATAAATGTGTGCGGAGTGGCCCAGCCAGCCGCCTCACATATGTCATGGATAGAAACCCCTGAAAGGAGGGCTCTAGAGGACGCCATGCCTCTGGTGGAGTGAGCCCTCACGGCCATAGGTGAAGGCAAATTGCGCACCTGATAGGCCAGGGAAATAGTCTGAACGATCCAGTTGCTGATGGTCTGCTTAGAGGCGGGAAGCCCCTTCTTGGGAGACCCAAAACACACCAGCAACTGGTCCGACTTCCGCCATGAGGAGGACTTCTGGATGTAATACTGAAGTGCTCTGACAGGGCAGAGCAGATGAAGTCTCTCCTCATCCGCCGTCACATGAGGCGGAGGATGAAATGCCTGCAGAACCAAAGGCCGTGCCACATTAGATGGCACCTTGGGCAAATAGCCAGGCCTGGGGTGAAGGATGGCCTTAATGTTGCCGGGAGCAAACTCCAAGCACTCATTGGAAATAGAGAGCGCCTGGAGATCTCCTACCCTCCTCAGAGAAGTAATAGCCAACAAAAAGACCACCTTGAAGGTCAGGTTCTTGGCCTCAGCCGACTCCAATGGTTCGAAGGGGGCCTCGGCCAGCCCTTCGAGCACCACTGCCAGGTCCCAAGAGGGAACCCTGGTGCGAGTCGCAGGTCTCATCCTCCAGGCTCCACGGAGGAAACGTACGACCAGGTGATGCCTCCCCAGAGGACCATCACTCAGAGGAGCGTGGAAAGCCGCAATGGCAGCCACATAAACCTTGAGTGTGGACGGGGTAAGCCCGGCAGAAAAGCGGTCTTGGAGAAACTCCAGTACTGAAGCCACTGGGCAGTTAACTGGGTCCAAATCACGCTCTCTGCACCAAATGGAAAATACATTCCACTTAAGGCCGTATAATTTCCTCGTGGAGGGAGCTCTGGAAGTTAGTATAGTCTCAACTACTTCTGCTGACAGGCCGGCTTCTAGGTACTGTGCCCCCTCAGGGGCCAGACCCACAGTTTCCACAGCTCGGGCCGAGGGTGGAGAACTGAGCCCCCCGCCTGAGACAACAGGTCCCTCCTCAGAGGGATCTGCCATGGCGGGCCTGCCAGAAGCAAGATGATGTCCGAGAACCATACTCGGGCCGGCCAAAACGGGGCTACTAATAGTAGGCTGACTCCGTCCTGACGGACCCTTTCCAGAACTGCTGGGAGCAGAGCGATTGGGGGAAAGGCGTACAGACGCAGCCTCGGCCACGTCTGCACAATGGCATCCAACCCCAGCGGGGCTGGATGTGTGAGGGAGAACCACAGTGGACAGTGTGTCGTCTCTCGAGACGCAAATAGGTCCACTTCCACTGGGCCAAACCTCTCGCATACTAACTCCACCACCTCGGGGTGGAGTCTCCATTCCCCGGGCCTCAGCCCCTGCCTCGACAGCATGTCTGCTCCCTGGTTCTGGTCCCCCGGGACATACATCGCCCTGAGAGACGACAGTCTCCGCTGGGACCACAGGAGGATCTGATGCGCCAGTCTGCACAGAGGGCGCGACCTCAGACCCCCCTGATGATTTAAGTAAGATACCACCGACATGTTGTCGGATCTTACTAGGACATGGCGACCATGGAGGTCTGGCAGAAAGCTCCTCAGAGCCCGGAACACCGCCAACATTTCTAGGCAATTTATGTGCCAAGAGGAATGTTGGTCCTGCCAGAGACCTCTCGTAAAACGGCCGTCCATGACCGCGCCCCAGCCCGTGAGGGAGGCGTCTGTCGAAATAGATATCCGGTGACACGACGCTCCCAGCCTGGGACCCTGGGACAAGAACCAAGGCTTCTTCCAAATTGATAGGGAACGAAGGCATCTGCGCGTAACCCTTATCAAGCGGAATGGATTTCCCCTCGGGGAAAACCCCTTGGCTCTTAACCACCACTGCAGGGCTCTCATGTGCAGCAGGCCAGAAGGTATCACGCTGGACGCTGCTGCCATTAGACCCAACACTCTCTGAAAGTGTTTGACAGTGACGGCCTGGCCTAGCTTTATCCTGGACACTGAGGTCAGGATAGACTCGATCCGAGCAGGAGACAATTGTGCCTGCATCGTGACTGAGTCCCACACCACTCCCAGGAACGTGGTTCTCTGGGCTGGTGTCAACACGCTCTTCTTCGTGTTGAGTCTCAACCCCAGGCTCTGGATGTGGGCGAGGACGACATCTCGATGCCGAATCGCCAGCTCTCTCGACTGTGCCAGTATTAACCAGTCGTCGATGTAATTGAGCACCCTGATGCCCTCGAGCCTCAGGGGTGCTAGAGCTGCATCCATACACTTGGTAAAGGTGCGAGGGGAGAGTGCTAGGCCGAACGGAAGAACCCGATATTGGTAAGCTTCGCCCCCGAAAGCAAACCTCAGGAACTTTCTGTGAGATGGAAGGATGGAGATGTGGAAGTAGGCGTCTTTTAGATCTATCGTGACAAACCAATCCTCGGATTGGATTTGATTCACGATAATGGGAATAGTGAGCATTTTGAACCTGAATCTCCTCAGAGACCGATTCAGATGCCTCAGATCTAAAATTGGACGCAACCCTCCATCCTTCTTTGGAACTATGAAGTACCGGCTGTAGAACCCGGACTCTCTGACTAGTGGGGGAACACGCTCTATGGCCCCTTTTTCTAGCAGCGAGTTGACTTCCTGTCCCAACACCAGACCCTGCTCTGGGCGCACTAACGTCCAGACCACCCCGTTGAATTTCGGTGGGCGGACCTGGAACTGTAGTCTGTACCCAATTTCCACAGTGCGCAGGACCCATGGAGAAATATTCGTGAGGTTTTGCCATGCCTCTGCGAAATTCACCAAGGGAACCAGCCCCTCGGGGCTGGTGTCCAGTGTTTTGTGTAAGCCCTTGGCGGCACCCTGAAGCGGAAGACCGGCAGGGGAAAACCGACAACGACCCACAGTGTGCGAGCGCGAACGCTGTCTGACTGCAAGCCTTTGGGGCAGAAAAGACAGCGTGTGCTCGCTGGAAGCTGGCGCGTCCCGATGCGTCAGAGACGGCGGGATACTGACGCCAGCTTCCTGAGGGCCCGACGAGAGAGGGGACCTCGGTCGCTCTCTCTCGGGGGGGGCGGCCCTTGGAGGTCCCACAGAAGTTAGGACCTCTTTCCCTTCGCCTTCCTGGACTGGATGACGGTCCTCAGATCCGTCCTTCCAGCAGGCTGTGGGTGAGAGCGCTGCCTAGGGTCCCAAGCTGCTTGAGGGGGACCTCTAGAAGCGACACTCCCTCTTTGGCCCTGGCGATAGGAGCTGGATGACGGCTGTGGCTGTTTTGACCCTCTAGCAGCCGACTTCCTAGACCTCGACCGGCGAGGGAGATATTGCCTAAACGCTTCACTCTGCTTTTTAGTGTCCTGAAATCTGTCGACGACAGCATTAACCGCCTCGCCGAACAGACCGGAGGTACAAATGGGTGCATCAAGAAGAAAAGCCCTGTCCTTCTCCTTGATGCCAGAGAGATTAAGCCACAGATGCCTCTCCGTGGTTACCAGAGCTGACATGGAGCGGCCGATGGCGCGGGCCGTCTCCTTGGTAACCCGGAGAGACAAGTCTGTGGCTTTACGAAGCTCGGCAACATCCTCCCTAGTAGGACCCTCGCCCTGGTCCATGTCTTTTAAGAGGTCGGCCTGGTACGCCTGCAGAATGGCCATCGTGTGCAGGCTCGCACCAGCCTGACCTGCCGCCATATAGGCTCTGCCCACCAACGCAGATGTAGTGCGACATGGCTTGGAGGGCAACGCCGGCGTCTTAAGGGACGATGCAAGATCGGGTGAGAGGTAACTGGCTAAAGCTTCCTCAACCCGAGGCATCGTTCCATAACCATTCTCTCTAACCCCCATAATGTCACTATAGTTCAACATCGGGGGGTTAGACAGGCGCGCTGAAAAGGGCCTGTTCCAGGATTTACACAACTCGTTGTGTAAATCCGGGAAGAATGGTAGAGACCGTCGTGGAGGATGTGCACGGTGCTGCAGGAAGCGCTCGTCGAGTTTACTTCTGACTCGCTCTTCCTGCCTCTCCTGTGGCCAACTAATATGTAGTTTAGTCACAGCCCGTGTCACCACCTCCAAAAGCTCATTATAGCTGGGCGCAGTTTGTGTGTGTGTGTGTGCTTCATGCAGATCCCCCTCCACAATGCTGAGCACATCTAATTCCTCGGAATCAGACAGCTGCAGCACTGGGTCTACATCCCGAACGGGAGAAGCCGCGGAGCGGGCTCCCGAACGGGGGATAGGGGAATCTGAGCTTTCAGATGAGGATTGGGAAAGTGCCTCGGCAGTCCCGACCCCCTCTGAAAGCTCCCTTTGCGAACCCCACGATCTAAGTCGCCGCATCGCCTCGGCAGATGCGGGACCTGAACCGCGGGGAGCGCGCATCTGGCCATCCTCAGAAAATAAAGCCAGACGGGAACGCAGCACTCTCATAGAAAGAGAATCACAGTGGCCGCAAGCAGCCCCCTCGAGAGCTGCTTGGGCGTGCTGCATTCCTAAGCAAGCCACACACATCTCGTGTGTGTCCCCAGCCGTGATAAAGCGAGGGCACGGGAACACACAATTTTTAAACTGCTCACTCATTCTCAAAATAGATCAGAACTGAGACAAACAACACCAAATAGGACAAACTGATTTCAACACAACACAGAGCGCTTGCTGAATAGCAAAAAGCTGACATTTTCTGTGTGCCGGCGTGCTTTTGTACACATCCGCTTATGCCGTCACACGCTACGTCATCACGCAACGCCAATAGGATTGGATTCGGTTTCATTCATAAATTCAGACGTGCTACGCTGAAGGGCGTTCCCCTAGTGTCGTCACCGACGCAGTTCGAGTTCCCTCGAAAGGGAACTCATTTTTTGAGGTATCGACCTCAAATTTGGAACACAACTTGTTTAGATTGATTTAACTTGCTTTGATTTTCTCAGTTTTTGAGTAAAACGTTTTTTTCGGAATATATATATTTCATATCAAAATTGTAATAGAATATTTTATGCATTTTTTCAAAATAATGAACTTAAACTTCTATAACTTCACTCTAAAAAATGCTGGGTTGTTTCAACCCAAATTTGGGTCAAATATGGACAAACCCAAATGTTGGGTTGAAAATGTAATTAAAAAATTTACAGTTGAAAGTGAAAGTTGAAGTTGGGTTAAAATTTAAAATTACATTTTTAACCCAACATTTGGGTTGGTCCATATTTGACCCAAATTTGGGTTAAAACAACCCAGCATTGTTTAGAGTGTTTTTGTTTCACTTTCTTAAACTTTTTTCTTTCAATCTGCCAAGTGTATTTAAAAAATAACAAAACTCTGTCTGTGTCTGTGCTCCAAAGCATTCAAGATTTCAAGAATTCACTATTAACTATTCCTTATATATAATTTAGCACCATAAAAGTACAAAATATTAAATAAAAAACAGTATCAAACTAAATTATAGAACATTAATTTCATTGAAAAAAAGGTCATTTTTGAACCCCATGTGAGCAGAACCAGAGTGTTAAGTTAAAAGTTTTATTTGTCACATTTATACCACCAATGCACTTGCTGACAATGACAATGCTGAAGCATTTATCAGTATATCATAACTACTAATTCTCTAGCACATATGGCCTGTATATGATATACTGCCATCACATGTTATCGGAAAATTAAACTTCCCACTTCTGATGTCGCAATTGCGAGTTTGTCACATTCAAGTTATTTGTTGCTGGATAAGGTATGCCTATGGATTCTGACTTAAATATGAATAACTGTCAACCATACATTCTACTGTATAGTTTTACCATGCTATCTAAAAAAATATATATATTTGTAAATATGCATTACTTTAATGACAAGACAAGGCGATGTAGCTGTTGTGGAAAAAAAATAATAAAGACTAGCAGTCACAGCAGCAATCGTTCTCCACTCTGCATGTTTAATTAAAGTTTATGGCATGGCCAACTAGGTTTCCCAGTAATAAATATGTCTTGAGAGGGTGTTCATGTCCAATTTTCAACTAGAAAACTTGTATTTAAGATAATTCCGGGAAGGTAGCATTAGTAGTGTTTCCCAAAAGCATTGTCAGCCCAAGTTGATCGTGAAGACCATTGCCACCAATGTTCTCTACGGTCAACTTAGCTCACAGTGGTTTTAGGAAATGCAGCCCAGGCTTTTTGGCAGATACTCAGGGTACACTAATCACTCTATTTTCCAAAGTTTGAGTTGTACCATAGATTCTTTGCATATGCTTGCCCTCTCTAATGACCATTGATACTGAATGTATAATCAGACATGGTTTTCTATTGAAGGGGTCTTGACATTACAAGTGAACAGCACTTGTCTCTTGACATTACAAGTGAACAACAAGGAAATGTATGTCAGCAAGGAAATGTATGTCATATACATTTCCTTGCTGTTCACTTGTAATGTCAAGAGTAGTTTTTTGCTCAAAAAGTATTTATATTGTAAAGTTATATATTGTATATTTGCAAACCTTGAGTGATTCTTCATGCCATGAGCCCTTTAAATTATGGTTTAAAAGTCCATCTGCCATTGTAACTTTTTGGAAAACCATATGTTTTTCAAACTCCTCCTAGGCTGTTCCTTGGATTGTCACCAAATGTGGCTCTGATTCATTGTTAATCATTAATAACAATAAAATACCACCCGAGAGAGAGAGAGAGAGAGAGAGAGAGAGAGAGAGAGAGAGAGAGAGAGAGAGAGAGAGAGAGAGAGAGAGAGAGAGAGAGAGAGAGAGAGAGAGAGAGAGAGAGAGAGAGAGAGAGAGAGAGAGAGAGAGAGAGAGAGAGAGAGAGAGAACCCTAAATCACTGCAACACATTTGACATATTGATACAAAACTCTACCATTGACCATACTAAAACCATATGAATTTGTTGACGGCACTATTTATTCCTCAAAAGCAATTTGATTACATTGTAAGTATTTCTGATTTTAGCTTCTATTCTAAAATATTTTAGAAATGTTTAAGGAGTCAGTTCATTACCTTAGCAGACATGCAAGGCTCAACTTCTTTTGTCTTTCATTCAGAGCATTAACTTTGCAAGTGTACTGAAGAGTATTGCATGGCCTTTAGGCATTGGGCCTATTAGAGCAAACTTGCTGGACACTTCTGCTCCAATTTATGTGCTACTAAGAAGTCAGAAGTCTTTGTTTACACTGCACAGAAATTAGATTTTGTATTCAGTCTTTAATTTGTCATTTTGGAAGAGATGAGATCTGATGGATCTGTATAGACAGTGCAGGCAATGTCCAGTGTATCTACATCATTTAGTAATAATGTAAATGTCAGCACAATGCCAAAAGACTTTCTCTTACAGTAGTTTACAGAAGCTGCCAGTGTGGTTTTACAATTGGCTCAGGGGAAATGATAGGGGGGGGGGGGGGGGGGGGGGGGGGAACAAAATACACTGTTTATTATAAAAAGATTTTCAAAATCGTTAGCAAAGAAATGCAGAAATCCACACCACATGAACCAAACAAAGTCACCATTAGCCATGTGGCAATCTCAAGTTAAGTCACATTTATTAACATAGCACTTTATACAATACATAGTTTCAAAGCAGCACCACAGAAATAAACAGGAAAATCAGTGTTGCAAAATTTAACAATTATGAAATGACTTCAATTTCAGCTGTAAACCCAGCTAACAAGGAACATTCTCTGATCTTTTGCTAACGTTCATCTCTCAAAGTTATGAACAAAAGTTCTTCCAGTAAGATAAATAGAATGTGCATTCAAAGTTATCTTGTTCTCAAAAAAAAAACAATATCTAAACATCGTTCATGAAACGTTTTCTCCTGAAATATTTTTGTTGGATGTTCGTCTAATTTTTTTTTTTTTACCTTTTCTACTTGTTTCGGAATGTTCTGAGAACATTCAAATGTAACATTCCCCTAATGTTTGCAAAATGATGACGTTTGACGTTATGTTGGAATAACTAAAGTAATGAGATCTCACCTGAGAGCCCAATCACCTTCGAGTGTAAACTAAACAAGCCAATCCACAATTGAAGTGCGAGATTTTGCAACTCACGCTCCACCCCCGCAGCGGTGGGTACATATACGAAAGCGTAATGCATCGCACATTCAGCTTTACGCTTTGGAGCTGAGCGGTTCAATTGTTCCTGCTCTATCCAGTTACCTGAAAGAGAGTGAAGATTACGAGTGTCTGCAGTGCTCTTGCGGAAGAGGTCTTTGCTTCCGGTGTTGGTGTGACGGTGCTGCAGCGGTGGTTGCGACTTCAATGAGATTCTGCTGTTCGCATACAGCCTAAAAGAGCTTCTCTGCAAACTGCAGGCTGCACTATAATCCTGCAAGCTGTTCCGTGGCCATTTCCCCTGTGAGCTTCAACACTGTGAAAGAGTGTGACAGGGAAAGTCTAGGTTACGTATGTAACATTACGTCCCGTCGCCACAATTGCTGTATCACCGCTGTGTGGCTGGGTCACCGGCTCGGCTCCTCTGCGAAAACCTTAAAGTGCACTGCATCCATTTATACCCGCGCTGCGGGGCGGAGCACGAGATGGAAATCTTGCACGCCACTGTGGCTTGTTTAGTTTACACTCTAAGGTGAGATCCCGTTACGTCAGTCACTCCGACGTAACTTATCAGTTCCCTCCTTCAGGGAATGGGGGTTACATGCGTAACCTAGACATTATCTTAATGTTCATATAACCAAGAAAAAGATTTTAATACATTTTGTTTTAAACTGGATGTTTTGAACATTCAGAGAACATTTAGAAATAATGTTTTCATAGCTTAATGGGAATCTTAGCAAAACATTCTTAGTTCTTTTGTTAGCTGGAAAGCAACTATATTATATAATCATTATTCAGCTCAGCTTCAATACCACTGTCGATGTTGCAGTGTACATCAATTTTGAAACATATTCAGTTACATTCAGCTACAAATCAGCTCTACAGAAGGAAATGGTGTCATTATTCGGCTCAAGTCAGACCGTACTAGACTCAAAGCAAACACAAATCTTTACAGAGTCCTGGCTGGATTGTCCTTCCTTCAAATGTACAAAGGCTAATTCACCCCAGGCCTCGCTACCGGAATCAGGGTGCCATCGATGTTGCCAATCACCCTAGGAATGTTGGCAGAGTGTTGTTCGGCCAAGTGAATTTCTTGAGGCATTTTGGGGAAAGCTTAAGATTCATAAGCCATAACAGTAAAGGTGATACTGCTGTCCTAGCCTTGCTGACTGAAGACTTGCTGAGCTCCAGACCATTACCAAACACCTCCATATAAAAATCTCAAAGAATAATAATGCAGCACAACTCATCTCAGTTCTGTAGCTTCCCTGTAGCCCAAGCAGTAGGCCTAAAGAACATGGCAAAAGCAACGCCATGGTCATGGGTTAAATTCGGAAAGCATGAACTGAAAGGATTGTAAAACTAAGATTTGTAAAACACTTCTGTTGTTGAGGTTCTCGTTGAATGTGGCCCTCTGATGTTGTGGTTTCATGTTCTGTAGCATTTGAAGGATCTTTGTCTATTGGGATTTTGTCACAATGAATTGAATTCAATTGAATAGAGCAGGGATTCCCAAACTTTTTGTTAGCCGACTCCTTTAACATTGAATATTTTTTTTAAATAACCCACTGATTTTTTAAGCTTGTGTTTATAATTTAAAAACACATTCACATGTTCAAAAAATAATAATATTTGATCATTCTAAAAACTAAAATGCGGACAAAATTTAATATTTTACATTATTATGATTTAAATGATTAATAGCTTTTATCACCCCACGAACCACCAGGCATCCGCAAACCCCCTTTTGGGAAACCCTGGGAGAGTGAAGCAGTCATTGATGTACACAACCTGACTTCTGGGTCTTCTTCTGTGCTCAAGCTGTAGGTGTCTGTGTAAAGCTGCCATTGCTGAGCACTTTGAAACACACATATAGTGTTTTTATAGGTAAGTCATTAGTAAACCTGCTACGGATGCAACTGAGTGATGAATGGAAACACTTTGCTGTCTAATAATCAGGAATCGAAATGAACTAGCTATACATGAGTGATTTATCATATTTTTTGTGGCAGTAATAAACCACAGTTTAACTGGATTGTTTCTCATATTGTAATTGGATTCTTAATAGGTTTTTAATTGTAATATAGCCTTTTGTCATGCTGTTTAATTTTTTTTTCATAGTTTAATACTTTGCCTTGAGACAAGAGAATAGCCAAAGCTTTCTCTTCATCTGCAGTCAGAGGAGGAACAGCATTTGCACCACCAGCTGGCTTAGTTGCCTCTCCTTTACAGGCTGGAGCCTTCTGTTTTGTGACACTAGCAAAGTCCCTCCACCTCCTCAGTGCTTTATACGTATCCATGGCCAGCTGTTGTTTATGATTTTTTTTACCTCCTCCAAAAACACGTTAAGTTCAGTCTTTGAAAATTGTGTTTTCTGTGTAATTTTTTACACAGCGTTATGTTTTGTTTCTTTAGTACAACTTGGATAGTAAAGTTGTAATAAAGAAACCCTGCTGAAAATTCCAGCATGGATTCCATGGTTTATGCTGGTTAGTGTTGGTATAGTGCTGGTCCAGGCTGGTTTATGCTGGTATAGTACTGGTATAGCTAGTGAACCAGCATATTTATGCTGTCCCTCAAGCAAAACGGAGCTGGTGAAGCTGGTTTACCAGCATGGTCTGGCAGGGTTGAATGTGAGTAGTCCAGCTCTCTGTACGCAAGCAGTGTTTTGGGGACAAGCAATTTTTTTGCTTGCATATTTCTAAATTCAACACATTAATCATGTAAAGAACAATGTAAAAAACAATATAATGTTAGTAGCGAACTAGTACAATGTAAAACAAAAGAAACCAATATTTAATTAATAATTATATTAAATAACACCAAATGGAAACCTTTACAACTTCATAACAGTTATTAGAATTTGAACAAACGAAAAAACTAAATATGGTATGAAAAGAGGTGGGGTTTGGGTGATTGAGAGGAAAAGAAAAGAAGTAGAGAAGCAGAAGCGAGAGCCTGGTCGGGAAGTTTGGAAGCAGCGTCTGGAAAAGTCAGGGGAAAACGAGGGCGTTGTTTCAGCGTGTCGTGAAGGTACTCTGTGGGATTTTTTTCCATGTGGAAAGTTCCAATTTCTGCGTTGTGAAATGATGGAGAGGGGACGTGCATTCATGGAGTAAGAGAGTAACTGAACGAGCTGAAATCTGAACGCCGCCTGTGAAAAACCAATGCCTAAAGTAGTTTTTGACCCAGTGAAGTTGCAGAACCTGTGAGTGCTGGTTCCTTCTGTGACTCTTTCCCAACGTGTGATCACCAAAAGACTTTTTGAAAATAAATGTTTTAAGGTGCATTCTGAACATGGGCAGGGATGGGGCAGAGCGGACGTGGAGTGGTAGACTGTTCCAGAGTTTTGGAGCATTTGGAGAGAAAGCCCTGTCCCCAAAAGTCCGCAACCTGGTGCGGGGGGTGTCCAGCAGGTCCTTGTCAGAGGACTGCAGGGAATGTGACTGAGTGTATTGACGGAGGAGGTCTGTGAGGTATTTTGGTGAGAGTCCATGGAGAGATTTGTAAGTGAGCAGAAGGATCTTGTAGGTGATGCTTGACTTGACTGGCAACCAGTGGAGCTGTTGGATGATGGGAGTGATATGCTGCCAGGGCTTTGTGTGGGTTAGAATGTTTCTGAGGTGGTAGAAGGCAGCCTTGGTGATGTTGTTGATGTGGGACCGGAAAGATAGAGTGGCACCTGTGGGCGGAAATGCCTTGTTGATGCCAGAGGTCAGAGGAGAATGGCCAGACTGGTTCGAGCTGATAGAAGGGCAACAGTGACTGAAATAACCACTCGTTACAACCGAGGTATGCAGCAAAGCATTTGTGAAGCCACAACATGCACAACCTTGAGGCGGATGGGCTACAACAGCAGAAGACTCCACCGGGTACCACTCATCTCCACTACAAATAGGAAAAAGAGGCTACAATTTGCAAGAGCTCACCAAAATTGAACAGTTGAAGACTGGAAAAATGTTGCCTGGTCTGATGAGTCTCGATTTCTGTTGAGACATTCAGATGTTAGAGTCAGAATTTGGCGTAAACAGAATGAGAACATGGAACCATCATGCCTTGTTACCACTGTGCAGGCTGGTGGTGGTGGTGTAATGGTGTGGGGGATGTTTTCCTGGCACACTTTAGGCCCCTTAGTGCCAATTGGGCATCGTTTAAATGCCACGGCCTACCTGAGCATTGTTTCTGACCATGTCCATCCCTTTATGGCCACCATGTACCCATCCTCTGATGGCTACTTCCACCATGTCACAAAGCTCTAATCATTTCAAATTGGTTTCTTGAACATGACAATGAGTTCACTGTACTAAAATGGCCTCCACAGTCACCAGATCTCAACCCAATAGAGCATCTTTGGGATGTGGTGGAACGGGAGATTCGCATCATGGATGTGCAGCCGACAAATCTGCGGCAACTGTGTGATGCCATCATGTCAATATGGACCAAACTCCCTGAGGAATGCTTCCAGCACCTTGTTGAATCTATGCCACGAAGAATTGAGGCAGTTCTGAAGGCAAAAGGGGGTCCAACCCGTTACTAGCATGGGGTACCTAATAAAGTGGCCGGTGAGTGTATATATATATATATATATATATATATATATATATATATATATATATCACAATATAAAAACGAGTGGCATTTATTTAAAGGAAATGTAGCATAAGCACACTTTTCAATTAAAACATTTCTGAAAATGTCACAAAATGTTAATAAGGTTTAAAAATATATAGATATAACTGTATATTCTTCGAATTGAAGCCTTGGACACTTCGTGGTTGTTGATTGTTAACAGGGGCGGATTAACCATTAGGGCAACTGGTCACTTGCCCAGGGGCACATGACATCTAAGGGGCCCTGCGCACCGTCAAATATTATGTTAGATCACGTTATAAACGCAGTCCTCACTTTCCTAATTATATGCATATTTTTGCAACCCATCAAAATATAATGTTAAATCGCGTCAAAAACAGCGTCTGTATTCCTGCGCAGTGAGCGAGAGCGAGCTATCATGTCGACTCGCGTGGGTGACTTGACGCTCTGAAATTTGAAGTGATGGAGAAGCAGTTGCCTAACATAAAGGTCTCGACTGTTTAGCGTTATATTTTGCCAACGAAGTCAAATTGAAACTGTGATATTGCTTCGTGCCGTTATAAAACAGCAAAAGACTTTAAGTAGCCTATTCTGTTTGTGCTGCGTGATTTAAATAGAAGTGCGCACTTTGCTCACGCGATCAGCATGGTGATCTGGTGTTTTCTCCAAAATGAAAGCTCAAGGGTTTATTTCTGGCAATTAAAGAAATTAGGACAAAAGTATTGTACTTTTCCTATACTGTGTAATGTAATGCAAAATACTTTTAGGCTACATTTATAGGAGGTATATGATTTTACGTCATAGGAATAATTATATAAATCATTATTATAATAATTATTTGGCATCCTAAAACACCAGTGATAATGTAATGCAGACTGAGACTCTATATCATAACTAAAAAGATGTTTGAGCCCTCTTTAATGTCCAGGTAAGTCAATGCTTTTTCTTTGTTCAATGTGCACAGTTCATGGGTTAAAGCCGGTTGAAGCTCTTAATTGTGAGCTCTCAAAGTGCACCAGATTGATGCATTTAACCTTAAAATGTACAAAATTTTCTTGCGGGGGAGCATGCCCCCGAACCCCCCTAGAGGGATAGAGTTCCACCCAACATAGTTTTATAAAATACTATGGGAAACACAGATCATTTATGAAGTAATATGTACAACAAAGTTCCTTTTAAGTCAGTAATACAGTTAATGCCAAATTAAAATGTCCTTGGACAAACTACATTTGGCTTGCCTAAGGGGGGGCCTACCAGACATTGTGCCCAGGGCCCTCTGAATTCTTAATCCGGCCCTGATTGTTAATGTGATGAATGTGTTTTTTTTCTGATGGGACACCTTTTCATTGTTATTTTAGTATCATATATCTAATTTTTTTCCATTTTAACATTTTGAATAAGTTTAATTTTGTATTTTCAGTTTTTATTTTAATTTTAGTTAAAGTTTTAGTAATTTTGTTGTGTGTCATTTTTGTTAGGTCTATATAGTTTTTGTTCATTTTGAATTAAATTTTAGTTTTTGTTATTTTAGTAGATCAATTTAAGCTAAATGAAATGGAGAAATTTTGCTTTGACAATTAGCTGAAATAATAAGCTTAGTCCCCCTGTAGTCAATAATTGTATCCATTAAAACTCATCTTTGATCACCAAAATTATATATTTAAAAGTTTTTTGCTTGAAAAAAAATATTCATGTCTTAAAATAGCTTGAATGTAACTCTACACCCTTGCCTCATTTAGTATACCATGAATATGCAGATTAGCCCCACCTCCACTCACTCACACCAGCTCAGAGATCCACTCGTTGATGATCACACGTTGACGTGATTGGTTACAAGGGAGTTTGTGATGTCAGAAACACCAGCGATTTCAAACCGTGTTTTTGAGACTGTCTTTGGTTCACTGCAGTTTTAAGGAGAAAATACTCAGCAATGGTGTTGACATGAATTGTCACATGGTTTGTCTTAAAGCATTAAAAACACCACATAGACATATAGTATAAACAACTTTAAAAGCTTGATTTTCACCACAAGGGGACTTTATTATTTAATTGATTTTGAAAGGATAGTTCACCCAAAAATGAAATTCTGGCATCATTTACTCGCCCTCAAGTTGTTCCAAACCTGTGTATTTTTCTTCAGCAAAAGAAGATATTTTGAAGAATGTTGATAACCAAACAGTGACTTCCATAGTATGGAGGGGGAAAAAAAACTACTGTGGAAGTCAATGGGGCCTATCAACTGTTTGGTTACCAACATTCTTCAAAACATCTGCTTTTGTGCTTCATCTACTTCTTCTTTTTTTGCAGTTAACGTGTCTTTTCTTCTTGGCCTGTTTTTGTATGATCCTGCTGAACCAATTCACTTGTTGTCCATTGGTCATGTCTTAATTTAGCAATTTCTAGTATTGCATTAGTATTGCATCCTTCTCATGAGCATTTAATCATTTTTGACTTTTCAGTGTCAGTTAAACTCTTTTTTGGCCCATTTTACCTGTAAAAGAAAACCTGCTTAATAATTATGCACACCTGAATATAAGGCGTTTTTCCACTTCCAGCCTTCCTTAACAATTATATATCACTTATAAATGATTAAATACTAAATTAATAGTGCACGTGAAGATATTTGGGGATGCCTCCTATTGAAGATACGCTTGCGGGCTATCTTTCACAGAGTGAATCAACCACTTATTGAAGGCTCTGAGCCTGCCGTCTAGCGTTTAGATGTCAGGGAGTATGCGGCTGTGCATACGATAAGATGTTGCAGGCATACCAGATGGATCCGTAGCCAATCAGGCTCCTCCTAGAACACAGATAAGGGAGGGCACTAGGAGAAAAAGACTAGATCTGAAGGAAGTAATTGATAGGATACAAACTTGATTGAATCGCTGTGGAGAAGTAACATCCCTCCTCTTTCCACCCGGGTTGCGCTTATATCAGGCCCCGAGGCTGGACTGAGGATGTAAATGGACATTTCTTGTTCTGTTAGAATACTTTTTAGAATTGGTGCTTAGCAGTTCCAGCTCTGTGGTGAGCTGGAATTGCTCTCCTTGGGTGGGACATATTTAACTTAGGGTTGAGTGAGGTGGGCTAAAAAAGCAAAAAGCGCCCACTCCAACAATAGTTGGATTAGAAAGAAGGGCCCTTCTCCCCTTAGGGTACTTCCTCAAAGTAGAGGCAGCTGTGAACTTGGATTATTATTGGATTAACCACAGTTGGGTTTTAAATAGACCCGTAGTTGACCCTGGTAGTAAATAATTCTAACGAGTTGAGGATGTTCGCCTGGGGGTATCCCTCCTTGTTTTCTGTCACTGACTATGGCTAGAGCTAATTTAATCAAGTATGGGTTATGACAGGTCCAAAAAGTGTGTTGAGAATGTTGAGCTGCCTCAACATCTTTAAGTAGGATAGCTACTTATTAAGTAACTACTCCATTTTAAAAGGGCAGCAGTATCAAAGGCTATAGCTAGCACTTAGTAGGCTTCCTTTGGCTGTTTTTCAGGGTTGAATTTAGAGTAGAACCCTCCCGCACTGTCAGGGGTTTTAAATTAGGGTCCTCTGCTTCCCGTTACAGCCTTTACCAATCCATGTAGAACCTGACAAGCAGAGGTAATTTGCCTTATAGCATCCCTTTTGTTTATTGGGCACCTTTGGGAGTGCTGGGAGTCTCTAGAACCAGGCAGGGCGTGAGCACTTTCCCCTGATTGTTCGGGTATAGAGCTGAATCTCCCCTGCGGCTCCCTGGGGGTTTGAGTTTTTAGGAATAGGATAGTGGGTACTTGTTCCCTATTTTTCTCCCCCTAGAGGTAGTGGGCCAAGGTGTAGCGTGGCCACATACGGGTTGTATAGTTATACTGATGTGAAGTATTTTAATTATTATTATAAAGACAGCTGGTATTATATATCTATTATGTGTTTATTGCCAGTATTTGTGTTTTGAGCTCCCATTTTTACTCACGCGAGAGTTATGCCCGGGGAATTCCTCTTGACGTCAGTCGAATCAGGAAGATGACTTCCGGTTAAAAGGAGCCGGCAAACGAGCATTCGGGAGCAACACTTTGGTGCTCATGGGGATAGTGAGCAACACTTTGGTGCTCATGGGGACAGTGATCGATCGTTGAACCAAAACCCTATCCAGCTGTTACAGACTGTGACTGAAAGACTCGTTGTGGATTTATCGATACTTTGGTGGATTTTTTGCCCTGGAGACTTCGTCACAGAACAACGCTGCTTCACGTTTAGCTCCTGGACCTAAACATATGTGCCGGTGAGGCCGATTCAACACACACACACATACAGTACGGGACTATTTCTTTTGTCCTCTTATACAATTATTGTTATTATTTTGTGTCTATTTTGGTCTCTTTCTATATGACTTGTATATACATTTCTGGTTACAGATGGTTGTTTGTTTTCACCTTATTGTCAATATATTTGGAAGTTAACTCGAGTTGTTGTTATCCAAGCCTCTTTCTTTAAGAAACATTCAAACAATATTTAAACGAAAGGTTGAGACCGTAAAAGTTTTGTGTATAATCACCTATAATATAGGCTGAGCGTTACAAAGGTATCAGTCTAAAATTATCTCCCTGGGCCAGTATTCACTATGAGGTGTGTCAAACAAAAGAGAATGATATAGCTACACCTTAGAGCCCTGATCTTGGGCCACATATTGCTTATGCCTGGCCCACAAGGGAGGGAGGAAGGTAGTAAAGTCCGGGACTTTCCTTCTTACGGAGCATAGAAGCTTGGGTAATGCCAGAGGGAAGAATACCACTTGACAGCTTCGATGAGTCTTAGGACGTGCCCTGTATGATTGACGAATCTGACCTCGGGTAAGTAAGACCGTAGAGTCAATTTATTCCATGCCCATTATGGTTGTGCATAGGTACAACTAATGAGGCAGGCATTCTTTTAGCATGGCGGAGTGGGTATTTGCTCCCCATAGCGTCAATCCAAGATGCAGTGTTGAGTTCCACTTCAAACTTCCCCTGAAAAGGGGAAAAAGACACTGTGACTCGTTGCTCACTGCAACTTCATGCATCCATAAAACATGAGACCAGTTACAAATAAATTAATTTTTAAAATAATCCAAATACATGTTAGGGCCATTGTATCTCACTAATATTTTCTTATTGTATGTTCTTTGAGTGCCTGATTCTTTTCAGAGGCTTTAGTGAAATGGACTTTAGACTCCCATGGAATGCACAAAATGAATGCAGTCTAATTTGCTGTGGATAGAAGCTTTTTTAGAAGCAAAATGCATGAATGTAAATGTAAGCTTTATTTGTTTCACTGGCTGCCGCTGCTCATGTCATAGATGAGGATAATTGCTAGTAAAGGTTTTAGAACTGCATGTGTGTGTTCTTGTTGTGACATCATTCTTTTCATGCTGCAATTTTCCTGCAGTTCCAGAGTGATTAATCACATGGCTTTTACAGCTCAGGTTATTGGCTCAAAAAGTAATGAGAAAAGATGCTATTGTGGTGTATGGGAATGTTGATACGTTCACTTTTTTTAAAATTCCTTCACCCATTTCACCTCTTCTCAGTCCTACAATTCTTGCTCTTTCTCTAGAGGCCTCATTTTCATTGCACTGGGTTTTCAGAGGTGATCCCTTTATGCATAGTGAAGTCATAATAGTGTTGTGAAAAATTTAGTAAATTGTGTTGTGTATGTTTTTTGGATTAACATTAGTTTGTGTTAATGGTTTTGAAAGAGTAAATCTTGGATAGTGGAAATTTGTGTATTGTTTTGGCTGTATTAATTATTTGCGGAGGACTGACCTTAAAGAGGTCATATTATTCCCTTTCTTGATTTTGTTCTCTTTTCTGGACATTATTGCAGCACCCTTCTTCCCAGTCTGTCTGTAACACTCTGTTTACTTCCTGTCTCTGTGGAGCCCCTCCTTCCAAAAGTGCAGTGTGCTCTGATTTGTTGGATGGTCCAGTGTGTTGTGATTGGTTAACCTCTTCGAGTGTGTTTGGCAATTGGCATGACCCTTACCATAACTGCAAGTTTTAACACACTACTAACGCAAAACAACCAGGCCTCACCACTTTTTGTTTGTATTTGTCTTGGGCAGGAATTATTTAAATGAGGAATACTGTGACATGTATGTTCCTGAAAGAAAACTCAAGACTACAATCAAGGCATTTTAGAGAGTTCAGAAACAGTGCTTACTGATATAAAGAATAACTCCCTTTGGAGTGACTTTGTGCTTTATAACTTTGCAGAACTTTTTCATGCTCAAACAGCAACATCACACACTAAAGAATGTTAAAAAAAGGAAAAAAGCAAAAATAGGTCCTCTTTTTCATGTTTAATTACAGGTGTTTTTTTTGTTTTGTTTTTTGGTGACTAGTCCCATAGGGCTTGTACACATTTAAGTATGATGCATGACAAGTATTTAAACAAAAATGCAAAAATGACACTTACGTCTCAACATTTTTACAGATTCAAGGACCCATTTCACAATATTTAGGTCACTTTTAAAAAATTCCTCACACAGTTCTAACATTCATGCTTGGCACAGTGTTTAATTCTGCATGTGAAATGCACTAACATTCCCAAAACACTTTTTAAATATCTCAAATCAAGTCATTCTTCAATAAAACTTGTCAACAAGTTGCACCAGCAGCCATATACTTCCTTGTGTTGCTTTGTAAAGGAACACGCCGACTTTTTGAGACTTTAGCTTATTCACCGTACCCCCCAGAGTTAGATAAGTCCATACATACCCTTTTCATCTCCGTGCGTACTGTAACTCTGTCTGACGCACCCACCGCTAGCCTAAAAAACACATGAAACACTATAGCTTTGTGCTAAGCTATAGCTTAGCACAAAGACTAGAAGTAAATGGCTCCAGCTAGCATACTGCTCCCAATAAGTGACAAAATAATGCCAACATTTTCCTATTTATATATTGTGATTTGTATAGTCACAGTGTGTACAAATAACAAGGTCATATGAGACACAGGCATCTTTTAACCGTATACATACTGGGAACAATATTCTCGGAAGGCGAAGCACTGCTAGGTTCCTGAGCACAAATAACAAGCAGGGTAAGTAACTGAAGTAACACACATGAAAGAGGACACGGAACGTGAGACAAGACACCACAAGGATAGTGATCAACTGACAACAAGAGGTAGACACAGCTGGAAATATAAAGGGTAAGAGAAACGAGCACCAGGTGGAGGAGATCAGCTTGTGGTTGTGCACACACACAGTGCTACCAGGCAGCACTGATTGCTCAAATCACAAGCTGCAGAAAATGACAGGACCATGACAACAGAGAAGAACCAGTGACGCACCCTGGCCCGTGACACATGCTTATCAGAATTATCGTATATAGCTTCAGGGGGCATTCATGTGTAACTTTCGAGTAGAAAACTCATAATTATAATTGGAAAACTGAGATAATGTTGATACCCGAGTTTCCATGTTGGAAGGGACCATACGTTTTCTCAGTCTCTAGGTACAGAGAAAAATATGAGCAGAGTGTGTGATGTTGTTGAGATCTATTCTGAATCTTTAGAGGAGACAAATGTGAGACCACCAGATTCTCTAGCTAAGGAGAAAAATCTGAGCACAATGTGTAATGTTGTTGAGATCTTTTCTAAAACTTTAAAGGAGACCGTTGTGAGAGTGTTAAGAGTTTTTGTCTCAGGAGACAAGTGTGAGAAGCAGGAGACTCAGACAAAAATTTCCATTTGATGTTAAAGTAATCTCATTTTTTGTCTAAGAGAAACATTTGAGATGGGAAATAGACCTCATTTTTGATTTTTATTTCCTCTGGGAACACTTGAATGGAACATGCTCCTATTATTTATTTTATTGTAAACATTTTGCTGAGATTTTTCAATATAATTACTGCAGAAATGCACAAAATGACCATAATGTTTAGAATGTTTTTAACAGTTTTGAAAGCAGTGTGTACAACACATTTGAAAATGTGTTGTATAATGCATATGTATTGTTTTGTAGGTGGAGTATAAATGGCAAAAAAAGTTTTTGGAAGATCATTAATGGTCATTGAATGCATTTTATGCCAAAGCAATGAAAAATGATCGACAGTTTAGCCCATATAGAAATGGATCCTCGACTCTCAGAAAATTGTACCTTTAGGGCTACAACAGCTGGTCACTGGGGCAGAACCCTTAAAGGGATGTCTTTGTACCTTATTTACAACTAAATACATTAAGGGTACTTATTAGTACTCTAAGGTAGCCTACTAATATGCACCCTTTAGGGTAAGTCATCCCTGTAAGGTTACTGCTCCAGTGACAAGTTGTTGTACTCCTAAATGTACACCTTTTGCACATTCCTTTCTGACAGTGGAGTAATTGCTAAAAAGTAATTAAAATGATATGGTAGTTAATTACAGATTGTTTGTTTTTTTCGCACATTTCTCAATAATGAGAACATATTTTTAAAACTGTTCAACTGAATCTCTACTAACATTTATACCAGCACAACAGATAAACTTAAATGACCTACAACCATCAAAACACTTCTCAGAATCAATGTATTCTGAAACACTTGCAATCTGTCTGGACGCAGTCTCTGTAATAATTTGTTACATTTATATAGGGCTTTTCTAGGTATTCAAAACGCTTTACATATGGAAGGGGGCATCTCCTCAACCACCACCAATGTACAGCATCCACCTGGATGATGCGATGGCAGCCATATTGCGCCAGAACGCCCACCACACACCAGCTTATTGGTGGAAGCCAATCAGTATATATGGGGATAATTAGGAGGTCCTGATGGACAGAGGCCAATGGGCAAATTTGGCCTGGAATTTGTAAGAGTCAGGACTTCGGTTTAACGTCTAATCCGAAGGACGGTGCTCTTTGACAGTACAGTGTCTCCATCACTTTACTGGGGCGTTAGGACCCACACAGACCACAGGGTGAGCACCTCCTCCAGCAGCAACCTAGTTTTCCCAGGAGGTCTCCCATCCAGGTACTGGCCAGGCTCAACCCTGCTTAGCTTCAGTGGGCAACCAGTCTTGGGCTACAGGGTGATATGGCTGCTGACTGGTAGGATGCAGCCTTCCTTTTGAGAAACACCCAGTCAAAGACTGTGAGTGAGGTGTGTGCTTAAATGTGGTGCTTTATTAGCGTGCTGATTGGTTATAGGTTCAGGTGCTCAGAACTCCGGGGATTGTGATCGTGAGGAAGTGACGGTGGAGCCGTTATCTCTTTGACATTAATAAGGTAAGCTTAATTTTTTTTTTTTTTTTACATATTCTGTATACCAAACTAATATCATGTTACAAAGAACAATGACACTTCACCAAGTTTAATGTGAAGTAATTCTTTAAAACCCTATTTGCATATATGATTGTGCATTATCTTACATTATTCACACTATTATATTGAAATTTTTAAGAAGATAATTATGTAACAGCCTATTCTCTGCTGTTTTAACGGGATTGTTTTTTTTGTTTTGTTTTTCAATATGGGTGAGGCATATTGAAGAGTTGACTCGTGTGATTAAACTCAGCTTTATTTAGCATTCCTGTTAAAGGGTCACTCCACCCATTTCAACATTAATCTTTATTGAAAGTGGGTTATATATGTAGTCGAAATGTAAAAGAAATTTTGAATTTGGTGCCCTCTTGACCGAGAAAAGACAGAAAATAACTTTAGGGCGCATTTGTATGTAAGACAACAACTCCCACAATGCACCACGTTGCACAGCTCCGCAAGCCACTCCCACTAATCCAGAACAGCGCAAACATCAGAGAAATCACTCTTCCGTCTACAAGAAGGCTAGCTGCTAAATGAGTTTGAAATTCATTTCACAAAAAATGTCTAGTTAGTTGGCTGTGGCGAGCAGGACGAGGGCGAGGGACGTGAGAGGACGACGCGAGTGATAATGAATGGCACCTGTGCAGCGGTCTCATATCTCTCACGGAGGAGCGGAAGCACAAAAGGAACAGGCCTGATTTTATGTTTTGTTTCTGTTGTGTGTGGCCAGCTGGCTTATACTTTTGTTTTGTATTTGTTTATTTTACTATTAAAATGTTTAAATGTTCGCCGGTTCCAGCCTCCTTCTTCCCACAACAACGAACCCCGTTACATTGGCAAACTCATTAGTGAATTACTCGTTTGTATTTCTTTCTATATGGTGAATTATTGCATGATACCTGGATTTTCAGTCAGGCGAAACTAGGATGGTTCACATCACAACACAAACGTCCGTGTGGTCGTCTGATTCAGAGATTTCGTCTAGGAGAAATTGCGATCGTTGAAATTCTTTGCAGCAGACGGACTCTATCTGTGTCCGTAGCGCACAGCGAGAGCACACGCACCAGCAGCCCGCCTCAGCTCGACCCAGTCCGGGCTCCTCGTTCGCGACAGGCAGCCGCCTCCTGATCCTCCATCAGCCTCAGCTGCTCTTCACTATATTGCGGCTCGTAAAGATAGCCACGAAGAGCGGATTCGAGCAGCAGAATTTCAAAATCCTCTACTTCCATATCATGTTTAGTTTCTTCCGTCATTGTCGTAACTTCTTATCTCCACAGCGCTTGTTAGCTTAGCTTATAAACAAGATGGCTGATATTGCTTTCAGTATCTGCAAGTGAAGTCCCACCCACTGATCTGTGATAGCTCTGTTAGCGCATTAGGCACAACCCCCTATGGGCGGGTTTGAAAGGGTGGGAATTTGTGCTTGTAGTCTATACAGAAATCCCCCCTTTTTACACTTCCTCCTACAATGACGTCAAATGACGATTTTTGCGTCATTGTAGGAGGAAGTGAAAAAGGTAAATAGTAGATTTCTCTCGTCTCAGGGGAAAATGAAAGAATGTTGCACGACCATTCAATAGTATGACTGGTTGTCTAACAATGGACCTCTTAATGCAAATGGGTGGAGTGACCCTTTAAGCTTTGATTCACTCCTCTTAAGATGACTATGGGTGAACCGCAGAATTGTTTTAGAATGACTGATTTCAAACAGGATTTCAGTTTTGGGACAAGCTGCAGGAGAGTCTGACTCCATTCACCCAGAACAAATTATGAAAGTGACCCACACTGGGAGACAATATGAAGGTGTGAGAGTCTGTGGCATCATATGGGGTTAGAGGAGAAGGATTTGTCACAAATACACAGACAGTTTCACTCTGACAGACACGGTTACTGACAATGCAAACAGAGTGCACTTGTAGTGCACTTGTAGTTTATTAGTATGTTTTTAAAAAACTGTAATTGGCCACTTAATGTATGAGTTTCTTTCTTCTGTTGAATACAAAATAAGATATTTTAAAGAATGTTGGTAATCAAAAAGTTGACGGTAGCCATTGCCTTCCATAAGTAGGAAAAAATACTATGGAAGTCAATGATTACCATCAAATGTCTGGCAACATTCTAAAAAAAAATCTTACTGGTTTGGAACAACATGAGGATGAGAAAATGATGACAAAATTTTCATTTTGGGTGAACTCTCCCTTTAAGTGTGCTTTAAGAGAATACACTAGGCTATATAAAACACTTAGGAATAGTTCACCCTAAAATTAAAATGAAGTCATCATTTACTCACCCTGATTCTTTCTTTTTCAGACCACAAAAGCAGAAATGTAATAAAAAAAAAAAAAATCCCACTCACTCTCGTCTATAATCGCAGTTAACAGCGACCAGCATCAAGCTTCTAAAAAAAGATGCAAAAGTACATAATGTCACCATTATGTTCAATTTAGCTTAAAGTGGTCATGAACTGAGAATTCAAATTTTCCTTGAACTTTTGACAGTTAAGAGGTCGTTATACTATAAAAATATCCTGTAAGTTTCAAAACTCAAAACTTCCTTGTTATTCCAAAAACAGCTTGTCACAGTTCATGAATTCGCTGTTTTCTTCATGTCTCGTGTAATTGTTGTTATGTGTGTGTGTGAGCGTGTGTGAGTGGGCGTTACCGCTCGTTCCGCTGTTCAGCGTGCCAGCTGATCTCATTCTCTGCACCAGCTGCTGCAAATTCACTCACCTATTTAAACTCATCACACTCTCCTCTCTTTGTCAGATCGTTGTTTGGTGTTCACAGTGTTTGTTCCTCGCGTGTCCTGTCTGCAGTCCTGGTCTAGTTCGAGTTCCTGTTCGGTGTCTACTTGGTTTCGTCTCATCTGGATGTTCACCTGCACTTGGATTCACGACCAGCACTCTTCACCTGCACGCTGACCATCTAGTCCCTGCGCCACCAGCCCACCCGTGTTGCCTGAACTGTGTTTTGTCTACCACTCTATAAAAGAGTTACTTGCATCATTGCTTCCGCTTGTGATTTTGACAGAACGATCTGACCCACGATGGAAGCAGCAAGTGAAGCCTCCTGTTCCTTGGAGGAATTCGTCAAGACCAGCATTGCGCGGATGGATTCCCAGGAGAGGCACATGAACGAGTCGGGTCGGGCTATTCAAGCTCTTGTGGCGAAGGTGTCCGAGCTCACCCAGCAATTCCAACTTATGCGAGCTCCCACTGCGCCACCCATACCGCCTGCTCCCCCCGTACCACCAGAGAACGTCTCCCAGTCAGAGCCCCGCCTACCTGTCCCTGAGCCTTACAACGGTGAGCCGAACTTTTGCGGAGATCTCAAGGCCTTTGCCTTTACTGTGGCACAGCGGGACATTTCGCTTTCAACTGCCCGGTAAAAGGGCAAGCCCGGCAGTAAATTTGAGGCTACTGTCGGGTGGGATCTCCGCTGAGAAGACCTCATCAACATCTACACTCCTCCCAGTAAGACTAAGATGGTCAGCTCACACTCACGACTGTCGAGCACTACTGGACTCTGGGGCGGAAGGTAACTTCATGGACTAGACATTCGCATTCAAGATTCAGGCCCCCCTTCTGCCTCTCACCCGTACCATCGCAGTTCACGCTCTTAATGGTCAAGCGCTTCCCACCATTTCATTCACTACTGAACCCATCACACTCAGCGTGTCTGGCAACCACACTGAAACCATTACCTTTTACATTCTGGACTCCCCTCTTGCACCCATTGTTTTAGGACACCCCTGGCTCATCAAACACAACCCCAAGATAGACTGGCAGCAGAGATCAGTATCTGAGTGGAGCAGTAAATGTCATGAGTCCTGTCTTGTGTCTGCTTGTCCGTTTGTTTCTGTCTCTTCGTTTCAGGAGGAAGCAGTGGATTTGTCAAACGTGCCCACGGAGTATCTAGACCTGAAGGAGGTGTTCAGTAAGTCTCGTGCTGCTTCTCTCCCTCCACATCGTCCCTATGACTGTGCTATAGAGTTACTGCCAGGTACGTCTCCGCCTAAGGGCAAGTTATATTCACTTTCTGTTCCAGAAAGAGAGGCTATGGAGAAATACATTTCTGATTCTCTAGCAGCTAAGTTCATCCGTCCCTCCTCTTCTCCAGCGGGGGCGGGGTTCTTTTTTGTGGGGAAGAAGGACGGATCCCTGCGACCTTGTATTGACTACCGGGGGCTGAACAGCATCACGGTAAAGAATACTTATCCTTTGCCGCTGATGTCTTCAGCCTTCGAGAGGTTGCAGGGAGCGTCGATCTTCACAAAATTGGATTTACGTAATGCTTATCATTTGGTTCGCATCAGGAAGGGGGATGAGTGGAAGACTGCTTTTAATACCCCCAGGGGGCACTTTGAATACTTGGTCATGCCTTTCGGCCTGTCCAACTCCCCAGCAGTCTTCCAGGCACTCGTCAACGACGTGCTGCGAGATATGGTCGATCAGTTCATATATGTCTACCTGGATGACATATTGATTTTTTCTTCTTCTCTCCAGGAACACGTGCAGCACGTTCGACGAGTGCTTCAGAGGCTGCTAGAAAATGGGCTTTTTGTCAAGGCGGAGAAATGCGCTTTTCATGCACAGTCTGTTCCTTACTTAGGGTTTATTGTGTCGTCTGAGGGAATGCGTATGGATCCTGAAAAGGTTAAGGCTGTGGTAGATTGGCCAAGACCAGATTCCCGTAAGGTCCTACAGAGGTTTCTGGGGTTCGCCAATTTTTACCGGCGGTTCATTCGCAATTTCAGCCAACTAGCCTCGCCTCTGACCGCCTTGACCTCCCCCAGAACTGCGTTCAGGTGGTCAGACGCAGCTGAGGCTGTGTTTGCCAAACTAAAAGCCCGCTTTGTTTCAGGCCCCATCTTGGTTACCCCTGATCCATCACGTCAGTTCGTGGTGGAGGTTGATGCGTTAGAGGTGGGGGTAGGTGCAGTGTTATACCAACGTTCCCTTACAGACGACAGAATGCATCCGTGCGCATTTTTGTCTCACCGTTTGTCTCCTGCCGAACGTAATTATGACATTGGTAATAGAGAGTTGTTGGCAGTCAAGTTAGCGTTGGAGGAATGGCGCCACTGGTTAGAAGGGTCGGGGGTACCTTTTATCGTCTGGACCGACCATAAGAATTTGGAATATATTAGAACCGCTAAAAGACTGAACTCTAGGCAGGCTCTGTGGGCACTTTTTTCAGACGTTTTGACTTTACTCTCTCGTACCGCCTGGGTTCTAAAAACATCAAACCCGATTCTTTATCGCGCATTTTTGACCATTCCGATCGCCCGTCTACTCCCAAGTGCATTTTTCCAGAGACCTTAATTATCTCTACACTCACATGGGAGGTCGAATCGAAGGTCAAGAAGGCCTTACAAGGGTTAACGCCTCCGGTTGGTTGTCCACCGAACCGGTTATTTGTGCCAGAGGGATAACGGTCTGAGGTCATTCAGTGGGGGCATTGTTCCAACGTGGCTTGTCATCCAGGAGTTAGTCGCACTACATCTTTAGTCAAGCAACGATTTTGGTGGCCAGGTATGGCTCACGACGTTCACAGTTTTGTTTTGGCTTGCTCAGTTTGTGCCACTGGTAAGACTTCCAATCGACCCCCAGATGGGCTCCTTCAACCGCTGCCGGTTCCTTCGAGACCCTGGTCCCATATCGCACTAGATTTTGTCACCGCCCTCCCACCCTCTCAGGGTAACACGGTAGTTTTGACCGTGGTGGACCGGTTCTCGAAGGCGGCCCACTTTATTCCCTTGCCCAAATTACCCTCAGCCAAGGAGACAGCGTTAACAGTCGTTAACCACGTCTTTCGGTTACATGGCCTCCCGATGGACGTGGTTTCGGACAGAGGACCCCAATTTGTGTCCAAATTTTGGCAAGAGTTTTGTAAATTACTGGGTGCTACTGTTAGTCTGTCCTCAGGGTTTCATCCCCAGAGCAATGGCCAAACTGAGAGAGCCAACCAGGATTTGGAAAGAACGTTGCGATGTCTGGTCTCCAAGAATCCTTCCTCATGGAGCCAACAACTGTCAATAGTGGAGTACGCCCACAATTCATTACCAGTGTCATCCACGGGCCTATCTCCGTTTGAGTGTAGACTAGGTTACCAGCCACCAATTTTTCCTAGTCTGGAATCCGAATTCGCGGTCCCCTCCGCTCACGCTTTCGTCCAGAGGTGTCATCGCACTTGGACTAGAGCCCGTGAGACTCTACTCCAAATGGGAGCGCGCACCAAGGCCAAGGCCGATCGCCACCGGTCTAGACCTCCCGTATACGTCGTCGGTTCCAAAGTGTGTGTGAAGTCAAACACGTATTTATGTGACTGTAAATATTACTTGAGAAATTAATGAAGAAAAGAGGGTTTATGCCGAATTGACTGTCATAGATGGTGTTACGGAAAGTCACGTAGAGCGCCGTCTTCCGGGTGACGTCATCCGGCATCTGTCGGAAAAAGCCGAACTCTAATTGCGAGCGCACCTGATAGAGATTGATTCATTATAAGAGCGCATTAAAGACCAAACACAGGCATAAACAACAGGGGTGAGAACAATGCTTGTCCTGCGGGGTTTCCAGCTTGCCTCCTTTTGAAGAAAGGGGAAAGCTTTGTAACTAGAAGTTATGAGGTATGAGAGAGAAATACAACAGAAATCGGATGCGCATCAGTGACTAATCAACCCGAGACGCTGCTGGTAGGATGACTGCTTGAAGCTTGATTAACTTATATTCTGATAAGACATTTTTACTCGATTATGATTAAGAGTATATACGATGTATATATGAATTTAAATGTCTAGTAGAATGTGTATATTGTTGTAATGCAATGTCAAGATGTCCGATTGTAACTAGATTTTGTATTCTTTTTCTCTTCCCATTTTTTTGTCTTTCTTTTAAAAAGGTTATCAGCTAGTTTGAGCTTGAACCTTTCTACCAAAGAATTTACTGTTTGAAGAAAATCTAACTGCTAATGAAGTTCATCTGTTCCAATGTATTGTGACATGAATGGAAAGTAAAAAACTGCAAGTCAAGATTGTAACAACTTTAATGAAGAGTGAAAGTAAAAGCCATTTTGAGATGATTCCTGTGTCCGTGGTTGACTAAGCATTTTTTCAAGTTAAAAGCAGAACTGATGTGTGAAATCCGAAAAGAAACTTGACAGTGTGGCTTTCTACCAAGAACATTCCTCTGCGCTCCGTTTCTAATAAGCTTGCTCCCAAATTCATTGGCCCGTTCACTGTCACCAAGATCATTAGTCCGGTGGCAGTCCGCCTCAATCTTCCTCCAGTGTACAGGAGAATTCATCCCGTTTTTCATGTGTCCAAAATTAAACCCGTTTTTCATTCTCGCATTAATCCGCCAGCCCCGGTTCCCCCACCGCCCCGACTCGTAGAAGGGGAACCAACATATTTGGTTAATCGTATTCTGGACTCAAGGAGGAGGGGACGCGGAATCCAGTACTTGGTGGCCTGGGAAGGTTACGGTCCGGAGGAGAGAAGTTGGGTGCCTGCTAGAGACATCCTGGATCACTCCCTTATTGATGATTACAATCGACAGGTAAGGGAGTCTGGGGACGCCAGGAGGTGTTCCTAGGAGGGGGGGTACTGTCACGGTTCATGAATTCGCTGTTTTCTTAATGTCTCGTGTAATTGTTGTTATGTGTGTGTGTAAGCGTGTGTGAGTGGGCGTTACCGCTCGTTCCGCTGATCAGCGTGCCAGCTGATCTCATTCTCTGCACCAGCTGCTGCAAATTCACTCACCTATTTAAACTCATCACACTCTCCTCTCTTTGTCAGATCGTTGTTTGGTGTTCACAGTGTTTGTTCATCGCGTGTCCTGTCTGCAGTCCTGGTCTAGTTCGAGTTCCTGTTCGGTGTCTACTTGGTTTCGTCTCGTCTGGATGTTCACCTGCACTTGGATTCACGACCAGCACTCTTCACCTGCACGCTGACCATCTAGTCCCTGCGCCACCAGCCCACCCGTGTTGCCTGAACTGTGTTTTGTCTACCACTCTATAAAAGAGTTACTTGCATCATTGCTTCCGCTTGTGATTGTGACAGCTTTTATTGAAACCAAGGCTAGAAAACGACAGGATCTGAAAAGTTGGGACTTATGACGTCACAGGGCAGCGAAAGACCGCCTTTGCAGAAGAATATCAACGCCTACGTCTACATCACGCATCATTGGCGCCGCCCACTGGCACGTTAGTGAATAGTTACATGAGAACAAGAAAAGATCGACACAGGATTCAATACCATTACCTTCCAAAGAATCCAAATGCTAGGAAAGTGAGTTTTTTTTTTCAACAATGTGAATGTCTCAGCAGTGCATAATTTGTTTGTATTCGGTACATTTCACTGTGGATTATTTAGTAAATCAGTCGCAATTTCGACACAGGCTTTGCTAACAGACTTTTACATATGGATCTGCCAGCAACGCCTCAAACATGTAAGTAACCATGTTTATTATAATGCCTGATCTGTGATCAGTGATTTCTGATGTGTAAATTCAGACAGATTATCTTTCTCTCAAAATCGTTCGATACTGTTTATGCATCAGCAAATCAAGCCAGTGACTAAACAATCAACTTCACATTGTTTCTTTTATTAGGATGAAAATAATCTTATTTAAACTGTGATTAATTTATACAGAAAGCAAACAAAGAACGCTTCTTTTCCAATCGCCCAAACTGTCAATCACACAGTGCGAGTTTATCTGGACACTTGCCAAAACTCGTTATGAAATCAATGATGCTGTTACACTGCACAAAGCTCTTACTGTATTTACATCGTGTTTGCATTGTTATTTGGTGAAAGCATTCGTATGGGATGATTTTAGTATCAAAATGATTAACACGTGCAAGCACACTTATCAATGAACTTGATACATGTTGCAGAAATGTTTTATCCATGCCTTTCAACTTGTGTGTGCAAAATTCAAAATTGAATGAATGTGAAGCAATTTGTACAAATAGAGACATTTTTGTGAATACAAATGTTTTCCTTTGTATTAGTGTATCATAATTTGCACATGCAACACAGAAGACGTGCATGTGTGGATCAGGTGACGCGCGTGCATTCATTGACTCGATTCATTGAGTCGATCCTATTTGATTCATTTGGATTTTGAGACTTTCATTTCGCGGGTTTCGCCTTGCACGATCCACACACAGCTGTCTGAGAAAAGCTGCTACCACTAGATGGCAGTATTCTGCTAAAACAGACAACGGCAGCATAATCAAGCGTTCTTCCGCATTTAAGACGCTTAATGAGAGTGATATTGAAGCACCAAATTTAGTACACAATAATATAGGCCTACCCTATTAATAAAGCATACTTTATAGAGGCAAACATTACGTCAGATTATGAACAACACCCATAGAAAACCATTATAAAACGCTTAACGTGCAATCGCGCGTTGCATGTTCAGTAAGGTGTATTGGCAACTGAGTTTAAATATCACCGTCTTACTGCATTGACGTTAAGCTTTTTCTTTATAATATGCTCTATGGGAGGAAAACTATATAGCCTACAGACAAGAGACTACATGAAGGCAATGTACGGCGTTTCAAGTTAATAACATTTCCTTCCCGAGCCTGTTAAAAAGAAAAAGCTTAACATGAAATAAAAATTCTGCAGTTGCGTTTAACTTTGCATGTGAATGGGAGAGCAACCGGTCCGAGAGTGCAGTGAAGTATAAGTTTTAGGTTTGATATTCGCCTCATTTTATAAAGGGACCATCTACAAACTCCACTCACAGTCAAAAAAATATAAACGTCCAGTCATTCATTCAAATGAACATATTTCCAAGGTTATATTATAACCTTGGAAGTCTAGTGGGCAGACTGACTTAGCCTACTGTTACTGTACTATGTCCAGCCAATATCTCGATTGAACAGTAGCCTACAATTTTTTAATTTACTGTAAATTGTTTTTCTATTCATGTTCCAAAGGTTGTAGTACGTTCCTAGTGACAAGTCAGGTGAAATTTTACATTATTCACTTGTAGTAAGTCACCAAAAACCCGTTTGGTTAATTACAGTAATTTTTTTATAAAATAATAATTGTTTACTAAATAGGCTACATGAAGGGAGTTATTGGGGCAATTTCACCTGTAGTAAGCCAGTCTAGTCACTGAACATACTACAACCATTTTGAACATGAAAAAACCCTTTTGGTGAATTACAGTATTTTTCTGCAGAATACAGGCTACATGAAGGGAAGTATTGTCCAAATTTTACTTGTAAGTCAGTCTTACAGAAACCTTCTACGAGCTTTGGAATTTGAAAATGTCTGTTATTAAATTTAAAAAGTAATTTGAATTAAAACAAATTATACGTTTTAACCACTGATCTATATAGAATGACATTATAGATCAGTGGTTTTAACGCAGTTAGTGGAATTGGCAGACGTTCCCTTGTGCATCATGAGCTGTGGTTAGCGCGTCAAAGCATTCTCATGTAGAAATATGCAGCTACAGGCCCGCTACGCCAGTTGATTTTCAATTAATATTTCATGTCGATATACAATGGTTGCATATTGTTAAAACTCATCGTGCTATAGTAAGACTAGGCCTAGCCATATGGCTTAAGGGTCAAGGGAAAACAAATGTAGGCTACTGCGAAAATCGTCTTTAATATTTAAAAACAGACATTTTCAAATTCCTGCTTGTATACTATGTACACAATGTGTAGTCAGATAAAAATAAGCATATAATATGAACGCAACTGCGAAATTTCACCTTTTTTTTAACAGGAAGGAAAATTGTATTAACTTGAAACGCCGTGCGTTGCGTTCATGTCTCTTGTCTGTAGGCTATATAGTTTTCCTCCCATAGAGCATATTAGAAAGAAAAAGCTTAACGTCAATGCAGTAAGACGGTGATATTTAAACTCAGTTGCCAATATACCGTAGGCTATTGAACATGCAACTAATGGTTTTCTATGGGTGTTGTTCATAATCTGATGTTATCTGTTTACCTCTATAAAGTATGCTTTATTAATAGGGTAGGCCTATATTATTGTGTACTAAATTTGGTGCTTCAATATCACTCTCATTAAGCGTCTTAAATGCGGAAGAACGCTTGATTATGCTGCCGTTGTCTGTTTTAGCAGAATACTGCCATCTAGTGGTAGCAGCTTTTCTCAGACAGCTGTGTGTGGATCGTGCAAGGCGAAACCCGCGAAATGAAAGTCTCAAAATCCAAATGAATCAAATAGGATCGACTCAATGAATCGAGTCAATGAATGCACGCGCGTCACCTGATCCACACATGCACGTCTTCTGTGTTGCATGTGCAAATTATGATACACTAATACAAAGGAAAACATTTGTATTCACAAAAATGTCTTTATTTGTACAAATTGCTTCACATTCATTCAATTTTGAATTTTGCACACACAAGTTGAAAGGCATGGATAAAACATTTCTGCAACATGTATCAAGTTCATTGATAAGTGTGCTTGCACGTGTTAATAATTTTGATACTAAAATCGTCCCATACATTCGTGAGAGTGCAGAAATTGCGTTGCAATGATGAGATCACCGCGTGATCAACAGACTGTCATCTGCTCAATGATCATCACTGCAACCTTTCATGTGATGGGAATAAATATAATGCTATAATGATAATCTTTTATTTCTAAATTATGACAATTTTTGATGTAAAAATCATACTAACATTATAAGAGCACCCCAGGCAACATTACAAAATAATAAATTAATCCAGTGCATGACCCCTTAAAGTTTTATTTTCATGGACTTCTAGGTTGTTTATCTTCAGTTACCTGTTTCCTTCACTGTAAAAAATTTCTAACCTCCCAACTCAAAATTTTCTAGTGACTGGTCAGTGTGGTCACATCTAAATTTTTCAATGGCCAAAAAAATTTCAAAAAGTGAAATTCTGCAAAGTGATCAAATTAAATTTGCAGAATTTCACTTGGGCCAATTGAAAAATTTAGATGTGACCAGTCACTAGAAAATTTTGAGTTGGGGAGGTTAGAGATTTTTTACAGTGTTTGTTGTAGTTTCCCGCCACTAATCAGTTGTCATAAACATTAATTTAAAGGGGTCATATAATGCCATTTTTGTACAAGCTAATATGATTCTTTAGGGTCTAAATTAAAAGTTTGTAATATACTTTAATTAAAAATTCTCATTAGTATTGTAAGAAAACACTTATTTTACCTGGTCAAAAACAGCTCTGTTTTCAGCACGCCGTTTCAGTGCACATGACTTTAAATGATAATGAGCTTTGCTCACCCCGCCTCTCTGTTCTGCGCATACACCGTTTGTAACACAATAACACAATAACCATAACGCGTTGTTCATTATAAACGTGGGATTATGAATTATATTGAGAACGTTGTACATAGAAAACATGCTGTAATGTACCCTGACACGGATGATTCAGCTGTCAGACACGAACAGCATCTGCGGTGGCAGCACAGTGACAATCGCCAAGGACATTGTTTTTGTGATTGTAAGTATTCATTTAATTAGAATATGATATCTATGACAAATGTTTGTTTTGTACACTGTGTTGTTCAAACGTATGTAAGCGTCTCGTTAGTGTCGTTTTAAGTAGGGTAGTTTCAGCTGGCTAACTGACATAGTAGCTAGCATGTCTAACGTTAGGTCACAGCTCTGAACCAAAACTACAACATTACTAGTAGATTAATGCATCCTTCATTTTAATTCCAAAATCTAAACCAAGCTAATCTCCTGCATACGATCTCTTGCGATCGAATGCATGAGATTAGCTTGGTTTAGATTTTGGAATTAAAATGGATGTAAGCGTCTCGTTAGTGTCTTTTTAAGTAGGGTAGTTTCAGCTGGCTAACTAGCAGTAGCTAGCATCATGCGATTACATATTTGATTTGGTGTAAAGTTTTAAGTACTTAATTCTAACGGTAACACTTCGTCCAACTCACATAGGCTACAGCTCCACTGTATGTCCCCGGATAATTACCTCAGACTGTTTTGCAAACGTTCGCCAAAAACTCAAGGTAAACATGAACCTCTTGATATATAAAACATATTTAATTATCAGTTATATCTGACATAACATTAAAGGGTCAGCAAGCAGCCAATATTATAACCAGAGAGCTAAGAGCTCAAGAAGAACGGCATGTAATAGAAATAAGATTAGACTATCAAAGAACATATGCTATCAAACAGAGCAGAGTTATAATGTACATAAACATCGTACAGATTTACTTCTGCTGGAGTAGCCAACACACACACACACACCCCTCCCCACATGTGCATTTACATAACCACATGTGCCCTAGTCATCTTCAAGTGACTTATTGTCACAGTTTACACACTGACAGAGGTTTGTACATGGCAGCTCATGCAGTTTACATGTGCATCTACCCTTAACACAATTTGTTTTTTTACATGAGCAGTGCACAAGTTCCAGAATGGCCTCTGGAGCTGGCGGAAGTGTCATCCAGTCCACTCCGTAGAAATCCCCTACCATCGTGTAGAGATCACGGGCATTAGACCTCAGAGCCCGTGTTTTTACTGGAGTTGCCTCACCATCCTCTGCCTCTACCACTAAAAAAAGTGTAAAACAATAGATTGAGGTTCTGCACCCTTCCCCACATCACTGAATTAAGAAATGGTTTGAAACTTTAGGCAGGGGAAAACTCATCCTTCATATATTGGTTTCACCTGTTCCCTTAACATGGTTAATAAACCAGTTTCACAGCGTTCAGGTGTCTGGCCTTGTTGATGTTAATAATGCCATAATTGGAAGGGTACATTTTTGCAGGATGTTTTTATTATATACAGTGTATTAACAGTAATATATTTATATTATTTGTACTATTATACTGTTACTGCTATTACACTGCACATAACTGTATGTGTTTGATCGTACTGGAAATCCATATCTTTTACACTCTTATAAGGCTACTGCTAATACATTGCACATTTATATTTAATTAATAATACTGTAAAACATACTACTTTCTTAAATGTATACTACTGTACCGAATGTCTTATACTGCGCCACCTATCTATACAATATAATACTGCACTGTAATATACTGCGCCACCTGTCTATACAATATAATACTGCACTGTATGTCTTTTACTGCACCTCCTGTCTGTACAATATAATACCAACCTTCATTTGCAATTTCTTCAACTAATACTGCCTTCTCTCTTCTCCTTTGTGCTCGTTCTATCTTCGTGATATTTGTGAAATGGCTGTAGCACTCCCTGTGGTAGCCAATGTTAGCTGGTTTGACTAACTGGTTTGTAGGTTCCTGGCTTTGTAATTTGTATGCCTGTACTGCCTCTTCTGCTATAATACTTTCTCTGCATTCAAGGTCTTTCCACAGAAACACAGATTTAATAAATTTCTCCCAACTTATGTCTGTGAAGGGAATGGTGGGTCTATTTCCCTCACATATATGCATGCAGCACTTCATGTTTTTGCGATTTCATCCATAGTAAAAATGTGCGGGAAAAAGAGAAATGTGCGTTTTTATCATAGACATAATCAATACATAGACGCCCAATTGCCCGCTGGAGCGTACGTCAACGGTGCGGCCATATTGCGGAGGGCAACTTTCCCATAGATTTCATACCGGGAATTGAGAAAAATGTGTTTCGTGTGCTGCTTGGGGCTGTACAAATCGCCACACAATTGAAAACAGGTCTCGAGCAATTACTTTTCACAAGCAAGACTGAAAATTTGTTTCTGGTTGTATTTGGCCATTATATAATTAGAAATTTCAAAATACTACTGTTATTGTGTCACGAAATGTAGTTTTAATAGTTTTTCAGTCGACAATGTAGTTGTCTAAAGCTCAAATCTATGGTTTATTCGTAAAGATAGAGCCTATTTAAAATTTGTATCTGACGTTTTTGGAGTGAGAGATCCGGGCGCTCATGTACCCCACCTGGAACAGCCTTACCTCGGCTATAGTGCTTCTGACGTTTGCCGCTGGCTCTGATGTCTAGTGGTTAAACATGATATATAATTCGACTTGTGTATATCTAACAGGTAATCTTTGGTCTCATTAATCTATAATTTGTTCCTTGGCAAATCGTTTTGGCTGAGGGCAAAGTAAAGTTTCATAACTTTATATTTAGGCTATTTTAACGTTGTATCCTGCTGTAGATGTCTATGGTTTTCATGATGTTGTGTTTCCAAGCAATACCATGGATTAAATGTGTGAAATCAGAACGGTATATTTATTAAAGATTACAACGAAATGACAGGACATCGTATGACAAAAGATGGTTACATAAAATAAAAACAGTGACAATGCATAACGTTACCTCTACATTCACATTTTGTGTCAAACTGAATACGTAGCATAAGTGGGCAAAATTAGTTAACAAGTTCAATCTTTCCTGGGCTAAAATCACTTCTCGAAAAGATGTGCACAGAGCATAGACTGTAGGTCAGACAGCAACTTCATATCAGCGCGCCCGTGTGTTGACAAACGCGTCACCAACACCGACACTTTCCCACGCACGCTATTGGATGAAGGCAACAAATACGTCACGCATGTCGGACCCAACACGTAGCCGCCTGCTCTATTCGCCGGGAAAATAACCTGGACAAAGTTACCGATATTATAGTGCAAAGTATGTGAGTGGCAACAATTTTTATTTGCTTTGTTGAAAAGTGTAGTGGTTATATATAAAAAACTGGGTTATCCATCCCCAGAGATCGTCTGAAAACACGAAATCCCCCCTCGGCCCACCGTCTATACTGCCTATTGGCACGGACGAGAATTGGAGCCGCCATCTTAAACCGGTCATCCGCTCCGCTCAGTGTAATCTGAATGGCAGGTGAAATAAGCTGTCAGCGCATTAAATTAATCATATCTCACTGAATACTGAACTGATTTTCACGCGGTTTTTTTTGCTGCAAAGGTCATTCATGTAGCTATGATACAGGACACATGGTTCGGCGTATTTTAATATCCATAGTAGGCTTAACAGTAATATAATATTCTGATATAAGATATAAAGTGACCAGACACAATATGTGTGATGAAGGATATAATTTATTTTAAAAATCACACACTATAAATATAATAAAGAAGCAGAAACAGATAGTTGCAGTAAAGTAAGATATTTTAATAAGTTGAAGAAACAATTTATGATTTGTGACACGCACATACACACGAACAGACACACAAACAAACACGAAGAGAAACACACACACACAACGCAGCCACCGAATCCACCGAACGCAGCCACCTGTTATAAAAATTGAGAAGAAGCTTTTCAACGTGTTTGCATCAGTAATTTCTAAAAAATTAAATTCGGACAACATTAAGCCTATACCTTTTTTATTGTATGTGGATGTGGGAGGGGAAAATGTCGAGACTAAAGCCCTATTCGGATTAACTTTACAAGGGTAGATGGAGTAAGTTAATAATGTAATTTTACCACAGGACTTCTGTAATATCAATAGCCAAATCGCATGTGATAAGATATAGGTTATCAATAAAACTAGAAGTTGGAGGGGTAACTCAATTTGCGCATCGCTGTAATGCTTGTATTTACATTGCTTCCTGATATCATGTGCGTGTAACTGGTCACATGCGCAAACACAAATAACCTATACAACAGGCCGGCAGTTGAATGCTAATCTGATAACCTAGAAGCTCTTGTAATTACTACTTTAACAGTTACCCCACCTCTCCATGCCGGGTGAACACCGGCTGATGCAGTAAACAGCATTTCACAACGATTTCAGTACAGTAATAGCAAATATCCTTGCTCCTTCTTGATTATCTGGTAATATTCTATTCACAAAATACAACCAATAGTACGGTAATGTTAAGACTTACTTGTGAAAAGCCCTATTTTTGATGGTCCGACGATTAGAACAGGAAAATGCTCCACAATGCTCTGGCATCTTATCTGCTGCCACGCAACGAAACTAGGAATATGACCGGTTCAAGATGGCGGCCGGATTTCTCGGTTTCCAGGGTGGAAACGTTAGCCGGATCAGGCTGTACCGACCCGACCCGTACTGTACTGTACCGTACCGTACCGTACGCCTCAGTGGAAACGAGCCATTATATTACTCTTTACACCTCTGAATGTGACACATGCGACATGTCATAGTGTGGGGGTATTTGATAGAGTTTGGTTTAAAACAAACCGAAATTTAATGTATTATTTAAAGAAAAGAATAGTGCCACAATTCACTCTGACTCCCCCAGAAAAATCACACAAGATGTCAGAAATCACAATTAATAAAAAACGTCACAATCATTAAATTAATAATCTTCTGTCGTGCTTTAATGAAGGGCACTTATTTTGATGTGTTGACTAACATACTAAAACACAAAGTACTTGATTAGAATTTTAACTGTGTTATTCAATATTGTCTTTAAAGTTAATCTTAAAGTTAAATTGCAACTTTACCATTACAAATGTGTAATTACAAATATATTTAAAAGCATGATATACACGTTTGAATATAATTTTGGAATTTAAAATATATTTGGTATAACATAAATACTTGTCAGTAACATTCAGTAAAAAAAACTTTTAGCATATTTCATAGATGATATAAATAATTATGAAATTACATAATGTACTTAAGTGGATCAATAAAAGCACTCTAAAGTTCAGGTACTTACATTTAAAGGGTTAGATCACCCAAAAATGACAATTCTGTCATTTCACTCTAATGTCCTAACAAAAACCGTAAGACTTTCGTTCAACTTCAGAAATGAAGATATTTTTAATGAAATCTGAGAGATTTCTGTCCCACCATAGACAACTACACAACTACCACTTTGACGCTTCTAAAAGTTCATAAAGAGATCGTAAAACTAATCCTCATGAATCGAGTGGTTTAGTCCGAATTTTCTAAAGAGACATGATCCCTTTATATGATGAACAGATTGAATTTAGGCTTTTATTCACATTCATCAGCGCACACATCAGTTGTGGTAAACGGAAGCACAAGCATTTTCGCTTGACTTGTGAGAACCAATGAGGTTCATTCAAGTGTGTTACGCAGCACGTTTGAGCTTTAAATCTGTTCATCATATTGTGACGATGTTCGGCTGGATTGCCCTCGAGTGTCACAGAGGGCGCTCCACCCCTGCACTGCCTTTCCTGGACTGTTCACGCACACACCCTGTACTGATTACGCACACACCTGTTTCCATTGATGACTTTCACACCTGCATCGAGTTCCACACGCAGCTCCACACACTTTAAAACCCTACTCTCCCTATTTCCCATTGCAAAGTCTTGTTTCACTGTTGTGTACATCTCCGAGCGTTTCCTAGTTTTATCTCGTTATCTAGTCTGTTATCTAGTCTGTATCCTAGTCTGTTACCCAGGTCTAGTCTGTTCCTGTCTGTTTATTCGACCCTTGCTGAATCTGTTCCGCGATTGTCTGCTGCCTGCCTTTTGACCCATTGCCTGTTTGACTACGCTGTAAATAAACTCACGCTGCGTCTGGATCTACCTGTCTCTGGTTGTTCATGACACATATAAAGCGATTGTGTCTCTTCATAAAATTTTAACTAACTGCTCAATTCATATGGATTCGTATGGATATCTCTTTATGCAATATTTAAGCGTCAAAGTGGTAGTTGAGTGGACTGTCAATGGAATGACAGAAATCTCTCAGATATCCTTAAAAAATCTTCATTTGTGTTCCGAAGATGAACGAAAGTGTTACGGATTTTAAATGAAATGAGGGTGAGTAAATGATGACAGAATTTTCATTTTTGGGTGAACTAGCCCTTTAAAATAAATTTAAACCATAAGTAACATGTAATTAAGTGTCCATTCAGTTCTGACTTAAGTATATTCTTTTTAAAGTATATTTGTAGTATTTGTAAGTAAAGAATGCTAAAGTGTACTTCTTTTTCACAAGTGGTGGATGGAAAGATTTGACCTATTTCCACAGAGGCAACTGATCATCCTGCTCTAAAGCTGAAATAATGAGTGGGAATGTGAATGTCTCTGATGGAATCGAATGGCCATTCTGCAGTAATAACACCTCAGAATTTTCCATTGTGTGGTCCAACTCCCGCTATCCCAATACAGCTCCAGTTAAAGACAAAGCGTTTCCGATTAATCTAAAACATCCTGATTATATGACAACCAGCGCTGCTTGGGTGTTGGAGTCATATAAAATCCTAATTACATTGCTTGCAAGGCCAAGAATTTACAGTTAGCATCAGGGATTCATATAAGTCATTGGCAGGGGCTTAATGAGGGATGTTTGCTGCCACGTATCGCATTTTTGGCAGAAACTGACATCACTCTCCAAACCAAGCCAGTGGAAATGGCCCCTAAAACAATCTACAGTCGCTTTTATCCTCAGATGACCTGAAATGGGAGGCAAATGAGCCAGGCTTAATACAGTTTCTGTTTTAGTGTTCGGTACCACCAACAGTTCCTGGATACAGAGCTGACTGTTCCTTTCAGTGATGCTCGTCTAGAAGCTGTTTATACCCTGGCAAATAGAGTGCTGCAGGAATTATGTATTTTTGTAGGCTAAAACCTGGAAATTAGTTAGCAATTTAGCACAGATTCCATCGTCTTGAAGCTAATTGTTTTTTCGTTTTGGTTAAATGCATGAAATAAGGTCTGCGGTTCACACAATCTCAAGGTATTTTCATGTTTTATTCTGCAACAAAAAAACCATCAGTAAAACCCCCTTGTGATTTTTTTTAAAGCTTGTCTTGAAAAAGTCAGTTGCTAACATGGGACTATGCAGAGGTTGTTGGGAACATTAAACGTCATCACACCGAACAAGTAAACAAGTTATCTACTCACTAGTTCGCTTATACAGCCTTATGTCATAATTATGATTTACAAAAGCATGATTTTTTTTTTTCTTAAAAAGTGGAAATCGGCTTCCACATCAACCTGCATCTGCAATGGGGTAAAATATCGCTTATAGCACGTCTTGTGGATGAGTCACCTGAAAAATGCATCGAAACGTATTGGAGCAATAAGTTGTAGCCAAAGTCACGCATTTCCAATGAGTCTGGGTGTCTGAGACACGTAGCTTGTTTCATTTACAGTCTGTGAGTGTGTGTGGCTTTCAGAGACACCACAGAGGTCCTAAAAGAAGCCCTAAAAGAGACTTTCGTCACTGTGTGATACATTTAACTTTGAGTTCCATCAGCGGCATTGTCACTTAATTTGATTTGATCAAAATGTCACAACTGGTCCAGAGAGGAGACGCTAATCCTGTTAAACAATGAGTGCAGGGGACATTTCCATCTCTCACAGTCTTCTCCAGGTGTCCCATGAGATAAATCCAGCAAAACCTCCTTTTGGGGACATCCACATTTGCACAAATGATATATTAATTTAAATAGAGCTTTTTGACAATTTTACAAATGCAGAAAGTTTTTTGGGGGTTAGGGTGTTGGTTAGTGTTATTTATAACTGTATAAACTAACAAAAGAAGTCAATGAAATGCCTTTACTAATGATAATGTGACAATGTGATTATGTGATACAAAATGTATTGTAAGGCCAGCCCAATCGTCCCAAACGATGGTTTCCAATATAGTGGGCGAAGGAGTACTGCTAGTGATGGCAATTTCAAAACACTGCTTCATGAAGCTTCGAAGCCTTTACAAATCGTTTGTTCAGAATCAATGGTTCGGAGCGTGTATCAAACTGCCAGAGTCACGTGATTTCAGTAAACGAGGCTCCATTACGTCATAACTGTTTCGAAACGTTTCGGAACACTTCGGAATATCAATGGTTCACCGCTGGGGGCGGTGATCTCTGTCAACCCATGAATCACGAGGATTCATTGAGAACCATTGAATAAGTATCTGTGGGTTTTACCTGATCTCTGATCAGTTTTATACATGTTTAGACTATTTAATTAGACATTAGTAAAATTAAAATTAATAATGGTAGTTAATAGTCTTATTGGCCTGTTTAACTGAGCCATTCAACTAACAAAACACACCCTGACAATTGATAAAAGAACATATGTGACCCTGGACCACAAAACCAGTCTTAAGTTGCACGGGTATATTTGTGGCAATAGCCAACAAAACACTGTATGGGTCAAAATTATCGATTTTTCTTTTATGCCAAAAATCATTAGGATATTAAGTAAAGATCATGATCCATGAAGATATTTAGTAAATTTCCTTCCTTAAATATATCACAATTTTATTTTTGTAAGTGGATGCAGCACAATCGCCAACAGAAATGGAAACCTTTAAAGGCGATTTTCTCAATATTTAGATTTTTTTGCACCCTCATATTCCTGATTTCAAATAGTTGTATCTCGGCCAAATATTGTCCTATCCTAACAAACCATACACCAATGGAAAGCTTATTTATTCAGCTTTCATGTGATGTATAAATCTCAATTTTAAAAAATGGACACATAAGACTGCTTTTGTGGTCCTGGGTCACATACACTCACCGCCCACTTTATTAGGTACACCTGTCCAACTGCTCGTTAACACTTAATTTCTAAGCAGCCAATCACATGGCGGCAACTCAGTGCATTTAGGCATGTAGACATGGTCAAGACAATCTCCTGCAGTTCAAACCGAGCATCAGTATGGGGAAGAAAGTTGATTTGAGTGACTTTGAACGTGGCATGATTGTTGGTGCCAGAAGGGCTGGTCTGAGTATTTCAGAAACTGCTAATCTACTGGGATTTTCACGCACAACCATCTCTAGGGTTTACAGAGAATGGTCCGAAAAAGAAAAAACATCCAGTGAGCGGCAGTTCTGTGGGCGGAAATGCCTTGTTGATGCCAGAGGTCAGAGGAGAATGGCCAGACTGGTTCGAGCTGATAGAAGGGCAACAGTGACTGAAATAACCACTCGTTACAACCGAGGTATGCAGCAAAGCATTTGTGAAGCCACAACACGCACAACCTTGAGGCGGATGGGCTACAACAGCAGAAGACTCCACCGGGTACCACTCATCTCCACTACAAATAGGAAAAAGAGGCTACAATTTGCAAGAGCTCACCAAAATTGAACAGTTGAAGACTGGAAAAATGTTGCCTGGTCTGATGAGTCTCGATTTCTGTTGAGACATTCAGATGTTAGAGTCAGAATTTGGCGTAAACAGAATGAGAACATGGAACCATCATGCCTTGTTACCACTGTGCAGGCTGGTGGTGGTGGTGTAATGGTGTGGGGGATGTTTTCCTGGCACACTTTAGGCCCCTTAGTGCCAATTGGGCATCGTTTAAATGCCACGGCCTACCTGAGCATTGTTTCTGACCATGTTCATCCCTTTATGTCCACCATGTACCCATCCTCTGATGGCTACTTCCACCATGTCACAAAGCTCTAATCATTTCAAATTGGTTTCTTGAACATGACAATGAGTTCACTGTACTAAAATGGCCTCCACAGTCACCAGATCTCAACCCAATAGAGCATCTTTGGGATGTGGTGGAACGGGAGATTCGCATCATGGATGTGCAGCCGACAAATCTGCGGCAACTGTGTGATGCCATCATGTCAATATGGACCAAACTCCCTGAGGAATGCTTCCAGCACCTTGTTGAATCTATGCCACGAAGAATTGAGGCAGTTCTGAAGGCAAAAGGGGGTCCAACCCGTTACTAGCATGGGGTACCTAATAAAGTGGCCGGTGAGTGTATATATACACTTGATAATCTTATTAAATGATTAGATAATTGCATTTGAAAGATTTTACTTTCAATAAAACATTTGCAATAGATTTGTAAAAGGGGTTTTTATGCATGTTTGGCCTGGGTTTTTATTGCATTTACACTGTTCTGACCACTAGGGGTCACCATGGAGACAGGTGTCGGATTGTTTCAGTTTCAGTGTTTCATGAAGCCTCGATCTGCCCACCACTAAGTACTGCGTGTTTTGTCTTTTCAGTGTGGCAAAGTAATTTAATTCCAATTAAACTTTTATCTGACTCCATTTTATCGTGACCTCAAATTTAGGTTGGAATGTCGATTGGTTATTGAGTATTGTATAATAGTTTATCTAGACACTTGATTATTCTATTGAACTCTTTTCACTCGTTCATCCAGTTACCAATGTCGCTCAGGGTCTCGCGCCGGCCGTTTGACGCGGATCCCACGATCACAAACTCCCAAGTCTTGGTCACTGAACAGAGGTACCTTAGATGCCTTAGATGGCCCTTTTCACTCTTGGTCTATCTAAAGGTACTTTATTTAGTCCCCATAGATCTGTATACACTTGAATTAAAGTAACACTATCTCTAGTCAGAGGTCATGGCCACTACTACAAATACTGTATAAGACAACCAATATTAATTCTCTGATGGTAGCTTTTGGTTTGGTCATGCCATGGTTTCCCAGGTACACTTAGCTAGAGTAATATTACAATAAACAGTGGTAAGGCTATTTAGGTTGGTCGAGCAACATTCTGTTGTCCTAATGCCGAGTTTCGAAGGACACTCAGCATTATGTGCGGATCTGACCACAAATTGCGCCCTGAGCCCTTTGCAACATTTCCTTAAATACACAGACCAAGATAGTGAGTCACTTTAGGGACATAGCCATGTCTAGGTTTGAGGAATGACTTAGAGTAATTCAGTCCAAACTCAAGACACACAGCACTAACAGACAGCGCGGGTAAGTCCCCCACACGTTTGACTGATGACAGAGCTGTCAGAAAAACGGTTTTGAGCGAGAGGTACTTTAGATCCACAGAATCTAACGGTTCAAAGGGATATGTTTTCAGGGCCTCAAGGACTAAAGAAAGATCCCACATAGGAACCGACGGGGGCCGCGGGGGATTCATCCTCCTGGCTCCTCTAAGGAAGCGGATGACAAGCTCGATCCTTCCTATTGACTGGCCGCGCGTCGACTCTGCGAACGCTGCAACGGCCGCCACATAAACTTTAAGGGTGGAGGGGGACCTGCCCTTATCCAACAGCTCCTGAAAGGAGCTAAGCAACCGCGAGACCCCACACATTCGTGGGTCCAGATTTCTGTCAGTGCACCATTCGCAGAACACAGACCATTTAGATGCGTAAAGCCTTCTCGTAGAGGGAGCTCTAGACTGCGTAATCGTGTTCATCACTGCTTCTGGCAGGACAACGGGTATCCGTTGATCAACCATACGTGCAGAGACCAGCGCTCTGGATGGGGATGCCAGATTGAGCCGCGGGCTTGAGAGAGGAGATCTGTCCTCACCGGAATCGGCCGAGGGGCTGTACGTGACAGCTGCGTCAGCTCCGGGAACCAGGTTTGGTTCTCCCATCGCGGGGCTATAAGGAGCACAGAGTGGCGCGTTTCCCTGATTCTCTTGATCACCTGTGGCAACATCGAGATCGGAGGGAAAGCATACAGCCGGCGGCTGGGCCAGATTTGGGCCAGGGCGTCCTCGTTCTTTGAAAAGAACATTGGGCAATGAGCGTTGTCTTTTGACGCAAAAAGGTCGACTTCCGCTTTGCCGGAAAGGTGCCATAGCAACTGGACTGTTTGGGGGTGCAGGGACCATTCCCCCGGGGGAACGTTGTCCCTGGACAGTCTGTCTGGGCCGTCGTTCAGGTGGCCTGGCACATGCGCAGCTCTCAGCGAGCGCAGAGAGTGCTGAAACCAAACGAGGAGGCGTTCTGTTAGATCGCAGAGGTTCTTGGATCTGACACCGCCCTGACGGTTCACGTAGGACACCACAGACATGTTGTCCGAGCGGACTAGAACATGGTGGTCCCGTATGAACGGGAGGAAGCGCTTCAGCGCATTCTCGACCGCCATCATCTCCAGACAGTGTATGTGAAGGAGCTTCTCTAGGTCTGACCGGGCTGAAGGCGGCGAAGACGACCGGCTTCTTCAGACGCTTTCCTCTGCTGGCTTTGTCGCTTTTTCGACGGCGGCGGTGGCTTCTCTTAGGACCCAGCGATGCGTAGGAAGCAGCCTCCGAGCCTCTCTTTTATACGCTAAGCCACACCCATTCTGGCGGGCTGTGACGCGTAGAGGGCGCGACGTCACGCCAGGCTCAGTGGTAGGCTGCTGCAGTAGCCGCAGGGCAGCCAATGAGCACGCTAGACAGCCTGCTCTAGGTCTGCTAGCTGCTGCACTGCATTGACAATAAATACAAAATTAAGGATAATTTGTGGCTTCATATCTCAAGAAAAGATGACTTTACCTGTAGCGTAAGCAACTTACGCAATACGAGAGAACCTCTCCTAAGAGAATAATTGTTATCATCAAACCATATATATTTTGGGTGAATTTCAGATGGTTTCAGCATGTGGAGAGAAGAGATGAGGGGGTGAATGGAAAGAAATTTCAAGACAATACTGAGGTGATTGGCTCAGTGTGGTTGTGTATCAGGTGTGGATGCTAATTTAGCAAGAGAGAGTTCAAAAATGTTAATTTCCAGAAAAGTGTTTTCTCAGTGAGTAGCCATTTCTGAGTCTAGACAGTTTGACTTCAGTCTTACAGTATAAACGTTCAAAACACTCCAAGATTTTTTTGGGCACATACAGTATAGCTTTATTTTTGCAGATATATGTGGCAGAAATAATTTAATCACATTTGATCTCATAATTTTTCATAGTTGCATTCACTATGATGCATTCAGTTCCTATTAACACAAAGAAAAAGAATGACACTTGTAGCAGAGTATATGTGCATATAAATATGGAAAAGAGGTAGATTTCTGAAACAGAACTTGTGTTTCACTCACACAATATGCAGATTTTATATTACAAAAACAGAAACACAACAATCATAGTAAATGCAAACACACAATTTAATGCACATAACTCAGTAGTAGAACAATTTTTCCAACACTTTATGGATGTAATCTTACATGTATAAAGGTGGTTTTGCCCCTGGCCTGCTGTCCACTGCTGTGATGTTGTCATGATACCTGTCTTGTGTTCCACTTGTCTTGTGTGTACTTTTGTCATTTCCTGTCTTGTGCTAAGTTTTGTAGTCCTATGTAGTTTTTCATGTTGATTCGTCTCCCCATGTGTATCTTGTTTCCTCATTATCTAGTTAAGCTTGTTTGCCCCTGTGTATTAGCCCTTCTGTTTCACTTGTTACTTTGTCAGTTGTTGTACATGTATGGTTGCTTCTAGTTCGGTCCTTTTCATGGTTTTATTTCTTTGTCCCTGGTGTTCTTTATTATTTGTTCTATGTCCGCACCAAGAAAGAAGTGATGGAAAAAAATTTTGTTTGCATTTCTTATCTCCTTATGTCGCTAGTAACCACACTCAATGTATTTTTTTTTCAACACATCCCATAATTTTTTAAATATTGGCCTCTACCAAATGGTTGAGATGTCACTAATGGCTCGTTTCCACTGAGCGGTACGGTACGGTACAGTACAGTACGGTTCGGGTCGGTAAACCATGATCCGGCTTGCATTTCCACCGCCAACAGTACCCTTACTTGATAGGCGTGGTGTTGGCCGGAAAGAAGCGATCGACGTAATTTCCGGGCGAAGAAGAAAGCGACATAGTAAACAACTATGGATGACATACTGCAGATCTTGTTCTTGCTTCTCGGCATGTCTGTCACAAGAAACAAGCGCCGTTGTTGTGCCGAATTTCGACCCCCGCCAAATTATTACCCCCCTAGCATTGGTAGGTTTAGAATTAGTTGTGGGGGAGGGGGGAGGATTAAGGGCGGGGTTGGGATTAGGCAATCAGGTACTGACTTCAACGAAGGGGGTAATAATTTGGCAGGGGGTCGAAATTAGGCACAACACCGGCATTAGGCGTTTCTCAATACCAAGTAGCCTACGCAAAGTCCGACTCAGGAGAATGACTCCCGCGGACGCGAGTCTAGTAATTCTGCTAATGGAACAGCGCATTCTTGAAAGCGCCACTCAGCTCGCTCTGCTACTCCGGTTATCTCTGTATGTACATTTTAGGCAACAATAAAACGAAATATGTTATAAAACACCACTCTGCTTCTTTTCGATTTCATTTAAATACATTTTAAACATTATAAGCACACAAATGTGGTTCAGGCAACGCATATCCTATTGATTATATTCACTGCATGTATGTAGCCTATATTTATAACAAAGCTAAATATAAAACACAACCCTGCCTCTTTTCGTTTAAATTTAAAAATATTAAACATATTCCAGGCAATATGTGCATTGGTACAAATGTTGCAATAAACAACATTACAGATGGTCTTGTAATAAAAAAAAGACAAAACTCAACCCTATATCTTTTTGTTAAATTTCAGTTTTATCAATAATAGCCATTATAAAAGTAAAAGGTACAAAAAGCTATAGCCTACAGTAAAGCTTTAATAACATAAAGCAAACAATTCAGTCAAATATTCAGCGCTCAAATATATGAAACTTCCAAAACTATTGGCCAGGGAACGAATTATAGATTCACGAGACCAAAGATCGCCTGTTAGGTCTATACAAGACGAATTATATCTCATGTTTAACCACTACAGAGACGTCAGAGTCAGCGGCAAACATCAGAACGACTAGCCGAGGAAAGGCTGTTCCAGGCGGGGTACTTGAGCGCCGAACGCCCGGTGATTGCTTGGAATGGATCTCAGTCAAATTATCATAAATCTATAAATAAACCACAGATTTGAGCTTTAAAAAACATACTCGGTTACTAACGTAACCTCGGTTCTCTCTAGAGAGGGAACGAGTACTGCGTAATATCTTACGCTATGGGGAAAACCTCTTTTCCACGAGATATTGAAGCCAAAAATTATCCTTAATTTTGAATTAATGTAAAACGCTGTGCAGCAGCATGCAGTCATAGGCAGGACGGCTCACGCGCCTATTGGCTGCCCTGCTGCAACAGCAGCAGCCTATCGAGAGAGGCGCTGCGTGACACCATATCCAATGGGGGCATTTCGCGCCCATTTCGTCACGTCCCGCCAGAAAGAGCGTGGTCTCGCCCTATAAATATAGCTCGATAAGGCTGGTACACTGGTTTTCATCGCCGAAGCGAACCAGAGCTGTATATGCACGGCAAGATACGCAGTACTCGTTCCCTCTCTAGAGAGAACCGAGGTTACGTTAGTAACCGAGTACGTTCTCTTACGAGAGTATCTCTCGTACTGCGTAATATCTTACGCTATGGGGAACACAATGCAAGACGCCGTGCGTACTGGGATCCGACACCAAAGTCCCAAGGGCAGTAGCCCGGGGCTCATGTAGTGCATAATCACCATAGAGTCACAGAGAGTCGGAGAAGAGAGGCTGCAAGCATCATTCCCCATGAAATAGCATCCTACAGGAGCTAGTTATGTTAACAGTGTTTCACACAGACAGGGTGAACGTGTTCAGCCTGAACTGGGTAACAGTACGGGTTATTCAACACCCATGGAGCTGTTTTATCGCTCAATGAGCGATGCACAAGCAAAACTCAGCATCTAGGCCGGTACAGCGGGGCAGATAGCACTGAATTATATACCGACAGAAGCTTGGCTTGTAAGGCGGGAACCTCTAGGTTATAAAACCTTATAAATGTAGACGGCGAGGCCCAGCCCGCGGCCGTACAGATATCTTGCAAGGTAACCCCACTATACCACGCCCACGACGAGGCCACGCCTCTCGTGGAGTGCGCTCTGACACCCAAAGGACACTGTAGGCCCTTAGAAGTGTAAGCCAGTGCTATGACGTCGACTATCCATCTGGATAGGCTCTGTTTTGATGCGGCCAGTCCCTTGGAGCGTCCGCCAAACAAAACGAAGAGCTGCTCGGTCTGTCTGAAGACAGACGAGCGGGACACATAAGCTCTCAGTGCCCTGACAGGGCAAAGGAGACTCGCATCCTCCTCCTCCTCATGAACCGAGAGAGCGCACAGGGAAATAACCTGGGCCCTGAACGGTGTGTTGAGGGATTTGGGCACGCACCCGTGCCTTGGTTTGAGTATGACTTTTGAGTCATTAGGCCCAAACTCCATACATGACGCGCTTACTGAAAGCGCTTGTAAGTCCCCTATGCGCTTCACTGAAGCGAGAGCCAAAAGAAACACCGTTTTGAAAGACAGATGCTTCATGTCTGACAAATGGATTGGCTCGAACGGGGCACCTTTCATGGCTTCCAAAACCGTAGAAAGGTCCCACACCGGGACTGAAGGAGGTCTGGGAGGGTTCAGCCTCCGAGCTCCCTTAAGGAATCGCACGACTAGGTCGTTTTTCCCCAGTGACTGACCAGACACAGGTTTTGTAAACGTTGCTATGGCCGCCACGTACACTTTGAGCGTGGATGGGGTCCTGCCCTTATCCAGCAGCTCTTGAAGGAAGGAGAGTACTTCCGTGACCCCGCAGTCTACGGGTGAAAAGCCCTGAGCTTGACACCAGGCAGAGAACACAGACCACTTCGAGGAGTAGAGCCGTCTAGTAGACGGGGCTCTCGCCTGCGTGATCTTGTTTAACACTCCCTCCAGGAGGATAGCGGGTACCCGTTGATAGCCCATGCATGTAGGGACCATAGTTGCGGGCGAGGATGCTAAATCGAGCCCTTGGCCTGAAGAGGAGGTCTTTCCTCAACGGTATTGGCCACGGGGCAGTGCTGGTCAGCCGCATCAGGACTGGGAACCAAGTCTGGTTTGTCCAGAGCGGAGCCACAAGCAGCACTGGGCATCCGTTTTCCCTGATTCGTTCCAGCACTTGAGGCAGGAGCGAGACGGGGGGAAAAGCATAGAAGGGACAGCGGGGCCAGACGTGGGCCAGCGCGTCCTTGCTCTTGGAGAAATATTTCGGACAGTGAGCGTTTTCGTGGGACGCGAACAGGTCCACCTGCGCTCTGCCGAACGTTTTCCACAGCAGTTGGATTGTCTTGCGGGTGCAGCGACCATTCCCCTGCTGGGACATTGTTTCTGGACAGTCTGTCTGGTCCCACATTCAGGTGACCAGGCACATGCGCTGCTCTCAGCGAGAGCAGGTTGTGCTGAGCCCAGACCAGAAGGCGTTCCGTCAACCTGTAAAGGTTTCGGGACCTGACGCCGCCCTGGCGATTTATGTGTGCCACCACTGACATGTTGTCCGACCGGACCAGGACGTGGTGACCTTTTATCTAGGGACAGAAGCACCGTAGTGCTTTGTCGACTGCTATCATTTCCAAGCAGTTTATGTGAAGGAGCCTTTCCCGTTCTGACCACAGGCCAGCGAACGGTCTGCCCTTGAGCATCGCTCCCCATCCCGAGGTGGAGGCGTCTGTAGACACCACCTGCACACTCGAGGCGGTCCCCAGACTCACACCTGACTGACACCAGTCGGTCACTTTCCAAGGTTTCAGAGCTGAAAACGCACTTTAGATCGACCCTGAGGCGAAACAGACCAGCGGTCCGTGCCCAGGGCGGAACTCGCGCTTTCAGCCACATCTGCAGTGGGCGCATGTGAAGCAGGCCCAGCTGGAGCACAGAGGCTGCTGAGGCCATCAGGCCCAGCATTTTCTGAAACCTTTTGAGCGGGACTATAGAGCCGTGGCGGAAGGATTTCGCGACGCGCTGAATGTCTAGTCCGCGCTCCGATGACAGGCGTGCTGTCATGGATCGCGAGTCCAGCACTGTACCCAGAAAGAAATTTTCTGACTGGGGGACAGTGAGCTCTTCGCCCGATTGACTGTGAGGCCCAGATTCTCGAGGTGCTCGAGTAATGTGGCCCTGTGTTCTATGAGCTCTGAGTGAGATCTAGCTAGAATCAGCCAATCGTCCAAGTAGTTCAAAACTCGCATGCCCCGGAGTCTCAGGGGTGCGAGAACCGCGTCCATGCACTTCGTGAATGTACGGGGTGCTAGGGACAGGCCGAACGGCAGGACTGTGTATTGATATGCCTGGCCCTCAAAGGCGAATCTCAAAAATCACCTGTGATGGGACGCTATTTGTATCTGGAAATAGGCGTCTTTCAGATCTATATGACATAAACCAGTCCTCTTGGTAAACTTGCGCGAGGATTTTCCTGGTTGTAAGCATTCTGAACTGGTGCTTCACAAGCGCTCTGTTCAGCTGTCGCAGATCTAAAATGGGTCTGAGACCTCCATCTTTTTTCGGTACCAGAAAATATCTGCTGTGTAGGCCCCCTTCACTCTGAGCTTGAGATAAAGGTTCTATAGCACCTTTGCTCAGTAGTTTCGCTATCTCGGCTCGAAGTAGATGAGATACTTCGTTTTTCACCGTCGTCTCGACGCGCACCGTATAACGGCGGGGACGTCGAGCGAACTGTAGCGAATAGCCTCTTTTTATAGTGTTCAGCACCCATTCTGATACCCCAGGAAGCTGTGCCCACACTTTCGAGTGAATAGCTAGGGGTAGAATGAGATCTGGGCTCTGGCCGTGACATAGTGACGGCAAGGGAGCTCCGGCGTGCTGTAACGCAGACACTGTGTTTACAGTGTGTGAGGCGGGGGGCGCGCCGATCGCGGCGGGCAGCCTGGCCGCGCTCAAAACCCTTATAGCAGTTTGCTGAGGGAGAGAGAGCGGGGCGAGCCCCGTGGGGCTTAACATGTCTGTGAGTGAATGTGGGCGCAGGACAGCGGGCACATTTACTGTACAATTTATGTTTGTCTTATGTGTACGAGACGAATACAGGGTTGTAAGTAAGTAAAATTGATTTATACAGCACTTTTCACACACAGGGTCACAAAGTGCTTTACAATATGCATAGACAATAAAACATAGTAGAAAAAACAGTCTAAGAATAATATAAAATAAAATAAAAAATACAACAGTTGAAATTATAATTTTTTACCAGAGACAGAGATTACCCAAAAGCTAACCTGAACAAGTGAGTCTTCACTTGTCCCTTAAAACTGTCCACATTTTCAGCAAACCCAATGCTGGTTGGTAGAGCATTCCAGAGTCTGGGTGCCATAGCGGCAAAGGCTCTATCCCCACATGTCTTCAGACGAGTGCGTGGGGTGGATAGGAGATTTTGATTAATAGACCTGAGAGATCGGAAGGGGGTGTGTAGGTGAATTATGTTGGCAAGATAAGCAGGGGCCTGACCATGTAGAGCCCTATAGGTTATGGTGAGAATTTTGAATTGGATCCTGTAAATTACAGGAAGCCAGTGAAGGGAGCAGAGTAGAGGGGTGATATGGGTGCGCCTGTTTGATCTAGTAGGTAGCCTAGCAGCAGAATTTTGAATGGGTTGCAGGCGGTGAAGGACAGATTTGTTGAGTGAGGAGAAGAGTGAATTGCAATAGTCAATATGGGAGGAAATGAAGGCATGAATGAGCATCTCCAGTTCTGACTGAGAGACCACAGCCCTCAATTTGCTAATGTTGAGTAAGTGGAAAAAACAGGATTTGGTCAGTGATTTGATGTGAGTTTCAAAAGATAGTGATTTGTCAAATGTCACCCCAAGGTTCCTTAGACTAGGCCGGACCGCAGATGACAAAGGCCCAATATTCTGCATAATCAGAGGGATAGCGCTGTCTGGCTCTATAATTAAAACCTCTGTCTTATCTGGGTTCAGGTGCAAAAAGCGTTCAGCTGTCCAGTTGTTTATGGCGTCTATGCAATCTAGGAGCCTTGTAAGTTTGGATGACTTATTTTGCCGGAAGGTAAAATGAAGCAGAATGTCATCTGCGTAAAAGTGATAAGAGATGTTAAAATTATGAATAATCTGACCCAGAGGCAACATGTATAAAGTAAACAATATTGGGCTCAACACTGAACCCTGTGGAACACCACCATCCAGGGGTGATGATGCAGAGTGGGAATCCCCAATAGAGACATCAAAACTTCTATCTGAGAGATAGGATGTAAACCAGTCTAGGGCCCCTCCTGATATGCCCACCCATTCATGTAATCTCTTAGTCATGATATGGTGGTCGACTGTATCGAAGGCAAAACTGAAGTACAGAACAGAACTCTAGAAGTACTAACAATGAGCATAGACCTACATCTGAAGCCATCTGAAGGTCATTATAGACTCTCACCAGGGCGGTCTCAGAAGAGTGTCTCTTCCTAAAACATGACTGAAATTTGTCATACAACTCCAAATTCTCTAAAACAGCTGTAAGTTGATTAGCCACAACCTTTTCGAAAATTATGGACAACAATGGCAGCTTTGAAATGGGGCAATAGTTCTTCAAAACTGTTGGGTCCAAATTAGGCTTCTTTATTATAGGTTGGATAGTGGCATTTTTTAAAGTAGGACGGAACATAGCCTGTGGAGTTGACAATAGCCACTATACTAGGGCCAATGGCAGGAAGTGCTTTTGAGAATAATGAGTGCGGTATTATATAATGTGGACAAAAGGACATTTTCATTTTCTTGGTCAGGTTTAGTAGATCATGAAGGCTGATTGGTTGGAAAGACTCAATGGTAATAGGCCTAGGTGAAGGAATGCAGTCTACATGAAAGTGTGGCTCAGGCTGAATATTTGATCTAATAGACTCTACCTTATCAATAAAAAATGACAGCAGCCTATTACAGTCATTTTGAGAGCATATTGTTGTCACAATGACAGGAGGAGAGACAATATTATGTATGGTATCAAATAAAACTTTAGGGTTTCTCTTAGAAGAAGAGATTAAATAAAAAAAATAGGCAGACCTGGATTTCTTAACTAAATTATTAAAATCCTGAATAAGTTCCTTAAGATACAGACAGTGTACTTCAAGCCCGGTGGATTTCCACAGGCATTCAGTCATATGGCACCTCCTCCTTAGACAACGCACATCGTCCATCATCCAAGGCGAGGCGTTACAGATGGGCTTAGATTTTATCTTCAAATGAGCCACTTCATCCAACACAGAGAAGAGCAGAAATTGTTAAAAGACTGCATTAAGAGCTCAACATCATTACTACTACCCATGGAATTAAAATCACAGTCAAACCGGGAGATAGATTGCTCGACAGTTGTTTGAGTAATAATGCGCAATCGTGCCAGACGTTTCCGGCAAGTGGGTCAGCAATGGCAGAGAGATTAAAAAAGATACACTTGTGGTCACTAATCAACATATCCTCACAACATATTGCATTGACATCCAAACCTAGTGTGAAAACAAGGTCTAATGTATGACCACCAGCATGTGTGGGCCCATGAACATGCTGCTTTAGATTTTGTGAATCAGTAATACTAAGGAAATCTTTTGCGGCATGGTTATCGACAGCGTCAGTGTGCAGGTTAAAATCCCCAACCATTGATAACTTTTCAAATTTAACAACAGATGACATAAAGTCCGTGAACTCGGATAAAAACTGCCCAGCAGGACCAGGGGGGCGATAAATGAGGATGCAAAAGAACAGCTTTATCCGACCAACTCTAGTGATTAGCAGTTCAAAAGAGGAAAGTTTCCACGCTCACCAGCTGATGGGGTAGCGATTTCTCCATACTATGGCAAGTCCTCCACCGCGGCCAGACAGACGCGGGGATCCAATAAACAAGCAGTCAACAGGACACAGCTCATTTAGATGAATAAACTCTGAGTTATGTTGCTAGGTTTCTGTCAGTAATAGAAAGTCAGAGTTTTGCCTTAAGAACAGGTCATTTAGAACGTGCGCCTTGTTCGCCAAAGAACGGGCATTTAACAAGCACATATTCACAGATGCGATAAATGAGTCTTCATAGGTAGAGAAAGATGTGCACTCGATAATCCTGAGCGTAGGCAGGCCACGACGATCCCGGCCAAGGTGGAGGGGAGGCGGATCCCTATTCAGCAATCCACCGGGCGCATCCGGAAACACTGCCCGTAGGTAGAATGATCTGGCGGGGCTCAAAGGCCAGGCAATGCCTGGTTGGTAGAGAGATGTGAGGTTACATCCAAGAGCAGACAGTCTGTCTGGTTGACAGCAAGGGAGTATTTCCATAGGCGGTGATTTTTGACATGGAGGCCCGCTCTGGTCCCTCGCCTTCTCCGTTTACCACGCTTCTTGGGCAGGTGCGCAGACTTTCTTCACCAGTCGCGGTGCAGCGAGAGGTCGTGACCTGGTAAGCACAGGCGAACTCAGGGTTGTAGTGGGGGTGGATCACTGATACCCATAAAACCGGGCATTTCAGCTCTAATAAGCAACAGCATTTGCCGATCATAAACCAGCGCCGCTGATACATTTGTGGACAAGAATAGTGGCATTAAAAGGCATATTACAATAAGTATCTGAGACCGAGAGACAGAAAGGGCCGAGAGGGCAGCGGAAACACCAAACACAGGTCCCATCTTGTAATCCAATAGCACTGCATTCAGCCTAATCACCATTAACCACCCCCATTAACCACCAATAATCGCAATAAGCTCTGCGTTTTGTTACTTTAGATAAGAAACAAAGTGTCATTTTTCAAATTATGTCCATTTTATCACAAAATTCAAACAAGAAATGCCGTTTTGACGCTCTTTAATTGGCGTGACAGATCACTATATAGGCTCCTCAGTTTAAACAGAAGCGCGAGCAGAGCGAACGCGATCATCTCTTTCTAATAAACACGAATAAACATCTCAAAGTATGTTGAACAATAAAGTACTGAACTTACTGAAAAACATTATATCTCATGTAATCACTCAATCAGTGTTTTAACGGCGGAAAGACATCAGTAAAACAGCTTGTAAACAATATCCCACGTAGCATTACATTTACCTCAGGAAAGTCATTCAGTGTCCACAGCTTGTTAGCCAGCTAGAGAAATTAACTCTTTCACTAAATATATGCACTATATTAGCCTATATATTAATTAAATTTTACTTAACCTTTTAGTGATGTCTTGATTATGTAATGTATGTTTAAAATATGTGTCATGAAAATGACAGCCAGTGTGTAATTTAAATGATTATATTTCCACAACGAATTGGAGTAAAAACATATAATTAAATTTAGAAGTTAATACAAAAACTGCCTCATGTGCAGTTTACGTGTTTGCATACAATTTGTTATTTGAACGTTGATTATTATATCTAAAAATAAATAGCAACTGAATTTAGGCTAATAGTTTAGGCTCTGTTGTTAACCTTTAATATCATAGTAATGTGCAAGTAAGGGTTCCGGGACATGTGTAATGTGTATTGCGTTTTAGAATATTGTCTTGGCAACTAATTAATGAGACTGATTGAGAAATGAGAAACACAGAGGCAGGGCCTGTGGGTGGAAAAAGGTTTAAATGGAGCGCAAAAGGCGACGGACGGGGGCTTGGTTCCGGTTACATTGTAAGAGGAATCAGGACGGCGGTTCTCGCCTTTTTGGTCGTTCGCGGTCGTTTAGGGCCGCCGGTGAAGAAGATAGATAGATAGCGGGTGCGGGGAGAGAGTATATAGGGACGGGAAGTTAGGAGTGCCAAAGTTACTGTTCTGAATGCTGATGCTATTGAATTGCAAGAGCATGCAAGAGCCCAGCTGGACTTTGGCCTTTTGAAACGGACTTACGGTGGGATCTACTTTTGTGACTGAGACTGTCATGCAGACGTCAACGTGAGTGCTGAAGTGACGACACACCGCAGAGTGGAATCGTTTGTAATGTGGGGCAAGGGGTTATTCCTGTTAGAGAGATTAATGTAACTGATAATCCTCTCACCCTTAGGCAGGGGATGAAGAGTGGGACATTGTCTACAGACATGGTAGTTGGTCCTGAAATGGTGGCTTTCAACCAACAGGATGAGTTGGAGGTGCCCGTAGGGTTGTCTGTGGATACTCTCTTAATGCAGTTGGGGTTAGATCAAAAGGGGCTGTCTATGGTTGAAACGCAGGCCATCCGTGAATTCTTGGGGCAGTATGCTTCAGTGTTTAGCACTGGGGATCATGATTTAGGGCGAACCCACCTGACTTTACATCAGATTAATACAGGGGATGCAAAGCCAATTAAGATACCCCCACGTCAGGTTCCGTTGCATTTGCAACAAGAGTTACATGATCACATTAAGCAAATGCAAGAAAATGGGATTAAACAGCCACCATGTAGTCCATAGGCTGCTCCGGTTGTCCCAGTAAGAAAGAAGGATGGTACTGTAGTTTGCGCTTTTGCGTAGACTACCGGAAGCTGAATGATGTTACAGCTAAAGATGCCTATCCCCTTGCCCGAATAGATGATGCCCTGGATAGCTTGACTATGCAAAGCTATTTTCCAGCCTGGATCTTGCCAGTGGTTACTGACAGGTTGAGGTAGATGCTAAAGATAAGTGCAAGACCGCTTTTACCACAAGACATGGGTTATTTGAATTTAACGTCTTAAGTTTTGGCCTTTGTAACTCACCAAGCACATTTCAGTATTTAATAGATTTGGTTTTAGCTGACTTGTACGTGTTTAGTTTATTATGATGACATTATAGTGTTTGGACGTTCATTTCAGGAGCATTTATCGAGATTGGGGGAAGTATTGGCTAAGTTGAAGGCTGCAAATCTGAAGGTAAAACCTTCTAAGTGTGATTTGTTTTCCTCTCGTGTCAAGTATTTAGGGCATATCATTTCTGCGGAAGGAATTATGGCCGGCCCTGTTAAGGTGGAAGCAGTGAGGGAATGGCCCACCCCAAGGACTCAGACTGAAGTGAGGAGCTTTTTAGGTTTGGCCTCCTATTATAGACGGTTTGTAAGGGGGTTTACAGACATAGCACGTCCATTACATCAACTGACCGAGAAGGGGAGGAGATTTAGGTGGGGTGAGGAGTGTCAGGTGTCTTCACTCAGTTGAAGGCTAATTACTTCCCCTGTGCTCGCTTATTCTGACCGCAATATAACCTTTATATTGGACACTGATGCTAGTGATGTGGGGGTAGGAGCTGTGATTACGCAAGAGGAGGGTGGGTTGGAACGGCTTATGCCAGTTGGGCCCTTACTAAAGAGGAACGCAAGTATGCAACTACAAAGAAAGAGTTGTTAGCAATGGTGACTTTCACAAAGTACTTTAAGCATTTTTTGGTAAGTAAAGAGTTTGTGTTGCACACAGACCATAACTCATTGAGATGGTTGCATAACTTTTTAGGGCTTAGAGTGGCAGCTAGCTCGATGGGTGGAACAATTGGCAAGTTTTCATTACAAAATTGTACATCACCCTAGAAAGCAGCATGGCAATCCAGCTTACGTGGGAGCCAAAGAGCAGGAAGGCCCCCTCAGCCCAATTCAGGGGCCAAGTATATCAGTGTGTGCTGTTAAGGAGGGCCCCCAGGTGGTGCAGAAGGAAGTGAATGTTGGAGTGGGTGATGATTTGGCCCAGGCCCAGCGAGATGATCCAGAATTGGCCCTCCTAATTCATCTTAGGCAGGACCCAGATGATAATGCTGCTGAAGTACAGCAGAATGCTGCCCTGAAGAAGTATAGTTCTGTTTGGGGCCAATTGCAGTTGCAAGACCAGCGGTAGGTACGGGTGCCATCTACGTTACATCTCGTCCTCACAAATGTATTGCTTTGGATATTTTGGGGCCTCTACCTGAGACACCTAAAAAGCATAGGTATATCCTGGTCATGAGTGATTACTTTTCTAAATGGACTGAGGCATTTCCTCTTCCCAACCAGGAGGAACAGACAGTTGCTTGTGTCCTGGTTGAGGAGTGGATATGTCGCTTTGGCACTCCCCGCAGTATTCATTTTGATCAAGGATGAAATTTTGAGTCTGCCCTGTTTAAAGAATTGTGCCGACTCTTGGATATGAGTAAGACTCGTAGCTCCCCATATCATCCACAATCTAATGGTTTGGTGGAGCGATTTAACCGTACTTTACTGTCGATGTTGAGTTTGTTTGTTGATGAGAATCAAACCAACTGGGACTGTCTGTTGCCATACGTTATGATGGCTTATCGAAGTAGCGTCCATCCCAGTACAGGGTTTACACCTTACAAGATCTTGTTTGGACAGAAAATTTTTCTTCCTCTGGACATGATGCTAAATGTAGGTCATCAGGAGCAGTTTGTGTCCACCGGTGAGTACGTGACCGGGTTGGCGGACACATTATCCACAGTGGTAGAGGCAGTAAAGAGACATCAGGCTAAAGCCTCTGGGCAGCAGAAGGGGTCATTTGATTTTCGGGCTAATTTGCAGTTCTATTCTATGGGGGAGTTGGTGTGGGTACAGAATTAGGGCTGTCAACGAATATTCTAAATTCGAATATATATTCAAATAGTTTTAAAAATCTGAATTTCGAAGGTGAAAATTAATATTCGAATGTGGAAAAATACGCCCGCGGTAGCAGAGGCGCGGCTGTCTGCTGCGAGTGGGCACGCTGCCTGAGGGAACATTACTAAAGTGTAGGCTCACTGTACTGACTAAATAGATATTGCATGAATAAGGTAGGTTAGATACAGCAGTTCCCTTTCGAGGGAACTCGCGATGCGTCATCGACGCTTTGGGAACGCCCCCAGCGTGAATGCGTCTGAGCATCAATGTCAACTAGTCCAATGGAAAGAATGAGCATCACGGGCGGGTGACGTCATGACCAGGAAGGGATAAAGCACATCCGGTGCAAACCGGCATTAGCTTCTGTGTCTCAGCAAGCGATCTGTGTTACTCTGTCTCTGTCTATTTATTGTTGTCTGTTCGATATTATTGGGAAGAGTTATGGCGAAACAACTTTACAAACTCTGTGCTTCTCCCTGCCCGCGTTATTTAACGGGTGGGGACACACACGAGCTTTGTGTAGTTTGTTTGGGAGTGGAGCATGCGGTGTCAGCCTTCGAGGGGGCTGATTGCGGCATTGCGAGATGCTTCCGCTCCGCATGCTCCGCTCTCGCCTGGCGCTTTTCGAGGAAAGTGGCCAGGCTCGCGATCCTCAGGGTTCAGGACCCGCGTCTGCCGAGGCAGCGCGGAGAATGCATTCCTGTGGATCGCGAATAGGATCTCTACGGGGTTGGAGACGGGTCCACGGATCTTATCTCCTCCCTTTCCACGAAAAGGTCTGGCGCCACCGGCGTCAGACCGGTGAGGGCAGCCCCAACCGGGGTGGAATGGTGTACACCTCATTATACAGTGCCCTTTCCATCTCGGTGCCCTCAGGGGACCGTTCTGCCAACCCCGCCACCCTTGGTGCTTCGGGGCGCAGCTTCTCCAGCGAGCTTCTGGCGCAGCGTCAACTCGACATTGCGTCGGACTCGCGCCCTCTGAGGGGGGTTCGAAAACAGTCAGTTCGGGTGGTTCCTGCCAGTATGCTTCAGGTCCCCGAACTGGCTGTCTTTATTACACCAGAGGCCAGCCTCGAGGGGCTGGTTCCCTTGGTAGATTTTCTGGCAGCGCGGAAGCTACTGCCAAATATATCTCTATGGGTAATGGTAATCTCTCTGGTAATGGAGCAAGGGGTAAAGGCACTGTTAGCAAAGAAAGCTATTGAGCAGGTGTACTCACCCGACATTGCGTCGGGTCTTTACAGTCGTTATCTCATTGTTCCAAAAAAGGATGGAGAGCTGCGTCACATACTAGATCTTCGTCTGTTGGAGTGTTTGGTGCTGGAACTCAAGTCCAAGACGCTGACACTCAAACAGATCGTGACTCAAATCAGATCCGAGGACTGGTTTGTCACGATAGATCTAAAAGACGTATACTTCCATATCTCCATCCTCCCTCAGCACAGGAGGTTCCTGAGGTTTTCTTTGGGGCAAAGAACACCAGTATCAGGCACTTCCTTTCGGTCTAGCTCTATCACCCCGCACATTCACGAAGTGTGTAGACGCAGCTCTGGCCCCGCCAGGCTGCAGTGTATACGCATTCTGAATTGCATAGATGACTGGCTGATTCTAGCGGAATCAGAACAGTTAGCGGTTCGGCACCGAGGTGTCGTTCTCGCTCATATGCAGATGTTGGGGTTAAGGCTCAATGCCACGAAGAGTGTGCTTTCTCCAGTACAGAGAACCACTTTCCTTGGTGTGGTATGGGATTCAGTGACGATGCGGGCCACTCTGTCTGGGGCTAGGCCAGTCACCCACTGTAAAACAGTTCGAGAGACTGTTGGGTCTTGTGGCAGTAGCGTCCAACGGGATACCTTTTGGCCTGCTGTACATGAGACCTTTGCAGTGGTGGCTCAGGACCAGAGGGTTCTCCCCGAGGGGAAACCCACTTCGTATGATCAAGATCACGCGGCGGTGCCTTCGTGCCTTGGTTATATGGAGGAAACACTGGTTCTTAACCCAGGGTCCGGTGTTGGGAGCTCTTTGCCATCGAGTTGCTATCTCGACAGATGCTTCCCTCACCGGCTGGGGAGCGGTATTGGAAGGCCGCTCAGCTCAGGGCTTGGGAGGAGTCATCATCTCGCTTGGCACATGAATTGCCTAGAGATGATGGTCGTCTTCAATGCGTTGAGACATCTCCTCCCAGACCTGAGGGGCCATCATGTGTTGTTCTGAAACAGTGACTGTTAGGCCTCAGGGCAGCAGGGTTCAATGTGATACCCTTTGACCTGCTGTACGTGAGACCTTTACAGTGGTGGCTCAGGACCAGAGGGTTCTCCCTGAGGGGAAACCCACTCCGTACGATCAAGATCACGCGGCAGTATCCCCGCGCCTTGGTTATATGGAGGAAACTCTGGTTCTTGACCCACAGACAACACGTTGGTGGCCTATTATTTTGGTCCCTCAGGAAATTACGCTGTCTGAGGGCAGTGTATATTCCAGGGGGGCCAGAATATTGGAACAGACACCCTGTCGAGGCAGGGGCTGAGGCCAGGGGACTCCACCCCGAGGCGGTGGAGCAAATATGGGAGTTTTATGGCCAGGCAGAAGTGGATTTGTTCTCGTCTCAGCATACGACGCACTGTCCACTCTGGTTATCCCTCACTCAACCAGTCCCCTCGGGGCTGGTTGCTATGGTGCAGACGTGGCTGAGGCTACGTCTGTACGCATTTCCCCCTGTTGCTCTGCTCCCAGGAGTTCTGGAGTGATTCGGCCAGGATGGAATAAGCCTATTTAGTAGCACCACCCTGGCCGAGCTGAATTTGGTTTGCGGACCTAATTTTTCTCCTCGACGGACCTTCCTTGGAGGTCCCGATCAGGAGAGACCTTCTGTCTCAGGCAGGGGATGCAATATTGCACCCCCCGCAGGGGATTTGGAAACTGTGGGTTTGGCCTCTGAGGCGGCCCAATTCATAGAGAGTGGTCTCTCAACCGAGGTTGTTGAGACCATTCTAAGCTCCAGAGCTCCCGCTACGAGGAAACTATATTCACTATTTCGAGAGTTTTTCACTTCTTGGTGTTACCAGCGTCAGTGGGATCCGGTTAACTGTTCAGTAAACACAGTATTCGAGTTTCTGCAAGAACGCTTTGTATCAGGTCTATGTCCTTCCACGCTTAAGGTATACGTGGCGGCCATTGCGGCTTTCCACGCCCTGGTGGGTAGTACATTTTTGGGTCGAGACCCCCTGATCACTCGTTTCCTTCGTGGCACTTTGAGGCTGAGGCCTGCAACTTGCACTAGGGTGCTGGCTTGGGATCTTGCAATAGTTCTAGAAGGCCTATCTGGGGCTCCCTTCGAGCCCTTAGATTTGGTCTCAGAGAAGTTCCTTTCTTTTAAGACTATTTTCTGCTAGCTATTTCGTCCCTATTAGAGTCAGACCTTCAGGCCCTTTCGGTCCCCACCTGCCTTGAGTGCACCGGGGATGGCCAAGGCAATCTTACCCGAAACATGGATATGTTCCAAAGGTGCCTACCATTATTCCGAGGCCTATTGTGCTGCAGGTTTCTGTCCTCCTCCTTTTACATCTGCGGACCAGGAAAGGCTGAACCTCTTGTGTCCAGTGCGAGCACTGGATACTTATGTTCATCGGACATCTTCAATGAGGAAGTCCGACCAGTTATTTATTTGCTTTGGATCACCTAAGAAGGGTCTTCCTGCTTTTAAACAGACGGTTAGTAAGTGGATAGTTGAGGCTATTTCACTTGCATACGAGTACTCTGACCAGCCGTGTCCTTTGGCGGTCAGAGCTCACTCTACGAGGGGTATGGTAATTTGGAAGGACCAAAGGAAGCGCCAGCATCAGTGGCTGCTGGTCCTGTACAACAGCCTGTCCAGGAGCCGGATATACAACGAAAGGACTCGGACGGACTGCAGGATGGCTCTACGGTGGTGATACATCAGGCAAAGTTTCAACGCCTAGTATGAGAGCGACGTCAACCTGAGTGTACACGGGACTATGAGATGGATTCAGAATGACTCTGGGACGTGTCTGTTCCATTGGGGGAAGGGATAGTGTAATGTGTAATGTGTATTGCGTTTTGGAATGTTGTCTTGGCAACTAATTAATGAGACTGATTGAGAAATGAGAAACACCGGGGCAGGAGCTGTGTTTTGAGAGACTGGGGGTGTAAAAAGGTTTAAATGGAGTGCAAAAAACGATGGACGGGGGATCAGTTCCGGTTACATTGTAAGTGGAAACAGGGCGGCGGTACTCACCTTTTTGGGAGAGGGGTGTCGTTCGCGGTCGGTTAGGGCTGGCGGCGACGAAGATGGATAGATAGTGGGTGCGGGGAGAGAGTATATAGGGACGGGAAATTAGGAGTGCCGTCACTACTGTGCTGAATGCTGATGCTATTGAATTGCAAGAGCGTGCAAGAGCCCGGCTGGACCTTTTGAAACGGACTTATGGTGGGATCTACTTTTGTGACTGAGACTGTCATGCAGACGTCGACGTGAGTAGAGGGAGATAGTAAGGGTGGGTGGGTGTAAGGGAGGGAACAGCCATAGGTACCATTTTGCACGTGCATGAGGTTGAGGTTTTAAATGAGTTTGAAGTGCCACTATCTGTAATTGATTCTGGGGTTTGTCACCAATGAAGTGAGTGAGTGAATTCACGTAGTGCTCTGTGTAGTTCTACGGCTTTCCAGGTTGTGTTTAGCCGGTCCTTCATACTAAAAGCTAAAAAACTTAAATTTTGAGTATTTTTGAGACTTAAAGTCTGGGTCTGGGACTTTTTTCCATCTTCCACAATCAAAACAAAGAAATGTAGCTAAAAAAAGCATTTGCTGGAATTTAGCCAAAAATGACTATTGACTATAAATGACTATTTTACCATAGGACAATATCAATTCCAAACACGAACCCACACCGAACATTAGGGCCTATATATTACATAAACGTAAAATTAACTTTTGTTGACCTGAGTAATTGAAGAGGAGAAGGAGAGAGCGACAGGCATGTCTGCAATTTTTGCCCAGTGGAATGTGAAAGCATTAGGTTGGTCTTTTTCTGTTAGTGTTCTTGTGTTGGCATGAGAGCATTTCGTGGTGACAACTAGCACTTGTTTCACAATTTTTTATATATTTACTAATGAAATAAAAATATTCCTAAACCAACTTTTAGCAGGTTCATATGGAATCCTGTTTCTGCCACGGAATAAAAAGCAATTGCTACTTTTTATCTCTATTCCCCCATCGCCATTCCTAGTTCATATTTCGCAATTTGCATTTTATTTCTCGCAAGTGCATATTTATATCTCACAATTGTGACGTCCCCCCTCCCCTCAGAATTCCGAGAAATAGCTAAACTCGCAATTGCGAGTTCTAAAGTCTGAAATGTGCGATTTGCAATTGCGGTAAAAAAAAAAAACCCCGAAACTTCCTTCCTAACAACCATTCTTACCTATTCTAATGCAATTTTCTTCAGATGTGTGTGAGGGTTACAGGGGTTCAGTGGTCTTGGCAGCCACAGAGCGGCGCAGGAGGGTGTGTGTGTGTGTGTGTGTGTGTGTGTGTGTGTGTGCGCGCGCGCGCGGGGCGGCTCCAGTTTCAAACACAGCGCCCATCTTTAACACAACACAACACAACCGGACAGACTCCGTCCCGTAGCGAGATACCGCTGCTCTTGTAAGTCATGATCTTCAAAACTCATTATTCTCCGTGAATGGTTGTGAATACCGCTGCTGTCTTTGATTTAATCATGTTGGGGATAGGCTACATTGTAACTAACGCGCTTTTGTTAGAATGAAACAATGTCGCGCGCGCATCATATCCTTATATTTAAGCCGCCCGTATATCGTTGTCTTAATGCCGTTTACCGCACTTCGTTTGCTCTGTTTTGTAAAGTTTTCTCGTAGGCTAGTTCGTCATGCCAGCAGCCTGTTGCTTCCTCTGTGCACTGTACGAAAAGCGGATTTTATTCCCGACAGGCCTGAGGACACAAAGAGATCAGCGCGATCTGCGAGTAACGGGACGTGCAATGTCCCACAGCAGGCACTTTTATGTACCAGGGGTGGATTTTTGCTATATGAGAGGTGCACAATAAAGCTATTATTACTTCCAAAAGCTACTTTTGAAATGACTTGGATTTTATTGTTTTACCCTTGTCCCAGATCCAGCTTAGCATTCTTAAAACATGGACATTCATAATAAAATAAGTATTACATTTTGAAAAAGACTAAACAATGAGCTAAATGAACAAAGTATTTATATAATTCAATTTAGATCTATTTTTACACAAACTACACCTGTCCCTTGAATTGTGACATCATTTCCAGGACCAGCAACAATTTTTGCCCCTAAATTTAGTGTACTTGGTTACCATGGAGACAACTGTTTCAGTGACAAACATGAGATGAAATATAAAACATGAAGAAAGTCACTTGTGAGCATTTTTGGTTAGTGTTATAAACAATGAAGCTGCAATTTTATCGAATTGTGCAAAAAAAAAAAAGTGTTTCCAATGGTGGTTTTCTTAAAAGTCCAGGGCCAAAAACACACACAAAATGAACCAAAATGTTTCGAACAGCTGCTGTGGGAACACTGTCTTATGCAGATAACATGCCAACTATGTGTAACTTCAAATAGTGATATCTCATTCATTGCTTTATCACTAATTTAGCTTTGATCTGTTTTTGAATTTTTTCAGAAATGGCACATGCATAGGTTTGAAATGGATGTTTGTATTGGTCCTGGCTGCATGTTGTCTTACTCTAAACTGTCATGGGACTATGTGTAGGAGGGAAAAGACTTTATCTCCTTCAGCTTCTTGTTGTAGGCTAGATGTTGCCGTCACCGTTAATTAAAACAGTTTGGAAGCGTCACATAAGAGGTTAATCCTCACGTAAGAGCATTAGTCCATATGAAGACAGCAGCGAGGCTAATGTATAGAGGGTGGATAGGGTTTGCAGGAGTTAATGTTATGCTTATGCAGTGGTTTTCACATGGTTTTGGTTTTTTAAATATCTATTGAATTGTGATGATTTTATACTCTTGGTACCCAATAATACAAAGGGTGAAACAAACAGTAGTAAACGATGTTCATCTTTGTTGCAAATTAACTTGTATTTAACAGAGTCTGGGTTGTTTTTTATTTATTTACACTGCTGTTCAAAAGTTTTTGGTCGGTAAGATTGTTTTATGTTTTTGAAAGAAGTCTCTTATGCTCACCAAGGCTGCATTTATTTGATCAGAAAATACAGTAAAAAAAGTGACATTTTATCACAATTTAAAATAACTGTTTTCTGTTTGAATATATTGCAAAATGTAATTTATTCCTGTGATCATTACTTCAGTATTCAGTGTCACATGATCCTTCAGAAATCATTCTATGCTGATTTGCTGCTCAAGAAACATTCTTATTCTCAATGTCAAAAACATTTGTGATGCTTCATATTTTTGATGAATAGAAAGTTCTAAAGAACAGCATTTATTTGAAATAAAAATATTTTTTAACAATGTAAAAGTCTTTACTGTGATTGCTAGTACCATATCAGAAACAGCCAAGCATCAAGATAGCAGCGCCTTGTCAACACAAAACGCTACAGACACTGTCCAGACTGCTGATAGGGCAAGTATTTTTTATCTCTGGCCAACCATTTAGGGCCTGCCGATGGCAAATAATGTATGTTGGGCTGTTTTACCTCAGCATTGGGAAATCTTGTCTACCTCCCATTGTAGTCAGTGATGATAAAAACTCACATTAGTGTGTGCTTAAACCCACAATGCAGCTATTCACTCTAGTCATGTCGCTTACAAGCGTCTCTAAGGAAACCAGACCCAGCCTCTGTGTCCCATCGTCATGGGAACCACGAGGTGGTCAGATGAAAGCTTGTCTGCCGGCGAGTCACCTGACCTGTCTGAGATTTAAGACTGGTTCTGTAATATGCAGTTTCTATATGAACTGGTACACTGTTCATTTACGACAAATGGGAGAACTAATTCTGTTTGCATCAGGGTTTTCTTTTTGAGAATTAAATTATTGTATTCCTGTAAAGCCTGACAAATGAAACAATAATAAGAAAAATATATTTTTTTTTAAATGGAATAGTTTATTAAACCTTTAGACAAAATACAAAGGAAAATCAAAATAAAGTGTGCATATGTGTTATGTTTTGTATCTTATTTGATACGTCAGGCTTTTATGGCTCATATGATACAGTGAGAATATAAAGTTCACACTCGAGGAGGAAAAAAACACCAATTTGAGGCCAAAATGAGCAAAAATATGTACATTTGGTGCAGATTTATTCTATATGGACAAAAAGTAAGATGAAATTCTGATAGCTTGGAATGTAGGCTAAATAAGTGAGATCTTTATAACAGTATAACAGACTTCTTACAAAAAATCATAAATATCAGTTGTCACTCTATATCTGCTAATAATATGTCTTAGTAAGATGACATTTAAATGCTTAGTTTTATGATCTAAGCTCTGTAGTTTAAAAAAATAATGCAATGCAATACAATGATGATTGAGAGATGAACAAATAAAAGTTTCTCAAAAGCCTGGTGGATCATATTTGATCACTTTATTTGATCATTACTTTATTTTTTCACACAAAAAAAATGGTGTATGGATAATCAAGTAAACCTAAGTTATTTAGTCCATCTTGTAATATTACTAACAATATGCAAGTAATTCTTACATTTACTTTATAAAAATCAGTAGGCCTAAATATTTCACAGCAAAAAGACATTTTACAATTTTACTAAAAGGCCTTTTACTTACTAAAAAAGTATCAACTGTCCATCAGGCAACAGCAGGCATAGTAGATAGTGTGCAATCATGTTGATAATTTAGATGCCATAGAAATTAATGTATCAAATATGATGTAGTAGATGCAATAAATTAATAGAGACAGACAAAAAATGAGTGTCATAAGTCGTGCACTTGGAGATAAATGTGAATTTTTGTTGATTTCAGGCATAACTTGAAACCCAGGTAATGAGGGAAGACATTAGAGAGAGGAACGAAGGCACAAGATGATCGAAACAATGGGTAAGTTCATTTATTTTTGGTCATAACATTTCTGTGGAAATATGGCCTCTGATGACTTATTGTACTGTGCAGGATTGTGGATAATTGGTTGTGAACAGGAGGGCATTTGTGCTCTTCTGTAGAATGAGACGGCGTGATACATCAGTCTCAGCAACAGTCTCTCTGGGTTTCTGAAACTTAAAATCCCTGTTTTTGCAGGTGAATTTTTATTTGTGGTAGAAAAGTTTAGGAGTATTACACTAAAAGATACATGAATGGAAATCTTAACCATTCTTGTTGTGCGAAGTGCAGTAAGATTGAGAAAATGAGCTGAATCTCAAGGAGCCTGTCAAGAAAATCCGAGTCATATTTCACCCCAAAATCGAAAGAAAATAAATATTTGGGAGGCTGCATTTCCTTTATGCAAAATAAAATTTTAATAATTATTATTATTAAATACAAATAATAATATTTTGCAGTGAAATTTGACCGGAACAAGTTTGCATGTTTTATAAGATAAACCTTTTTGTTCTCTTTCAAACATTTGTTCAGTATCACACTATGGGAAACGCCTGGGGCGTGACCAATCCTGGAAGAACCAATTACACCACGTCTGTCAGTTGACAGACCAATCACAACAGTGATGCAGGAGTCCTGCCTCCCTACTATACATTGCTGTTAGCAGTCCCCAATTCATTTTCGTTCTCTTTCCCGTGAAGAAGCTATTTGGAAGCTATCCTTAGCAGAACCTCGCAAGGGGTGGCCTCTAAACTATTCAAGGACCAGCCATTATCTTAGGTATGTCGCAAAACGCGGCTGCTTTTCTGAGGAAATATTCACTGTTAAAGTGAATATCTTTCTTTCTACTGTTTTTCTATTCATTGCGGTGGGGACCAGCAAATCAAGCTCTCACTTTCTTTCTCAAGCAGTTACAGCTCCTTTTTCTCTGTTACACCCTCACGTTAAGTGGTGTGATGGATTGGCCCATCCAGCCATATTACGGGAATAACTGCTAATAAGACCCTATATCGAGAGGCATGTTGTGGTGATCTCGTTAATCCCCTGGGGTTCCCATCTCTGTAATGGCGACTGCGAGCACATCCATATTTCTTCACCCTCTGTGCATAGAGTGTTTGGGAGTTAGACACACTCAGGATGCACTTTCTAATCCCGAGTGCTGCCCGCACTGCTTTCATTTCCCGTTAAGGGTTTTAGAACGCAGAGTACGAGTCGCAGTCACGCCTAAAGGGGACCCAAGTTTTTCAGCACCTCCCGTGGATATAGATGAGGTTGCTCCTCAGCACTGGTGAGAGCTGATGGATGAGATCTCTCCTGAACTTAATCCCCCTCTTTGCATCAGACTCCTTGGTGGGGGACAAAGAGGTGGAGGAGGAAGATGATGAGGTGATTGCTCGTCTCTTGGAAGAGGAGTTGGAAGAAGACGAAGAGAATGCTATCTCCCCTCCTAATCTTTCTTCTTGACCTGGCAGTGCCATAGATGAGTCCCCCTCCCCCATGCCAGGGGAATGGGACCTCATTGAAGCAGCTGCTAAACTCTCTATCGACTAGCCAGGAAGAAGCAAGAAGGACAGGACTTGTAAAAGGAGTTATATGATGGGAATAGGCTGTCATGACGCACTTCCCCCGTCAAGCAACTGATTCCAGCCATCCCAGCATGCGTTGCAGAAATGCAACATTTCTGGGACAAGCCATTCTCACATAGTGTGCCTGTTAAAGGTTTCTTTAGGCTGGACGTTCATAATATGGAGGAGTTGGGGATGTCCAAAGAAAGGAAGTTCTCTTGTTGGAGTGTTGGCACCAGCTCACCCTGTGCCTCCTATGTTGTTTCACCCCTCTCCACCTGCAGAGTTATGCAAGAACCCACTCTGGATATGCAGAACCTCAACAATCACCTCAGAATGTACAATATCAAAATGCTGACTTTAAGGCTGTTATCTCACTTTATTCGTCCCAAAACTGGCTTACGTCAGTCCATCTGAAGGATGCATATTTTCACATAAGCATCTACCAAGCACACATAAAATTTCTCAAGTTTGCCTGTCAAGGCACAGTCTATGAATATTTGATATTTCCTTTTGGTCTCTCATTAGCCCCGATATTGTTCAGGAAATGTGTCTGAGCAGCTCTGACACTGCTGAGAATAGTGGGTCTCAGAGTGTCAGCTTATTTGGAAGATCTGCTCCTCTTTGCTCTGTCACGGCAGCTGGCAAAAGATTGATACACAAGTTCTTGTATCTCATTTATAAAACTTGGGTTTCAAAATAAACGAGATCAAAAGCTGCATGGTGCCCACACAAGAGATACTCAACCTAGGTCTCAGACTGAACTCAGACCTGTATCAAGCGTTTAAGTCAGAGGAGCGCATCAGGTCAATTCGTGGCTGTTTATACATTTTTCAGAAGGGGAAGAAGGTCCCATTCAAACTATGTTTACGTCTTTTGGGACTGATGGCCTCTACTGCCTCGGTTATTCCTCTGGGACTGTTGTGAGTGAGAGAGTTTCAGCAACCGCAAAGTGATAGTATCATCACTCTGCATGCACGCTCTCCGTCACTGGAAAGATTGTGCGTTTATCGAATCAGGGACTCCACTAGGGGCAGTCTCTGAGAAAGGTTTTGACGATGGATACTTTGCTCACAGGTTGGGGTGCAGTGTGCGAGGGCAAGATAGCAAAACAAATTGTCCCATCTCGCTACAGAACGCACACATAAACTTCCTAAAACAGTTAACAGTGTTTCTGGTATTGAAACATTTTGTGCAGTTCCTAAGGAACCACCACATTTTGAGCAGATCAGATAGCACAACGGTGGTGCCATACTTAAATCTCAGGGGGCAAACATTCTCCTCAGCTTTTACAGTCTCAAGGGAGGTTAAACTTGAATTTTAGGGGTTTGCCTTCAAGGGTGATTGAGACTATTCGGAATGCGAGAGCGGCTTCAATGCGCTTTGCATATGATCGAAAATTAAATGTGTTAGAGCGGCAATGCGCATATAGACACAGTATTCCTTTTCTCTGTTCTGTGTGTTTTCTGCAGGAACTTTTAGATAAGGGCAGAGCCTTTTACACTTTTAAGGTTTATCTTGCCACATTTTCTGCATGCCATGTGGGGATTGACAGGAATACCATAGGTCAACTCCCACTCGTATGAAGATTTATGAGGCTTCTTTTACTAAAGGCTGCTTTATTATTGGCTTTCAATCGCAAAACGGGATAGTGAACTTCACGCTTTGTCGGGTTCATAACTCATGGATTACTCAAGAGAAACTTTCAAAACTAATCCAGCGTTTGTGCCTAAAGTGAGTGAGTCAGCTATCTGTTTTAAAAAAAAGAGAATAGATAGATTCGGAGAATAGTTACAAGCTTCATGTTTGTTACATACATCATTGAGTTGGTTGACATGCCTGCTTCGGACAGTATTTCTGCAATACAAGAGTTGTCTATATCCCATAGTGAGATACCAAACGAATGGTAGAAAGAGAAGTTTAGGTTACTTGCGTAACCCTGGTTCTCTGAACACAGAAGTGAGGTATCTCACCACACAGTTGCAGTTGCCCGGAGAATAGATATGCTGAGAATGTAGTGGGGAGCGCTAACAGCGATATATTTTAGGGAGGCGGGACTCCCGCATCACTGGTGTAATTGGTGCTTCTAGGATTGGTCACGCCCGAGGTGTTTCCCATAGTGAGATACCTCACTTCTGTTATCAGAGAACTGGGGTTATGTAATGGCGCTTTTCCACTGCACTGATGTGTCCAAAAAACATGGCAGTGTATGTAGCAGAAAGTAGGGCTGGGCGATACGGTCAAGTCACATTAAACTATAGGCCTAATTGTTAACTATATATTCCGAGTTATTTTGAAACCCTAATATAAAGCATGTCTCATGTTTAGGACAAATTGGATTATGCACTTTCCCCGCAGCAGCTCACTCTGTGTCCTCCACTATTTTGCAGATGTGCTCTTAATATCAAACTATTGTATATCGATATAAACTGTTTTGCCTCATCTTATTTTGTTTATTAAAAATATATTGTAAAAATTCAATATACTGCCCAGCCCTAGCGGAAAGAAAATAAAGTTAAAAGAATGTTTCACTCTGTGTGAAAGTTTTCTTGGACCTGCTGGTGGTTGTGGGATTGTTTACAGTCAGTGGTTTCTGAAGAGGTACAGAGCTCCACATACTCCACACACACTGGTTTAGTCACACTCCGTGAGAATGGAAATGACCTCGACTGGTTCACACAAACCTGGAGGCTAGAACGGCTCTCTAATGCCCTCAGCAGGAGCGCAATGCCTGAGTCCCAATAGCAGGATTCTGGGGCTTATCCTGGCGTTAGCCAGGCATGGCTGCACAAACCAGTCACACACAACAACTCAGTCCCCTCATACTGCATTTGCATACAAACACACTGCATACCTCTCTGACAGTTCAAAAAAAGGTAAATATGCTTTTTAAAAATAGTTAATTTGTACCTTTTTGCTTTCATTTGATCTGACAGTTGAGAACCCCTGTAAAAACGTGTGCTTAATTGCATTGAATGTGCACTCTTAAAAAGTATATTTTTAAAAACTGTACTTGCGGATAATATAATATTAATGAAGTCAAATGCCACTTAAGTGCATTTAAACAGAGGTCACTTTCATGCTTGTTCCTTAACACACTTAAGTACACTTTTTAAAAGTTCACTTTGTATTAATGTGAAATTAAAAGTTTTACTTTTTACATTTTAAATAATTTATATAATTTTTATATTTTAATTATTTATATTTTGTCATGCTTTAAAGAAGTACACCAATTTTGATATGGACTAATGGTGAACATGGTTTCGAGACGCTGTGGGAACACCCTGTGTGGTTGCATCATGAAGCAGATGGAGGGAGCGCGGCTAAGTTTTGTCATCAGAGTCACATACGACCTGCTACCCTCCCCCCAAAATATGAAAGAGCTGTATGAAGAAGATCCCCCCTGTTCCCTGTGTCAAGTACCTGCATCCCTAAGGCACATTCTATCAGGGTGCACTACAAGTCTCACCCAAGGGCGCTATTCTTGGCGGCATAACCAAGTACTCAGAGAGCTGGCATCAATACTGGAACAGAAGCGAACCACCACAAACAATCTCCCACAAACATCTGCAGGACAGGTCAACTTCACAAATTTTTTTCCAGCTGGCCAACATCAAGAGCATAGTACAACACCTAAGGATGCAAGCATCCTGCAGTCAGCGCGGGATTGGAAATTGGAAGTGGACGTTCATAAGAAGCTTGTGTTTCCCCCAGAAATAATGGCTACAACACTTCGGCCAGACATGGTCCTGTGGTCTCCAACAACAAAGCTGGCATATGTTGTGGAATTAACAGTACCATGGGAAGATGGGGTTGAAGAGGCTTATGAGAGGAAAAAAAACAAATATTCCGACCTGGCAGCTGAAGCATCCCAGAACGGCTGGAAGACCAGTATCTTCCCAGTAGAGGTGGAATGCAGGGGATTTGTTGCCACATCTACCACCAGTTTGCTGAGAAAAATAGGGGTAAAGGGTCGTGCTCTCCAACAGGCCGTCAAGTGCTGCCGAAAAAAGCAGTAACTGGCTCTGGATCAAGCGTAAGGACCCCAACTGGGCAGCAAGGTAGAGACAGATGGTATTTATATATATATTCTACAGAATTGGTTCAAAGTTAGAGTTGGAAACATCTTGAAAAAATGTGTATTTTTCCACAAATTTTGTATGCATGCAAATTGTATAATATACAAGGTAAACATTTCTAGTAATTGTGCAGTTAATTCTCATACTGTATTTTCAGAAAGTTTTGGAATATGTATCCTCTCCCCAAATTTGTCACTAATAAAACACAATAAAAAAAAAGGTTACAATTACAACAACAATTACAATTTTAATAATATTTCAAGTGTAATCTTTCTTTGTAAAAAGTATCAATTTTATCATACATATTTCAAAGGTAAGGATTCATTAGTTTGAATATTGGAACAAACACTATAATAACATCTTAGTTGATAATTCAATATACCTACTTTATTTTTGATAAACCATCCCATACTATATATTTAACATATGAGCAGAAATTGGTGAACAAAAGCTTATTTGATGTGGCAGTAGTCTTTTTTTTTACAGTACAAACTTTATAATCTATCCAAAACTAATCAACGAAATCTTGTCTAAACATTCATATAGTCATAACATATCGTGTTTATGATATATTAGCATATACATGTTAATTTGCAGTTTGTTGCTTATACAAAGACATTTTATTTCAACATATTTCAGTCTATTTTTACTCATCTCAGTAGGCTAGAGCAATATAGTTTGGTAAAAGCTAAACTAGCAGATGTGTTTATGTAAAAATAAAATGTTTACTAATGTAGGTGCGAGTGTGAATGAACGGCACAGACGCTTTGTTTGTTTACTACAGCTGTACAGCGCGCGTCTGTGCCGTTCATTCATTCACACACAGACACGCGATTCATATTTGAACAGTCTTTTTGCGGTTTACAGACACTATTCCATATCGCGATTAGAACAAAGCACTTAAGAATAAATAACTTACTATTTACATCAGCTTGATCCGTTGCTCCTCGAAATGAAACTACCAGCACTTCTGAGGTAAATTTTCCAGGATTATTAGATAGTATTATTCCTCACAGCGTAGCAAGACAACGTAAAGTACATGATTCTTATTACACTTGATGTGTTTTATCCAGCTGATGTGGGCATGTTGGCATGTTTGCATGGCTTGCCTCAGATCATTAGCGTTTGAATAGCGCGCGCTCTCCGTAGGCGTGGTCACATTAGCACTTAATGAGCTATAATGAGGTGAAAAGAAAACGACTGACATCTCTCTTTTCATTCAGATTACATAAACTGAGAATATTAGTTTTTTATATAAATTACTTAATTTAAAAGAAGAAAATTCAAGCTTCATGCCTGTGTGCCTGTATGCCTGCGTGACTGAGTATTCGCTGAGTTACAGTTCATTTTTGGACGCGTTTCAGAATGGACTTCACTGACAGAGAGAACGCAGAACTCGCATCATGTTTATTTTTCTTTATTTGGCGAAAAGCACAACACTTTGTTATTATTATACTCTACTGAGTATTAACAAAAAAATAGACACTTAACAGGATTTAATGATGTACAACACTTATATGTAAGATCAAAATCAAAAGAGTACTTTTGCACTGATAAGAAAAAAAGCGAGCTCGTTGCGCCGGTGCGATAGCCGACCCCAGAGGGTTAAAATCCACTTCAACGCTGGTGGGTAAAGCGTATTCGGCAGCAGGTCAGGCTGCAGCATGCTTGCATACTATGTCTATATTGCAAGTATATCAGGCTTACCTGCTAAGTGACATGTATGAGAGTGAATTCGAGAATTGCGTCGCGCAACAGATTTGTCTCTTCGGGCCTCCGAGGACACAAACAAGTCAGTAGGCCGGTCTATGGTAGCCCTGGTGGCCACGGAGAGGCATCTTTGGCTAAATCTATCCGACATGAAAGATAGGGATAGATCTATTCTTATGGACGCTCTGCTCTCGCCTTCTGGCCTCTTCGGCGACTCCGTTAACACGGTCGTTGAGAGGTTTCAGGAGGCAAAAAGCAGCAGCGTTTCAGAAGTTTCTTCATCGCCAATCTATGGTCCCCGAGACTGCTGGCCGGGAGCAGTCTCGGCTGTCTACGAGCTCCTCATAGCACAGAGTGCAACAAAAACAAAGCGTTGCCACTCAGGCTCCTCCTCAGTCAGGGGGGTCTGGGTGGCGATCACAATCGAAATCTTCTTAGGATAGGCAAGATCTGAGGACTGTCATTATCTCTAAGAAGGCTTCGACTAAGAAGAAGTCCTGACGGTTCGGGATTCTTCAACACGTGAGATTGTGCGATGATCACAGTGACATCACACCATTATTATACTGTGATACTCACAGTGTTAGCAATATGTAAGCTCATTTTGAATTCAAAATGTTGAGCAGTGACATCACACCATTCTCATACTGTTATACTCACAGTGTGAACAATACATAAGCTCATTGTGAATTCAAAATGTTGAGCAGGTTTAGAGGAGGCAGTTCAAATGTTGGTCACCGGGGGGACATTATACTTCCTTTTTCTCAACACTGGAAAAGCGGAAATACTGCAAACTTTGTTAGCAAACCGTTTGTGCTGTACAGTTGTGTTCTGGACTCAGCATGGAATTGTTACACTGGAGAAATGTTGAATGGTCTCTTTAATTGCTATTCACATACGCTCGTATGATATTATAATTCCAATATGCACTGTGGCCTGACCCTGTGTTAGCAGAGTACTGGCACATGGCCAGGTACATGTGAACCAGCCATCTTGCCAGCTCAGGTGTGGAATCACCTGGCTTCAGTAATCACACCAGTTATCAAACTGATTGTATTGACATAATTATTGGTCTCTTACCCCTTTTCCACCAAGGCAGAGCTGGTGCTGGTTCGGAGCCAGAGCCTAGTTTCAAATCGGTTCTTTGTTTTTCGAACACCAAAGCACCAGCTCCGAACCAGTAAAAGTGGTTCTTAAGTAGCACCAAATCATTGCTGGTCCAGAAGTAAGAACCGCTTATGTCAGCGGCTGGGGGCGGGGTTACCGTGACCACGAACAGAAACTTGTGACCGCCATTTTTTAAATAGCAGCTAATCGAGCTAATAGCAGCTCAATTGTAATCTCCGTTTATGCAAGTTACGGTAAGCTGCACGAACGCGTTGTATTCGCCGTGTTTGGATGCCGATGTACGTTAGGTTCGCAAAGCCATGAGCATCAATAGTAACGCAACGGCCGCCATTGTTGATAGAAGGCTTGTTCGAGATGCATCGGAGCGGCGCGGACCAATCGGAGCTGCGGGAGTTTGTGGAGAGCAGACTCCTTGTGCTTTTCGATTGCTTTTGCAGTGCTTTGATGTCATGCACCAATCGGTCTGCGAGAAGCCGATGCCTCTCGAACAAGCCTGGTGTGTTTGTGTTTGGCGTTGCTGGGCAACATGAGATGTATACAGTGACGTAAGACCTGGCTCTGTGGTGGCTCTCTGGCTTGTGGAAAGGCAAACCGGTTCTTAGAAAGCTCGTCAGTCGAACCAACTCCGAACCGGCAATAGCCCTAGCTCTGAACTAGCACCTGGTTCTTGCTGGTGGAAAAGGGGTATCTGTGTTTCAGGGTGTGTCAAGTCTTTTCAATAGGAAAAATAAATAGAGGTTAAGAAATGAAAAGGAGTCCAACACCAAAACAACACCAGAATCTGAATGCATCCATCAAATATAAATATTTGTGTTTAAATGCCAACACCAGGCTGAAAAGAATACAAAATGAATAAACTGAGCAATTCCAATAGGGTCCTCACACCATCGTTGCTCAGGCCCTAACAAGGAAATATAATATAAACTTCTACATGATGTTTGTGATATAACTGACCAATATTAGAGAAATTTTAGATCACACTGTACTCACACTTAACTAACAGAATGATAGTTTAACACAATGATATCTTCAGAATCACAACCTGTAAGTATGAATAATTATTGATGCATATGTTTTCTACCAGGTGTTCAAAATATGTAGTTTTGTGTTTTAAATTGTGTAAGCCTAAAACTGTGTCTATTAATGCAGATTGTTTGTCGTTCTTACTACTTTGAGTAAAGATAAAGGATGGAGCAAGATTTGTTTTACAAACATGTATGTTACATCAGGGGACTAACGTATGCGCTGTTATTAATACAATTCCCACATGTGCACTGCAATAAGTAAGGGATAATGTACCTCCGCTTTGCGTCGGGGTCCTCATCACCCTGTCGGAGGTTTATTTTGAGAGAACAACCGGCTGGATCTACATTATTCTGCTTATTACACTGCTACTTTCCACATACAGTGGTGCAAAATATGGCGTGTGGCGGTAATATTGCGGGCGGGCGGGGGCGCCGTGAGCGCTGAGCGACCAGGTACGAGTAGTGAGTTGTCGTCGAAAAAGATGGATAAAGCAAAAAAGCTGTCGGGGGCTAAAAATAGAAAAAGAAAGAGGGAAAAGGAGATGGCATATCAGGGGATCCGACAGCAGCTAAATAAGTGGATGGTGAAAGGCAACAGGTAGGAATTAAAGTGTGACGTCTGTGCTTGGAGGCTTGCAAATATTCATGTTAACAGACTAGCTAGCGTTTGCTAACACTGGGAATGTAGCAGTCAAATGGGGGTTTAAATTACGGTTGGCTTATTATGCAAAACCGGTTGCTGATCTGAAAACTGGAAAATATAAGGTAGCATGTACAATAAATGACAAGAATCTGGAAAACAACTAATGCAATATCTCTGGTTTACCATGGAATCATGCATAGATTTGCTACCAAACTTGGAGGCTTGAAGAATGCTAAGTTAGGAGATCCTAAAAAGGAAAATTTCCTGGGTGTCCTTGAGGTCATAGCACGATATGATGTCACACTAGCAGAGCACCTTAGAAAGGTATAGCCTCTAAAGAAACCACAGGATATCTTTCCTGGTGCACTCAAGATGAATTTTTAGATTCAATTTCAGAATGTGTACTTGGTCAAATTTGTGCCCAGGTCAAAACCTCCAAGTACTTTGGAGTGGAGTTGGATTGCACACCTGACATTTCAAAGCAGGAGCAGGCCTCCGTAATGATCCGGTATGTTCATAGAGACGACAACAAGAATCCCACCATCAACGAGTGTTTTGTTGGCTTCACAGTCATGAAGGACACAACTGGTAAAGGCCTCACAGAAACACTGACTGGGGTGCTGGATAACCTGGGGTTGGAGTTGGCTAACTGTAGGGGGCAGAGCTATGACAATGGCTCAAATATGAGGGGTATACACAAGGGTGTGCAAGCATTGGTGCAGGAGAAGTGTCCAGAGGCACTATTATCCCCTGCTGTAGCCACAGTCTGAACCTCCTGTTATGTGATGCTGCATCATCAAACAGAGTGTGTCTAACCTTTTTTGGCAGAGACTGCAAAAAGACTGTACACCATTTTTCGGCTTCGGTGAATAGGTGGGATATTCTGAAAGAATTTGTGGACATTACACTGAAGCCTCTGAGTGATACCAGATTGGAAGCAAAAATAGATTCTGTCAAAGCTGTACGTTTCCAGTTAGGGGGGATTCTTGATGCTTTGGAAAAGCTTGAGGAAGTGGAAAAAGACAGCAAAACTGTCTCAGAGGCAAAGTCGCTGTCTGGCGAAGTTGTCAGCATGGAGTTCCTCATGTGCCTCTTGGTTTGGTATGATCTATTGTCAGAGATCACCTATGTCAGCAAGGCAATGAAAGCAGTGAACATCTCGATAGACACTGTCATTAGAATGATAGACTCTCTTAAAGAATTCTTGCTTAAGTATAGAGTGGAGGGCTTTCAAAAATCCCTTGACATTGCACGCCGAATAGCCATTGAGATGGATGCTTCCCCTGAGTTAAGAGAGAGACGTTTCAGAAAGCAAAAGAGATTTCATGGTGATGATTCCAGCACTGGCCATTATGAACAGGAACCTGAGACCCATTTTAGGTGCATGGTTTTCAATGCAATTGTTGATACAGTAATTCAGGAGTTGTCTGACAGATTTTGCAATCTTCAACTTGTGTCCGAAAAGTTTAAGTTCATCTTTAAAATGGAACACATGACAAAAGCTGAGTTGGAGAAATCAGTGACAAGAAATGCCCTAGCTACAAATGATGTTTCAAGGGATATCATTCAGGAAATTAACCCAGTGAGCCGTCTACTTAGGGGTCATGAAAAGGCTCTGGATAAATTAAATTTCCTCCTACAGGAGAACCTTGATTTGGTTTTTCCAAATGTAACCGTAGCCCTGAGAGTTTTCCTGACAATGCCAATGACAGTTGCCTCTGCGGAGAGATCGTTCAGCAAGCTAAAGCTGATAAAGACATACCTTTGTTCCAACATGCACGGCTGTAATGTGGGGGTGGGGGGTGATGGGGGGCGCCAACACTGTTCTTGCATACCCCTCAGCAAATGTGCAGTTGCGCCCCTGGCCACATAAGTAAATAATTAGACACGAAATATTGATCTGAGTTGAAATATTTTATTAGCTCTTTCAACGCAAAGCTTCCACGGAGAGAGAAGTTGCTAGCGCGGCAAGTTCAAACTTCAAGACATTCAAGACGGACATTCAAGAGATACGGTTTACAGTCATACCACTTATTACACAGCATTTCGCCACATAAAATAATTATGGGGATAAGATATATTGATTTCAGATTAAACTGTTTTAAAATCTTACCTGTTTTTATTTTATACTCCAATAGCGTACAAAACAATAGTCCCAAAATGGCAGCAGCTGCGTTTGTATGAAACGAGAGAGCGAGTCCACTATACTGGATGGCATAATTAAAAAACTATACAAAATATTGATTTGACTGAGTTTTAATATTCTATTAGCTCACCAAATGCAAAACTTCCACGAAGAAAAAACGTTCCTAGCAGGCGTATAGCGCTGCTGACTTCAGTAACCCGGATGAGCCTGCGTTATCTGCTTTGAGCTGTTGTTATCTGGGAATTTACTGCTGGATGGCGCTATTGACCAATCAGAATCAAGTATTCCACAGAGCTGTGTAATAAATTAGAAATAATCGGTTTGTTGATGAACATACTCTTGTTAATGCTGATGGTGAGGAATTACAGTTGCAACATCTTATAATGTACCCCAAAATGAGTAGCGTATATCATTGAGAAACGTCCTGCTCAAGTCGTCCTTGCGTTGGAGGTTCGGGTTGAACAACTAGTTCTTCCGATGTTTCATCATCGGACTCGCTCTCGGATTGATGTGGTAAAATCAACGTCATCTTAACTGTCTTTCATTGTGTACAATCCCTGATCTTTAGGAAGCCTCCAGATGGGGCTGAAGTTCAGTTATGGTAATGGGCATTTAGCTTCCGCCACAAGCTGTAAGCGGTAGACCAATCACAACAGACTGGGCCATCTGGCCAATCAGAGCAGAGTAGGCTCATGGAAAGGAGGGATTTAGAGAGACATGGAATCATGGAAAAATGTGGTAATGCGCAATGTATATTATGAGAAAATTAAACCTGTTGTAGGAGACCTTCAAAACAAAATTACGATCCTTTAAAATAGCATAATAGGGGCACTTTAAATAAAGTTAATCCACAGTTTCCTAATTTTAGGATCACAAGGAACAACTTGGCACTGCAAAATGTCTTGTAATCCTCAGAGGCATCTCGGTTTGTTACTCAAGTAAATCTGTGTTTGTGTCTCTCGTATTTACTACTACATGACATTCCTGAAATGGTGGGTGGGGCTAAAGAGGCAATGATGTAGAAGTAGGCATTCATCTTCTTCAGCAGAGGCGGTCTTCCTTCACACTATGATGTCATACTGTGTATGTCAAGTCATTTTGAGAGCTTGGTTTCAATAAAAGCTGAGGAAGTGTTGAGTTCTAAAACTTACAGGAATTTTTTTTCTACATAACCTTGTTACGTTATGTTTCTGGTTTGGTTTCATTTTCAAGGACTTTTAGTTTGTTATCATTAATTTCCTTTTTTTAGTTGTCACAGTAATTAATTGTTAATTGATTAGCGCACACCTGTTTTGTATTGAGTTTTATATCTTGTATATAAGGCCTTTAATTCTTTCAGTTCCTTGTCTTGTGTTATTTGTGTTGGCTCACAGTATTTCGTTTAGTTTATTTCTTGTTTTTGGATTTCATTCTTTTGTTTGATTTGATAAAGTTTTTAGCTGCCAATACATTCGCTATGACTCTATCCTCCTCATCTTCATCATAAACGTGACATACCTCTTATATGTCAAAAGATCAAGGACAATTAGATTTCTCAAATCAAATTCATAATGACCACTTTAAGGCAGCAATGCCCAAGTGTTTTTTAAAGCTTTCCACTGTGAATATCTTCAGTGAATTATTGTCTTCTCTGTTGCTCTTGTTCTGTGAGAGGAATGTGTACTATAGCGTTTGTAGGCATGAGACATTAGTCTGTATGATTAGAAGATAAAGCACCTCCTCACGGTAATCAAATCCTCCACAGAAAACACTCCATGGTGCTCTGGAGATGAATGTATTCGAAGATACTCTCCTCTCAATTATTTAAATATTCCCTGAATATTTAAGCGGATAATGTACCTGTGAGATATAGAAAGTGAATTATATAAAACATTTCTACCGCAGCTCATCATTGCCGGAGACTGACGAATCTGTCGCCATTTCTGACACTATATTCAAACTTTAGCGAATAAACAAAAATGAAAGGCTGTCAAACCTTGAAGAGCTTATGTGTGTGTGTGTGTGTGTGTGTGTGTGTGTGTGTGTGTGGCAGATACCCAGCGTTGTCTGCTGGCGGTGGAGAGGTTACAGTCTCGATTGAAAGAAAAGGGAGCAGATGTTCCTGCTGAGGAGAAGCTGAATCTTCTGAAAGCGGTCCTGCAGAGTCCTCTATTTCACCAGATCCTCGCCCTGCAGAAATCAGTGCAACACCTGAAGGAGCATGTAAGAAAAAACACACAACACAGGAAAAAACTCCTTTCATTTAGACAAACACCAAAACATTTCAAACAGAGTGATTGATTTTGGATTTGGATTTTTTTAAACCCAACCCAAACCTTAAAATACATATTTGGAAATATAAAACTGATTTTTCCTAACGTCGTGCTAAAGCAAAATATATAAAATACAAATATCTTAAAACAAATGTTTTTGTAAACCGTACATAGTGAAGTATGTAAAAAGCAGTATACTGCCTTATGTCTGAGGTCGTTTCAGACATGCTGTCACAGTTAATCTTAGGATTTGTGTCTAAGTTGATTATGCAATGATATGTTTTGACATAGTTTGCTTTGAATCTTTGCTGCCCTGATCAGAGATGGTTGAGATTACATGATTATTCAAATCACAAACAATGCAAACACTGGAAAATATTCACAGCTTAATTAGTCAGGGGGAAAATGCTTTATTAGTTTCATATTTCAAGGTTTTCGAGCTCTGTGTGGACATGGAGAGTTTTGCACTGGCAGCCGTTCTGTCTAAAGTATGCGAGTTATGCTGGGGAGGCTGGAACAGAGGAATGGAGATTATCAAATCCCCACTGGCATTCCCTCTCGCTCAGTTCAGTCACATACTTATGAACCGCAGAGCGTAACATTGTTAACAGCCTGTGTGGAAAAAGAAAACATTAAAAAAAATCTAATGTCAGTTTAAAAGTAAGACTCCTAGAATAGAGCTAGTTACCCTTGTGGAAAACGTGACCTTGTAGTTTCCTTCAAATCTTAAAAGTATATATTTTTTTTTAAACTGTACATGCATTAATAAAATATTAGTGAAAAAAGGCCACTTAAGTGCACTTAAAGAGAGTACAGTTTCTTTTATACACTTAAGTAGACTTAAAAAGCCCTAAAATGTATTTTATCCCTCTTAGTAAGGATAGTATGATCACTGTATTTTAAGTACATAAATATATACTTAGCATAAAAATAAATGCATTTCAAATACATTTTGGTACGTTATTTTTCAATAGGGACATTTTAATTCATTGTTTTAATAATTTTTGTCGTGCTTTAAAGAAGTACACTTATTTTGATGTGTTGACTAACATACTTAAGAACATGTAATATACTTGATTATAAGTTTATTTAATATTACATTTGAAGTTAATATTTTAAATCCTTGTCAGTACATTCGGCCATACCATATTTCAATGACAGAATTATGAAATTGTATTTAAAGATGTACTTAAATCCAATTTAAAGTGGGTACAAAAAGCATTCATAAGTTCAGGTAATTGGATTTAATATAAATTCAAACTATAATACATTTTCATTAAATTGTAAATAACATGCAGATATGTTTCTGAAACCATTACATTCAATATGCACTTAAGTATATTGGTTTAGAGTGTATTCTTTTTGCAATAGATACTTAGATATTAATAGATAATATATACTAAAGTATGCCTACTTTTTAACAAGGGATACACCCACAAGAAGATTTTTTTTTTAATTAAAGATGAAAGAAAAGAAGATTAAAGATTTTTCTTTTATTTTCAATAGAAAAGTGGTAGCCAGGGTGTTGCTATGCAGTTGCTTGGCTATGGTGTTTGGGAGGGAAATTTGTTACTTAGGCAAAAGTAAACACAATAAAGCAAACACCTTTAATAACCTGAGACAAATTAATTTTGGTATGTTGGTGTCGCTCCACACTAAACTGCAAGGGTGTTTATGCCAACTGGTGGGTCTGGCTTTGTCTGTGTTGCTATGGTTACCACAAAGCAGGAACGACCGAGAGAGAGACATGAGTTCATGTGTGAAGTGGAGCAGAAGTAATTTCTGAAATGTGGACGAGCCAAACTAGAGACCTAATCCTCTTACACAGGAAGACTAACAAATACACGCTCTCTCAGAGCTGACATAGTTTGGTGTGCGTTCAAAGCTTGTGCACGATCAGCAACCGAGCCGAGACTTTTCAGCGCTTAATCTGAAGGGCCTCTGGGAGACGTTTATGAACATTAATGTTTACTGCAGCAGACTGAAGTGGGCCCATTTATGCACAGAAGAGCTGTATAAAACCTGCCAAAAGTGTCACCGTGGCTCTCTCGACATAGTTTGTTAAAGGAACTGTTTACCTAATAAAATTTCTGTCATCGTTTTTTCTGACTTTCTTTCTTTTGCGCAATATAACAGAAGATAACATTGGAATCCAAAAAAAAACATTAAACCCTATTTCCTTGTGAAAAATACGTTTATTTTATTGTATTCAATGTGCACTTGTAGTGTAATTCAAATCTTAAAAACATATATTTTTTAAAACCTGCGCTTGCAGATAACATAATAAAAAAAGAAAAGCGAATTCTTGCGCAGAACAAAACCATACCGCCAATCCAAACTGTAGGCTAACTGTCAATTTCAAAAATTCGATGTACAATTTAAGCTAAAATACATTTTAATTTAACAAGCAATTACATTCAGTTCACACCTAAGCATATTCTTTTATTATAATCTTTATCTATTTTATTTCCATAATATGTACAATTATTAGAAGTAGGCTAAAATATACTTCTTTTTCACAAGGGATTGACTTTCATTGTATGACAAAAACAATTTCAGAACTATTTCTTTAATAAATCGGTAACTTGCGATGTGGAAAAGACACACAGACACTGATATAACAGCAAGGACAGAGTTGTAAATCACTAGAGTGCAGATCTGTGAAACCAAGCTGGAAAGACAATGGTTTAATAAGCAATTAATTTCAAATAAACAACAAATGTTTTAAGGAAATGACTTCACACATTGAGATGTGAAGTGCATGTTATTTTTCTCACAGAGAGATGCTTTTTTGGGCCACGTTTTGTCTGGGTAATTGATGTGAAATGGTTTGTACTTCATCAGGAATGTGCGCTCGAGTCGGGGAGGGAAATAAAAAGTTAATTAAGCAGCTCCTGAATGTAATGAAAAACATGTGTGCACAGATGGCTGGGAGGACAAATTATCACCAGAAATTATCAAAACAAATGAGTTTTCCGTGCTCTTTCAGAGCTATTTATATTTTTAAATGCTCGGGGAAAGAAGTAAAGCTAAATACTTGGAACACACAAATGAGGAGTAATATACACTTCCACTGTTTTTCGGTTAATCTTTCTCTCGTAGACTCCATATATTAACTCCGATCTCAAGAGCAGCCATGAAGGTTTCTCAGCGCAGCTCAATGGACAGCCTTCATCTGAAGAGTACAAACACATCATCCGTTCCATGGCTCAGGTAACACACATATTGGTTTTTATTTCTATAGAGCATTTCAAACTCTCATGTCGCATTGATATAAGAGATTTAAGAAATGCGAGCCAAATATATTGATTTTTTTTTTTTTTAAGTTGTGTCCTCAGTATATAAAGCAATAAGAGACCATACAGTTTGTCATTTCTTTTCTGAGAGCATACAAACAGTGTGATTATATGGCTGTGATGTTGTGTGTGAAGGGTCGGTACGTGACTAACATCGACCTACAGAAGCCGGTATCAGGCGGTTTGGGCTTCAGTGTTGTTGGATTGTGTAGTGAGAACCGCGGAGAACTCGGCATCTTCATTCAGGAGATTCAGGCTGGAAGTGTGGCAGACAGGTCAGAATATGTACACACACTCACACATCCTGTCAGATGATCAGTGATTTGTGCACGCAACAGTTTTTGTTCGGTCACATTTTAAAAATAAAGATTACTCCTATTTTGAAGATCTGCTGCAATTTTCATTTCTTCCCTCCTAATCACAAATGTGTCACCAGTTCATATCATGTCAGCATTTTCCAGCTAAAAGTCACTGAAAAAGCTAGTTTGCTGACATGTTAGTGCTTTTTAGCAATTTGGTTTGTCTTTGTGAGAGGAAATTTCTGCCTGCTCAATATGTGTCAGATAGAAAACACATTATACTACAAAAACAGTGTTAGATAATTATTCTTAGGTCAGTGATTAGGTCACCATTCACATTGCAATTTATTATCATTTTGTCAACACCTTGTGAAAAAGAACACTTTAGCACACTTTTAAAAAGAGTACTTATTATGGAAATAATATAATATAAAATAAAATACTTGAGAATGACCAGAATGTGATGTTTTCAGAGACATTTCTTTTTACTTGTGCTTTAGAATGTTAGTCGACACATTGAAATAAGTGTACTGTTATATTGTATATAATTTGCGGGTGTCAGGGAGCCACTATCAATATGTGGGGTATTGAAATTGCAGTAACACTTTACAAAAAGGTCTCATTTGTTAACATTAGTTAATATATTAACTAACATTATCTAAAAAATGAGCAATACATTTGTTACAGTATTTATTAATCTTTGTTAACATTAGTTAACAATGTTCATGTTAGTTCACAGTGCATTAACTAGTGCATTGTTAACAAATACAACTTTTGATTTTAACAATGTATTAGTAAATGTTGAAATTAACATTAAATATGATTTTTAAATGCTGTAGAAGTATTGTTCATTCTTAGTTCATGTTAACTAATGTAGATAACTAATGTTAACTAATGAAACCTTATTGTAAAGTGTTAGTGAAATTGCGTTTAAATGCGCGCTCGCTTTTCACACAATTTATAAGAAAAGATATTTGTCAGTGATGCTCAGGATCTGTTGTGCTTACTTTTACTCTTACGCTTTGACACCAAATCCTCTGCCATCGTCTTGTCAGTCATCTCTCCTTACTCTCGTCACATGATAATTGAAATCGGACTTATGCTGCACTGGGCTGGGACACTGCAGCTCGTGTTGAATGGAGGAGAGCAGACCCTCTCAGTTTATAATTGTAGCATTCATTGTCTACATAACAACATGGCTTTTATTTCTGCAAAAAAGCTAAATGACTGTGGGGGCGATGCCTTGGGACGTGATTTAATCAGTGAATGGCCGAAGACTGTGTAACACTGGAGCACTGTATAACACTGACTGCCGTGGCCAGCTAAATCATTCTTCTTTAAAGCACAGCAAAAGACAATTTTTGTCATGACAACTCTCTTAGAGATTGGCATTGTAATGGATATGGCAATGTTAATGCATTTATTCTTGTCGGAAAATATTTTTGCTGCTGTAGAGCAAGTACAGAGACTTGCTACTGTCAATACATTACAGACATGCTGCTGTGAGCAAGTAAGACATGCTGCTGCTGCACATTTAACATACACTCACCTAAAGGATTATTAAGAACACCTGTTCAATTTCTCATTAATGCAATTATCTAATCAACCAATCACATGGCAGTTGCTTCAATGCATTTAGGGGTGTGGTCCTGGTCAAGACAATCTCCTGAACTCCAAACTGATGCTGCGTCCCAATTCGCATACTATCCGTCCTTAATAGTATTCGAAAATAGAATTAGTACGTCCCAAATCGTAGTATGTTGAAATGAGTGTCCCAAAGAGACCCGGATGGTCTACTATATCCGGTCAGAATCCGAAGTGCAGATCGTTGCGCACTCTAACGGCTGATATTGCCCATAACCCATCGCGCGTTGGACGAGGATTCGGTTAGAACTACAAACACGAATGAAAAGTGATCAAAAACTACAGACATGGAGGACGCGCGAGTCCGACGGTTATGTAGAGAGGTTTAGATAAAGGGGTTTGAGTGATTAATTATCAGTATCTAACCTGACGAAAATGTATTTATTCAATGTTGTCCACATTATATTGCATCTGCAGCAGCATTGTGAACTTTTGCAAAGATACGTTTTGCCATTAACTTTTAAATGCATTATTATATTCAAATTCCAAACACATGAGGAGAGTCTCCGCATGAAAGACCCATGACTGGCAGATGAACGTGCGACAACAATTCTCTCCGAAATGGTAAGAAGTTATATTAGATTGAATGGAGGATTTTAACTGTGATGAGATGATTGACAGGGCAGTTTACGGTGATAGGATGCACGCGACAGATCTGTCCGTTAAAGATGACGAAGTAGTATGTCCCAAACTTAGCCTACTCTTTTGCTACACACTCAAAAGTATGTACTTTTTCTTCACAAAAAGAGTACATACTTTTAGGGCGTAGTATAAGTAGGCGAATTGGGACGCAGCATGAATGTCAGAATGGGAAAGAAAGGTGATTTAAGCAATTTTGAGCGTGGCATGGTTGTTGGTGCCAGACGGGCCGGTCTCAGTATTTCACAATCTGCTCAGTTACTGTGATTTTCACGCACAACCATTTTTAAGGTTTACAAAGAATGGTGTGAAAAGGGAAAAACATCCAGTATGCGACAGTCCTGTGGGCGAAAATGCCTTGTTGATGCTAGAGGTCAGAGGACCGACTGATTCAAGCTGATAGAAGAGCAACTTTGACTGAAATAACCACTCGTTACAACCGAGGTATGCAGCAAAGCATTTGTGAAGCCACAACACGCACAACCTTGAGGCGGATGGGCTACAACAGCAGAAGAGCCCACCGGGTACCACTCATCTCCACTACAAATAGGAAAAAGAGGCTACAATTTGCAAGATCTCACCAAAATTGGACAGTTGAAGACTGGAAAAATGTTGCCTGGTCTGATGAGTCTCGATTTCTGTTGAGACATTCAGATGGTAGAGTCAGAATTTGGCGTAAACAGAATGAGAACATGGATCCTGGTGGAGCTGGGGAAGCTGGAGGGTTTCTGAAAGTGCGCTGCAGACTGCTAATAGCAAACAATGCCAAGTAATTGAAGGTTGAGCTGCAAGCTCATTGGCTGCTGATGCCACAGCAACCAGTCAGCTGCGCTATGTAGATAATGATGTGATCACTAACAAATTGAGTTAAGGACCTATCAGCCTGCGACATCTTGAGTTTCATGACAGAACTTTGTATTAAAACAATAAAAATTTACTTTAAAGTAAAAAATTGAATTGGACATTATTACAAAGTGCACTTTTTGCCCCTTTTTCATTATTATTGTATTATCTGCAACAAAAAAAAAATACTTTTAAAGTGTCATGAAACCCCCCTGTTTTAGCACTGGTCATTCACACCTGAGATTTGAAAAAGACAAAAAAAATGGGCATGTAAAGCTGTGGAAAAGTGAGAGTGTAGAGGGTGGGAGGAGGGGACACAACAACCAATTCATACTTTGCACGTGACGTCACAAGTACTGGATGGCGGGCAAGAACGTCGTCCTCCAGCAACGAAACCCAGTAAACTAATCAAGGATCTTGCCAGGACATCGCCAGTTTTACTATACAAAAGTTGGTGTTTTGAGGTTTGTGATATCTATGGTTTTCAATGAGAACCAGAGATGACCCAACAGTAGAGCTATAGATATTATTTACGGAGGAATTATTACTGCTCGATTATCTTAAAAAACCATGTCTGCTTTACACAATTTAGCTACCTTGGCGTTAATCCTATTTCTAGTCCATAGTTATGCAGCTAGCTCGCTAACAGACTTGATAGCTACTAAAAGACCCATAAGACCTGGAACTACAGGACTCTACGTTGAAAATACCCGTTTGTTGCCCGCCAGGTATCCATGGTAGTCACGTGACTGCAAAGTATGAATAAAACACAGACCTGCAACACACAGTCATTATACAGACAAATGAATATTAAAATATGAGCGAAGAAAAATACAAACAACAACAGAGTTGGTGGGGGCAACTTGATGTTTTAAAAAATATATATAACCCTATGACAACAAACTCATAATAATATTATCATTAGAGACGACTATCATGAACAAATCAAATACATTCTGATAAATTATTATTAGAAATATCAACAAATCAGCATTATAACTTTGCAGAGCTATCGGTCTATATGAAAAATGAGGAAGATGGTCTATAATAATATTTTACGTTTACGAGCACTACAATCTCTGAACAATTGACGTGCATCAGTTTAACACAGATGGAATAAAGGCATAGTTACTTTTTTGCCCATTCTTCTTTGAATTTTCGGTCTGCATCATTATCTTCTATCAGAATACATCTGTATCAGTGTCTTTTTTTGCACATATGTATTTCATTTGAAGAAGACATGATGAAATATGTGCACATACACTGCTGGTTCAAGTTTGGAACACTAAAAGTATATGAAATATATCCATGAAATACCCTTGCTCCATACAAGTACACATTCAGTACAACTAAGCATGCTTCTTTTTCACAAGGGATTAGTTGACTTACAGGAATGCTGGATTTAAAGGGATAGTACCCTCCAAAATCCTGTCATCATGTACTCGCCCCTTATGTTGTTCTAAACTCATGATTTTCTTTTTGAGGAGCACAAAAGATTTTTAAAGAATGTTTCAGTTGTTTTTGTCAATACAGTAACAGTTAATGTGTTACAAAAGTTTCAAGCTCCAAAAAGGAGATAAGAAGTGTAAAATGAATCTATACAGCTTCGGTGGTTTATTCCAAGACTTGATGTCACATGACGCGCAAAAACCAGTGAGGTTTGATGTTACAAAGTGATCGAATTTCTTTTCATTTACACTAGTGTCATGTCCTTATTTAAGCTTGAAACTTTCACATTCTTTGCACTGTAGTGATGGTGAACTTTGGCTGTTAAGCGTATGTTCTCTACTTTACCCTAGCGATGGAAAACTGAAGGAGGGAGATCAGATATTGGCAATTAATTGTCAGCCATTGGATCAGAGCGTCAGTCATCAGCAGGCCATCGTGCTTCTTCAGCGAGCATCAGACTGTGTGAACCTCACTGTTGCCCGTGGGCCCGTACCACAGCTTTCCAGCCCAGTCGTGTCCAGAACCCCCAGTGCTGCTAGCACACTTTCAGCACACTCCAGTGCGGTGAGACAAACACACACACACACACACACACACACACACACATACATACATAAATAAACCTCACTCCTGGTTTCTTTGGAGTGTTAATTTCAGAACCTGATGCATTTTTCCTTTTAGTTTTGTTCATTTAGAAACATATAAACACACATGAAGCTCAAATCCGTGCCTAAAAAATCGGTCCAAGATTTCCTGAACAAGGTGGTCTCTGCCAGATTGAAAATTAACTCTGAAGTGGTTTGCTTGTGGTGAGAAAGCAATCCGAACCAATGGACCAACAAACTAAGCTGTATCATAACTTATAATAGGAAATTGATTGCAGTGTATTATTCTATTCAAGGGAAATATACTACTTTTTTGGAAGGTTACACCACTAGAATGCCCAAAAAATAGTTGAAAGTGATATTAAAGTTCTATTTCATGTCTTCCAAGTTCCAACTGCCAAGCAACGGCTAAGCATGTGAATATTCCTGCTGCGCATAGCGGGGAGTGAGACATACATAATAGAGACGTGACAGCCCCTTTTTTAAAAGGATTCGACCCCATACTGCTTTCCTTTTGGGATTGCAGATTGTGTAGTTTGTTTGAGCTTCAAGTCATCAACATCTGTGAACTGGACAAAGCACTCAAAGTTGTTAATATTTAAAAAACAAAAATAGTTGGTATATAAACATTTTTTAAATCGAGTTGAGATTTGTGGGGGCTCACCCAGCACAGTGTTTTTGCCTTTTTAAGATAAATCACTTGTATTCATCTTTTGTAAGTCGCTTTAGATAAAAGGATCTGTCTTTGGATAAAAGCACGTCTCTCAGTAGACAAAAACTCCACAAAACAGTTTTGAAAGTTGTGAGTTGTGAAAATTAAGTGATCTAGGAACAGTGCTTGCAATTGCAATTGACTAAGTCGATCCCTCTCAGACTTGTTTTCATCCTTGTTAAATTCAATATGGCGTCTAACCTAAACAAGGTCTATAGCTTCTGGTTTTCTCTTGAGTTAACAGTACACCCAGAAGTTTTGTTTTAGTGTGTCAGATCAAAAAATTTGGAATATGGCGGCACGGTGTTGATGGATCTGTTTGTTTTGAATTAATTAACTTAATCTCACCTGTTTCCCGGGTGGTAGCACAAATGTTTTACTATCGATTCCACTCATTCTGAAAATGTTAATAAGAAATTGACAATACACTTTGCTAATTGACTATTGGGGCAGGGTCTATGGTGTACATTTTGCAATTCAGAATACATTAAATAGCACCCTCGACTAGTGTGGAGCACGGGGATCACTACTTGCATAACAACGGCTGTCACATTGAGGGACAGAGGTGATCTCTGGTGCCTATGTGATACTTGATAGTCCTCAATCATGTCCACTGGTGTGTCATTCCATCAGGAGTGTAACTGTGTCACAAGCCACTCCTAAAGGAGTCTCTGTCACAGACGTCTTTGCAGCAGTAATGTGGTCATCTGCCTTGATATGGGTGAGTTGCCTTCAGGTCACTATTGATATTGGTGATCCACTGATTTAGTCAATCAGGAATCAGGAATTAGAACTTGAGTTACAAATACAACAGTAAAGATGTCAAATGACTAGCAGTTAATGTTCACTTGAACAACTAGCATTTTTCATGAGAAGTTTTCCAAAGAGGGGGAACAGGGTGCGTTCTCTTATAGGGGTGGCTGCATCACATATCTTTTGTTGGTATTGTATTTTAATCCACGTTACGTGAGGCAGTAAAATCCAAATTTTTTGTGGCACTCTTGTGGTCATCATCTGTCAATGATAGAATCGCTGTTACGTTCTTAGTTATCTCACATTTTTTTGGAAACAATTGAAACTGGTATGAATACAAAAATTATGAACTTGCCACATGCGTTTTAAACTACATTTGTTTATCATCAAGATGGGCAACCTTATTTGTCTTTGACCATCTTGCGTGTTCATTTATCTCTTTTTGTGTGCTTTTTAGACCCATTGGACTCACGTGGAGACAATTGAGCTGGTGAACGATGGAACTGGTTTGGGTTTTGGGATTGTTGGCGGTAAAACCACAGGTGTTATCGTCAAAACCATCCTACCTGGAGGCATCGCTGACCAGGTAAACATCAGATCATCCATGTTTTGTTTTGTTTTTTTTCTGTTCCTGGGTGACTTTATCAGTTCAGTTCATGTTGACTTTTTTATGCATTATTACAACCTGGGGTGTTTTTGTCTGTCTGTTCCTCCTAATATGTCTCTTTCTCTGACCTTTTATACTCTCCTCAACCTTAAACGTTTTGGTTTCTTTTCAAGCATTTAAGGAACATTAAGGAAAGACGTAAAAAACAAAACTTAAAGGGGTGGTTCAGAATTTTGGACATCGGGCCTCATTTGCAAGTTAGCCTTAGTGTTATTTATCAGTGGAGACAGTTTTCAAAAATTTTCATCCAGTCGTTCCAGTTGCATAGTTCGCCGGTGCTAGGCTAGTGCGAGTCAATGGTAACTGCTAGCCTGCCATTAAAAACAGTTTTACCCACTCCACAGTACACCAAAAGCAAATAAATTATAACGCCAGACTATCGATGTAAATGTCTGTTGAGAGAATAATGTTAAAAATCAAACAATCCAAAATTCTGAACCACCCCTTTATCTCAACATTATGACATACATTAAATAATTGTCTAATAACCCTGTGAGGATTCTTGTTAATTTAACCCAAGAACGAAAACAGTGAAGGTTGTCATAAAATCTGTCTCTCTCATTGCTTCTAGGATGGTCGCTTACGAAGTGGGGATCACGTTTTGCGAATCGGTGATACGGATTTGTTTGGTCTAAGCAGTGAGCAGGTTGCTCAAGTTTTGAAACAATGTGGCAACAGAGTTCGACTCCTCATCAGTCGTGGGACGGCAGACGATGCTCCGCCCGCTCCTGTCTCCTTGCCAACTGTAACTGAGCAACAGGTACAGCGCCGTTCATATAGACCCCCTTTTCAGTTGGTAAACATGGTGACATATTTTTGTGGGCGGAGCTTAGGTGGTGGCAGAACGATCCCTCTGGCCACTTCAATGCTAGTTAGCAAGTTTTGTTAGCTTGTTTTTAAACAATGACTGGAGAAATCAGATTTTAACTTAATGTGTAAGGCCACTCACTGTCCAGGACCGCGATTGTTATTTTCAAAAGTTAATTTTAACGGACGGAACCAGATGGGCCGACCCGTAGCCTACACGCTCACTCAATGCATGGACGATCTGACAGGATTAACGTTACCTTGGTTGAGTGGGCTGACTTCTACACCTACCTTATAGAGAAACCGAGCGTAAAGAAAAACTGAGGGCAATTTTAATGATGTTTCTAGAAATAAAAATATTTTTTATGTATTAAAATTATATTAATTAACTATGTATTTGATTATTCTTTCTTACCAGGTTCTTCAAAAAGTCTTATCACAATATATCACAACAATGTATACAATCATAGATGATTCACAAATAATCACAATAATTTAGAAAACATTATACTGGCCGCCTCCAGTTTTCACTTTGTTTTGCCTCCAGCTAGTGCCGTGATGTAATTGTGACGTTGGCGCAAAAGGGGTCTATACAGATCAGTCTGAACAATATGTAAAACACTGAGCTGTTTGTTTAAGTGTGGTAACTGACTCACCCAGAGGTATATGTTATTGCTCAGTGGTTGCTCTTTCATGACTCACAAGACTTACTCAGAAGTGCTCACTTATGTCATTAGAAGAAAATGAAACAAATAGAACAACTGACATTATGTACAGTGAGAACATAAGAGAATATCAGTGTGGATAGCACAACTCTTGGATGAATTTATTAAGAAATATTGCATTTGTTTCTTATTTTTTCCTTTATCTAATAATACAAAATAGTATATAGTATATATAAAAAAAAAAAATTCTTGAGAATATTGTTATAATTGGTAATAAAATGTATCAAATTTAAATTAAGAGGTTTCTTTTTCATTCTGTTCTCACTGCAATGTTTTCTGCTTTCAGGGTTTTGAGGAAGAGGAACAGGGCGCTTTTGATGTTAGCTTAACGAAGAATGCTCAGGGATTGGGCATCACCATCGCTGGATATGTTGGGGACAAAACCTCAGGTGAACTTTAAATCATACACCAAATTATATTACCAAACAGAACTGAAGTGCATACTGAACAAACTGATGAATATTGTATTTAGTAGTCACTGTAACTATTGCTCTTGCCCAGATCCTAAGTCTTAAACTTCAGCTTGTAAGTTTTTGGGCTATGGACGTCACGTGAATGATACCTTGAATGCGGCTTGTTAAATTTTCATTTAGTGTTATGATTTGCTGTATATAGATGTGACAACCCCTTGTGTATAATAAGTACTCTTTAGCTCAGTGGTTCCCAAACTTTTTCTGCCAGGCCAGCCATTTTGTAGAGAAAAATATTTTCATGCAATCACTTAATGACTCTCAAACATGACCTTGCTTGCAAAATCCTATAGGATTTACTTGAAACATTTTAATTAATACAGTACTACAAGTACAGTACTAGTTCCCAACATCAACAGGCTTCTCTTTGTGTTCGTGATGTGAATTCTCTAAGTGGCGTTTTAACTAGTTCGGATTCATACTGTCAGAAGCTAATATTTTGAGGCACACACCGTGACCTCTCTTCATTAGCCACCATTGTACTGGTGAATCCGTGGGCGAGATATGCCTCATCATTATTTTCTTGTCTTGAGGCTATCTACGCTGGATGCGACAAAGCGAACGTTGCAAATCCATTTGTCCTTTGTGTCAGCACTGGAGTGCATCTGAAACAGAAAGGGGCATCAGTTTACTGTTGGGGATTTTTCATGTCACGCTGCATCAAGTGTAGACAGCATCACTGATTATAATGGGTTATATTAGCTTTTGTCGCATCGCGCCGCTTGCGTCTGATGTAGACACATTGTTTTGGTTGTTGTAACGTTTGAAGTAGATTTGTCTTCTGCTTTAGTTTTACCTGGCACTGGCAGTCCTTTCACATACTTGTCCATGCTTAGTGCAGAATCATGCATCATTCATTTATATTTTTATAAGGCACCCCTCAGTTTGGGAACCACTGCTTTAGCTTACAGTTTATTTAGCAAATGAATACTTAGTACAGAATTAATAAACTTTAAAAGAATATACTTAAGTGTAAACTAGAGTTGTCAAAAGTACCGACTTCTGTACCAGGTCTGTACTGAAATTAAAAAAACGATACCAGCATTTCCCTCTAGCATTTTTAGCGCTTAAACACCTCTGATTGGCCATTGTGTTTACGTGCTCAACATATACAATATGTCTCTGATTGGCCATTGTGTTAACGCGCTCAACATATGTGTCTGTGATTGGCTACAATGATCAACATTGACATCTTTGACGCTCCTCATCGAGCGCTTACACAGATACACATGGGAGTTGTATCTGTGTAAGCAACGCAGTGGTCTCCTGTGTGTATCTATGTAAGCGCTTGGTGAAGAGCGTCAAAGATGTTATTGTTGATCATTGTAGCCAATCACAGTCATATACTGTATGTTGAGCGTGTCAACAAAATGGCCAATCAGAGGTGTTTAAGAATCCATTCAGCAGCGCTCAAAATGCTAGAGGGAAATGCTGGTATCGTCACATTTTTTTAATTTTAGTACTGACTTCAGTACTGAAGTCGTTACTTCTTGACAACTCTACTGCAAACTGAATGTAATGTTCTCGGGTGCTTAATTGCATGATAATATCACTCGAATGAATATACTGACAAACATTTATGGTAAAACAAACATTTATGGTTTCTATAAGTGGTCGACTGATATATCGCCAAGGCATGATGGGAATTTTTTTTCTTTTTGGCTGATGTGTTGGAAGTGGGACTTTTATTTTGACAGCACTAAAAACACTGCGTGCCCATTCTCTATCTTCATTAGTTTACGGTCTCTGTGTAACAGTCCTATCTAATATGTTATTAATAATAAGTTATAACTGTAAAACAAAGAAAGTGAATGTATATGAAAAAGTATTATAGCGTTTTCTTTTTATATTTGTAAAAATAAATATTATATAGTATATTAAAAGCTCTTATATTGCTTTTATAAGATTTGAAGGACACTTCAAGTCAGGTGCCCATGTAAGCTTTGAAAGCTGTCCTCGAATCGCTCCCCACAGCGAAAAAATGTGCTGTTGCTACAAGAAAGTCATAACTATTTTCATAGTATTTAATCTTCTCCATTGGAAAATTATTTTTTTACGAAAACTTTAAAGACCGTTAAAGACTGACTGTAAGTAGACCTACTGTATCCGAGGTTGTTAATGATAGTATATGCCTTGGAAAAGTCATCAATTTGCATTAAAGGTGACATATTATGCCTCTTTTCACAAGATGTGATATAAATCTATGGTGTCCCCAGAATGTGTCGAAATTTCAGCTCAAAATACCCCCCAGTTCATTTATTATAGCTTGTCAAATTTGCCCCGTTTTGGGTGTGTCCCTTTAAATGCAAATGAGCTGCTTCTCCCCGCCCCCATTCAGAAGAGAGCCGATCCTTTACATGAGCTTCGGATACTCCGGCAATAACAAAACACACGAATCTCATCCAAAATCTCAGAAATAACCAGTCGAGGAGTGCAGCCTTACGGAGAGACTCAGGAAGATGTTGGAACTTTTAGATGCACCTGGATGTTTCTGAATGGTTAAGTGGATACATTTATGTAGTTGTTGTGGAGTTACATTGATTAATTTCATCAACTTGCATGTACCGTCATGTTTAACTTTTACACAAGTTAACACAGTTCCCTGAGGTCTTTATAAGACAGCTGTGACATGTTTTGGTCAAATAGTGTTCTGTGCTCGCCTGTGCAGCCAACGACAGAACAGTTTGCATGCTTTGCTCGAGATTTTGCCATTGCGTTAGAACTGGTTACATGTATGAGTAGTAATAACGTTCTAGTAGTTGCGAAAACCAAATGGCGGCGCTGTGGGTGGAAACGTGCAGATTAAGGGATGGTAATATTATAATAAGATCCCCTTCCTACGTCAGAAGGGGAGCTGAATCTGATCGGCTTATTTTTTGACATACTCGCAAAGAAAGGCTTACCAAAGCAAAGTTACTGGGTTGTCACTTTTCACGTTTTCTGGGTTGGTAGATGCACCGGGGACCCGATTATAGCACTTAAACACGTAAAAAGTCAGATTTTAATGATCTGTCTCCTTTAAATCTCATCTTATTTTTTAAGAATACTTTTTTTTTTATTATACTTATATTTATTTTAATTAGTATTTTACTTTTTGTTATATTATACTATAAGATAGAGCTACAATTAATCAATAAAAGATTGCGATCTCGATTCAAACACTGACACGATCTTATTCCTTAATATCAGCGCTTTGGCTGTTTATTAAAACTTTCTTTGACAAGTACGATCACAGCAAATATTCAGATCTGCTTTGGCGCTGCCACTGACCCAGAGAAAGCAGTTGTCATGTATAGGCAGGGGCGTAGCAGCCATTATAAAAGTGGGGGGGACAAAATGGTGTGGTGATGTGACCCAAAGGTCAGTCCTTCCAGAAAAATGCCGAGTTTTTTTGTGATTGTTGCGGGCAAAAATCCTTGATTATGCGGCGATGGAATATGCAGGATATTTGCAATTTTATGTGATGAAATTGCGGGAACTTGCAAAAACTGCGGTTTGATGAAAAAGAGAGAAAAAGTGATTCCCCAACACCCTGTTCTCACTAGGCTACTACCTTAATGTAAAGAGCTATTTCTTATTACTTCCTATGATAAGCAAACATACTACATCACAGAAAGTGCTGGAATATTTAATCTTGTTTTATTTCAGACCTTAATAAACACATGGCTCAAACTTACAAAACATTGATGAGTCAAACAAGTTCTGTAGCTTTACAAAAGTAATATGCTACAACTTCTGTAAAAATGAATAAATAAAATATGAAAAAAATGTTTCCTGTTTTACAGCTTTTTTTTCATTTTTTTTTCAATGATGTTCATGTCGAGTAATTACGTCACTTCATAACGTTCCCATGGCAACCGGGGGAAACGGCTGCTCTCGTGTGAAGCAAACGCAACATTTTTCAACTTTCTGCTAAGATATATGTGACTTTTTTTTGCAACAAAAATGCGGGGATTATGAAATCTTACAAGCCCCGCATATTTTGCGTGGAAATCGGCAATTTATACGGCAAAAGTGCGGCGTATTTGAAAAAATGCCCCCGCATAAATATGCAGACTTTGGCTGATTATGCATTGAATCATGCGATCGCATAATCGCGTTTTTCTGGAGGGACTGAAAGGTGATGTTCATAATAATAAATTCTAGATGGAATAGCAATTGGCATTTTACAGCACCCTAGTGCCAATTTTGGGAACATGCCATGATAGTTTACAGCAACCTATTTTTGTGAAATCATACTCGAAATAAAAAAATATTGCAGGACTTGGGACTTTCAGACAACTGTGGACATATATACTTTATTTTTATGAAATAAAGATATTTTATGATATTTACAATATTTCAGTTAAACTACACTTGAACAATAACTTTTATCTCACTTAACAGTTGGACCAAAAAAAAGTGTTCAATGAGTACAAAACAGATTACATCTAGCCTACAGTAATTTTATACAACAGACATTTTATAAAAAATATATCAATAAAACCTAAATCAATGTATTCGGTATTGGACATCAATTTAACATTGACATGTTGAATTTACATTGCATTTTGGTCACCCGACGTCGCAACCAAAATTTAACCAAATATCAACGTCTTATGACGTTGTGTGCCTGCTGGGAATAATCTATGTCTCATTTAACAGACGCTTTTATCCAAAGCAACAAGTAGGAGAGCATTTAACACACACTCGGCACAATCCGGCGCGACGTGAACCCATAGGGGTTCTGTTGTCTCGTCTTACAGCAGCGTTACAGTAGGTTAAATCATAACAAGGAAACTTTACGTGTGATTCATGTCATCGCGACATACTGTAGGCTAACAGTGTGTGTTTGAAAAAAATGATGTAGTCCTCTGCTTTTTTTCTGGGGTGCATTAGACGGCCAAACAGCAAAGCGACTAAACAAACACGAAAATTCGCAAGACTAGAGCAACAAAAGATTTGAAGCTCATGGCAGACGCGCCCAATAGATGCTTCGCGCTGTGATTGGCTGAATGTTAGCTCACTCAAGTCTAAGTAACAAATCAGAGAACACGGGCGGAAATATTGGCGCTGAGTATAAAAAAAAATGCGGGGGACAGAATCACCTGTTTCTAAAAGTGGGGGGGACGTGTCCCCCCCGGTTGCTACGCCCCTGTGTATAGGTATGAAACAACTTCACAAGCAGTCTTTTCATCCACACAGTGTCGTTATTTCTGTATTACAAATTCAAATTAGCACAGAAAATTATGCAAGTTTATATTTCAGATCTAAATACTATGGTAGCAGTGAATAAAATACAGTAAAGCACCTTTCGAAAGTAACTTGACTCTTCAAATAAAGATTGTTTCGATTGCATTGTTACACCAGTAGGTGGTGACAAGTGAATGTTTTGTCATTGAATCATTCATTCAAGAGATTCGTTCAAAAACACTGCATGCGTCTCATTTCGGAGGCACTCAGCATACCTAGTTAAAGAAGTCACCTCTCGCCACTGCTACCAGTGCACATTCAAAACAATTAAGCACTCTTCTTTTTCATAATGGGTTTCATTCAGGTTTAACTTTCAGTGTAAGTTACATGTGATATTTTGTGTTTCCCACTCTATTAAAAAGAGATTTTATTATGTAAAGCCTGCATGTGCAGAAAATATCACTCCTGACTGATTTCAAGTATTCTGACGTTTCTGTCCCTGACAGTGACAGGCTTGATATTTACTGTTTCTCTTTCTTACTCTGGGCAAATTTCAGCTCAAATGTGTATTCTCATTCTAGCGTTTAACCTTTGCTGACTGTAATTTCCTGTTGCAGAGCCCTCTGGGATATTCGTGAAGAGCATTTCGAGGGACAGCGCGGTGGAGCAAGATGGGCGAATTCATGTTGGAGATCAGATCATAGCTGTGAGTTATTTATTTCCAACAGAATGTGTTATATAAAACTCTTGTATAAACATGTTTTGTGTTGGAGCGCTTATCAACGTCAAAAGGATTTAATGCATATACGTGAAATTGCTTCTGTGTGTATGAATGTGTGCTTATGTGTATATGCATTGGGTTTGGCGAAATAGCGGTTTGAGATATTTTATTCATTAGTCATTCGCATAAAGTTAAACTTTTCTCATTTATTGAAAATGAATTAATTCCCATCAGTTTGTTAATGAAAATCCCTCCCATATATATTGATCTGTGTGACTTGGACTGTCAAGGGTCGTAAATTATCTCAACATGAGATTGAAATGTATTAAAGTCTAAACTTGTGTGTGTGTGTGTGTGTGTGTGTGTGTGTGTGTATGTGCAGGTAGATGGTGTGAATATCCAGGATTACACCAACCAGCAGGCTGTGGAGATTCTGAGACATACTGGTCAGACAGTAAACCTGAAACTCGTCCGACGCGGCTTTAAACCAGAGGACGCATGTCCGTCAGTCATACCTGTCACTGTGGAGACTACTCCCAGCGCATCAAGAAGCTCAACAATGGAGCGAACAAATACCAAGCACGGTACCACATGCCCAATTACTGTTGTCCTGTTGAATGAGTGTTTGAATTAAGCTGCTAACATCGGTCGTTCACATCTGTTTAAACACTCCACAAATGCAGTTTTCTTTCCTTGGAGCAGAACATTGGCCTTTTTCAAGTAGCTAATATTAAGCTTGCACAATTAAAATGAAATAAAATCTACACCACGGTAGGGCTTAGTGCAAAAGGCTGCAATTTAATTAAATGAAAATATAGTCTGTATGAGCTGTGTGCTTTAAAAGGGACCTATTATGCAAAATTCATTTTTATAAGGTGTTTGAACACCGATGTGTGTCTACAGCATGTGTAAACAACCAGTTTTTTTTATAATCCCCATAAATAATTAACAATCTCTCCAAACTCGTGGTTTCACTACTCTTACTACGTAAGCCCCATCCATGATCGGTGACAATCTGCCCTATTAGTATAGATCCCGCCCTGAGTGAGCCACAGCGCTCCGCCATTTCTGTTTACTCGCTGTAGCAGCTGGGGATATACGATGTCTGTGCCAAAAAACATTACGTACTGTTGTTGGATGTACCAACGAACATAAGAGTCTCCATAGACTCCCAGGATCTGAGTCACTGAGGACACCATGGTTGAAGTTGTTACACGAGGATGGATCAGTTTGTGATCCAGCTTACAGTCTCTCTGGAGCGATAGGCTACTGGTCACTGCAGTAATGAAAGGGAGAGCGCGCTGCACGCACTTTATTACAGTTGAGGCCCGGTGAATGGCGACTCTATTCACAAGTATTGGAGTCCATGTGGCAGAAGTATGGCCGAGCGGAAGTGGACTTGTTCGCCTCAGAGAAGACGACCCACTGTCCCCTCTGGTTCACCCTCACTCCTCAAGCTCCTCTGTGGCTAGATGCCTTTCCTTGGATATCTCTGCTCCCCGTGGTTCTAGCAAGGGGATTGCCTGGACCGAGTCCACCTTCTCCTAGTTGCTCTGTTCTGGCCAGCCCGAGTATGGTTCTCGAACATGATTTCTCTCCTAGATGACATTCCACAGGAGATTCCAGTTCAGAGAGATCTTCCTTCTCAAGTGCAAGGGACAATCTCCCACCCTAAAGCAGGAGATCTGGAAACTTTGGGTGTACCCTGAGTTACAAGCTCATATATTCTGGTCTCTCGACCAAGGTTGTTGAGACTGTTCTGAGTTCTAGAGCTCCTTCCACCAGAAAGCTGTATGCCTTAAAATGGATCATGGTGCGAGCAGTGCCACTTCAAACCAGTCGACTGCCGTGTTGGTTCAGTGCTGTAGTTTGTTCAAGAATGTCTTCAATGAGTTTGATCCCAGCTACTCTAAAGGTCTATGTGGCAGCCATTTCAGCTAGCCACATACCTTTAGATGGAGCTTCTGTTGGAGGACATCCTCTGGTGTCTTGGTTCTTGCACAGTGCCACACGGTAGCTGCGGGTCGCGAGTTCCTTCCTGGGACCTAGCATTGATCCCGGGAGCATTACCTGCTTAGACTTTGCTCCAGGTGATTTCAGAGCTATACCGCACCCCAGACCAAACTATATTCCAAAAGTTCTGGTCAGCCAGTTGCCTTTCCTCCACATAATGAAACGCAAGAGCAAGAAAGTCTGCATCTGTTATGTTCAGTCTGTGCTTTGAGCATCTACATCCAGAGCACCTACATGCTCAGACCAGTTGCATAAGTTCTATTAACTTCTGGTCTGATTTGGTGGCAGCAATAGGGGGAATGCGGTCACCAAGCAACATATCGCATTGGATCACTGACGCATTATCCCTCTCCTATGAAGGATTAGGGCTCTACTCCACTAGGAATGTCTTGTTTTCCAAAGCTCTTGCTAGGCGTGCATCCTTGTAAGATGTTTGTGCTGCAGCAGGGTCCTCTCTCCACACATTAATCAGGTTTTATAGTCTAGATGCGGATTCAATCTCAGGGACTCAGCCTGAGCTCAATAACTGCCTGTGCAGTTACACAGTCTTGTGTGCCAGGTTCTTTCCCTCTGTCTCTGTCTAAAACTGTTATTTGAGTTTCAGTTTTAGCAATTTTAGTACTTAAACTTAAACTTATTTATTTTAGTTAGTTTCCAAGACAGCATTTCTGATTTTTGTTTTTTAAGTTAAGTTCTTCATGTAATATTTATGTTTTATTTTAAATGTATTTTAATTGACAACGATTTTTATTTTTAGTTAGCACTGTGTGGAAAAAATAAAAGTCAAACTACTATTTGATTAAAAAATTCAAATAGTAGTATTCTACATTGATGACTTCATCACGTTTCATCACATGAGTGGTGTCCAGTTATCAAAATTAAAACAGTTATTTTTTGTGTAACTACCCTCCGGTATCACAAACAAAGCTTAAGCCTAGTCCCAGACTAAAATGCATGTTTGAGCTGTTTTAACTGAAAGAAGCTTGTTCTGACATATCTTAAAATATGTCAGTGCCAGTGTTTTGTTTTGTAAAATGCGGCAAACCCTTTCCTGATAAATACATAAATATGGAGAGAATACTTGAAGATATTACAACAGAAATGTAAAGCCAGAACTGAGATCTAACTTTAACCCAATAAGAAAGAGAAAGAAAGTTTGGTTGATCCTCTTTGTGTGTGCAAGCCCCGCAACCGCTGCACCTTATTTAGAGTAAAAATCCTCACTCATCCTTTCATCACAATCCTAAGAAGCCTGTTATTATATAAAGGGAGTTCAAACCAATAGGGTCACACATCACTCATGCCACTGTGTTTTTGTCTTTGTGTGTGTGTGTGTGTGTGTGTGTGTGTGTGTGTGTGTGTGTGTGTGTGTGTGTGTGTGTGTGTGTGTGTGTGTGTGTGTGTGTGTGTGTGTGTGTGTGTGTGTGTGTGTGTGTGTGTGTGTGTGTGTGTGTGTGTGTGTGTGTGTGTGTGTGTGTGTGTGTGTGTGTGTGTAGATGAGAGACTGTTTCTCACGCCAGAGGAAACCGCCAAACCTCAGTCTGTCACGGTTCAACCCATCAGAACTCCAGAAAGACGTGACGGTGAGAGACTTTTGCCATTTTGCGACTGATATCAGTGAATTGACATGCAGAGACTGGCAGATAATGTTGTCATGTCTCTCTCAGGTCCTGTTAAGCTGAGCTCGGAGGAGGAACACAAACTTTTGCAGAAGTGGCAGAATGAGCTCAGTGTCCGCAGTGAAGTCATTGTGAGTAACTCGTTTATGCCTGATTTTTTTTTTTATTAGAAGGACTTTTTGTGACCGGGTATGATTTAAAAGAAAGAAAAATAATACCTTTGTACATTTTTATTGTGTCTCTTTAATTTCTTTAATTATTATTAGTAATTATAATAATAAGTCAATAATTATAAATTCTTTAATTTGTAGCTATTTTAATTAATTTGGTATTTATGTGATTAGTTTGTCATTTATTTATAACAGATAATTGTTGTTCCCAAAACTGCTGTCACAGAATAGGTTTTTTATTATTATGTAAATGAGAAGTGACAGGAGCACATGGCATGTGCAGTTCAATGATCAAAAATGTGATTCAGATTTAGATTTATATTAGATGTAGTAGGCTACTTAACCAGTAGCCTAGACTTGTGAAAATCTAATTAAATTAACAATTTTATTATCTTTTTTATAGATTCAAAGTAAATTTTCTGCCAGTTAACTTGTTGTGTTAGTTAACTTGTTGTAACGTCTTTGCAGAAAAGTGAATAATGTCATTACCATCAAAAAAAATCCACACAATCACACACTATACTAAAACCAGTCCAGTTTTGATTCAGACCATGGTCAGATCTTTATGCCTGGACATGGGATTTTTTTTTAAACATTGATGAAGAATAGTTTGAAAACATTTAATTTAATATTTCAAGATCATATAACTTCAGAGTGCCCCTTATTGCCCCTATATTTACCATTGTGAAAAAAGTACACTTTAGTATACTTAAAAAAACAAGATACTTATTATGGAAATAATATATTTGCAAACTGCAAACTGAATGTAATGTTCAAACTGAATGTAACGTTCTCGAACACACTTAATCTGATATTTATTACCACTAACATCAAAATCTGTTTGTATATTTGGAGTGAAGCAGGTTTTTTTTTTTTTTTAAGTAGACTATACTTGTGGCTCATGCTGGAGTAAATGGGGGCTTTTTTAAAGTTTGTAATGTTTTTTGAACGATTCAGTCATTCTGTGTTGATGTATGTGCAGGTGGCTCAAGTAGAGAAGTTTAGTGAGAACAGCGGTTTAGGGATCAGTCTGGATGCGTGTGCTGGCCATCACTTCCTTAGCTCCGTACTTCCTGAAGGACCTGTCGGACGATCTGGAAAGATCTGTAGTGGAGACGAACTGCTAGAGGTAAAACCACCACACAACAGGGTGATTACCATAAGAAACAACTGAACTGAGTCTGACCACCAATATGTGTTAAAAAAAAATGTATCATTGGAATTTGGCCCAATTTTGATTACGTATGTGTCATATGTCTTTAATTAATCAAATTTGCCAAACTAGATTAAGTCGAGATTTCCATTTCTAGAAATCTGAACAAGACAGTTGGCTTATGCCTGTATTAACTGTATTATCCTGTATACAGGAATATTCCAATAGCTACGAGGCATGTAAATGTTTGGAATTGTTTGGAATAAGGGCTTAACCAGAACATGGACCTTAGTCAGAAATATACAGTACCGTTCAAATGTTTGGAGTCGTTTTTAATATTTTCTAAAATAAATCTTTTCTGCTCACCAATGCTGCATTTATTTGATCAAAAGTACAATAAAAATAGTAATAATATCAAATATTATTACAATTTAAAATAACTTTTTTATTGTAATATATATATATATATATTAAAATGTAATTTTCAGCATCATTACTCTATTCTTCACTGTCACATGATCCTTCAGAAATCATTCTAATATGCTGATTTGATGCTAAAGAAACATTTCTTATTATTATCAGTGCTGAAAACAGTTGTGCTGCTTGATATGTTTGTGGAAACCGTGATATTTTTTTTTCTGGATTCTTTGATGGACAACAAAAAACAGCATTTACTTGAAATATAATTTTTTTGTAACATTAGGTTTTTACTGTCATTTTTGATCAATTGAATGCATCCTTACTGAATTAAAGTATTAATTTTTTTTTTTTTTTTTATCTTATTAAAACGTTTTTTTTTTTTGTTGTTCAATGGTAGACTCTTAAACTTTTGCATTTGGTCCCCTCAATTTTGAATATTTGGTTGATTTAAAAAAAAAAAACAAAGCATAAATACACACGTTGACACCAATAATAATGTTTTGAGTATCTCTTCATTATTCTCAAAAAATTCATACATTGTGCGTATATTTGTTCAGGTGAATGGCATTCCTCTCAGAGGAGAGAATCACAAAGAGGTTGTTGACATACTGAAAGAACTTCCTCTATCTGTGACCATGGTCTGCTGTAGACCCGCCCCTATAATGACTGACAGCCAAACTGACCAACCACAGCCAGAGGATGTGGCCACAGATTCCATAGTTCAGGTACATTAAATCTTTCATTAAATGTCAAATCCTTTTTAGATTTAATATGTAAGATTACATTTACATGCGTAAAGGATAATGCACAATCACTTCAACATTATTGCAAAACAGTGTGGTTGTGGTCTTTTCTTTCCACCAAAAAAACTAAATTAAAGTAGTATGAAATTAAATTAAAATTAAGTTTTAATAATGTTTTTAATTACCTGTTTTCATATTATCATACATGGACCATATGAAGTATTTAGGTACTTACAGACTCTTAGTAGTTTCCCTTACAGAAAAAACACATGAATTTCACATGTTATCACATGTTTTCCACATGTGCCCACATGTGACCACATGTGACCACATATGCCCACATGTGACCACATATGAACAACATGTCATCACATGTGAACAATGTTTCACCACATGTGAACAACATGTCACCACATGCAGTAATGTTCGACCACATGTGAACAACATGTCACCACATGCAGTAATGTTCGACCACATGTGAACAACATGTCACCACATGTGAACTTAATGGAACACGTGGCACATGTGGAAAACATGTTATAGGTAATAATGTGGAGCTCATGTGAAATATATTTGCACGTTGTAATAGGTTTTAACATGTGAATTATGTTACCACGTCACAAATACTGTACATTTTTAGCTTCAATAGCCTTTTTCACACAAAATGCATAGAACATAAAGCTTATAATGCATGTGTATATACTAACACTTATATACACGTATAGTTTTTAATGAGTTTTTGCAATACTTTTATTTCAACACTGTTTACCATTTCTAAAGCTATATTGTAAATATATTTTACATAATCAACAGTATATTATATTTGATATAATCAATAGGCTACTGCAAGCACGTTTTCAAATAAAATAAAGTGGATATTAAACTTTTCATTTTAAGTGCTGCATGATTTTGACGTGGTTTAATCAATGCCGTGCGCGTGAACTTTCGAGTATTTCAAACACTGGAGCGGCCGGCGCGCAGAGTTGCCATGGAAACGGCGCGGGACCACTGCTACTGGTAAGCAACAAAACTCCCTCTCTCGATGTTGTTTAAACTTTTCACGGCTTTTTCCAGGTGAGATTAGTCTCTAAAATCACACGAATAATACTCACAACTGTTTTTGACATTTCTCTTACTTGTAATTGACACGATTCTGTTAAAAATTTACATGGTGTAGTGTCTTCGGAAAAAGTCCGTTAGGATCTCAACCGTTTTCTGAAGAGGTAGCAGCTAGCTAGGCTAACGTAATGTTAACTCGGTTGAACTTTTATTTATTAAAGTTTGGGCTTTTAATCACCTCTTATGTGTAGATGAGAGGTTTTGTAAAGGTTTTACTTGGAAGTGAGCTAATTTATTTAACACAAACGTAAACATAACGTATCGGTGATGTTACTTTCAGGAGCAAGAAAATTGGCTGAAACTAACGTTAGCTCAATGGTAACGTTAAACACATTTTGATTAAAAAATGTTCTGTGATTTCAGTAGTAACAAAATAACCCATAACAGAGAGAAAGCTCCACGACTTCAACATTTCTGGAGAAAGCTGCTGCCGGAGAAGTAACGTTAGGACACAGGTGAGCCGAGGAAGCTCATTAAATAACCTCATTTTATTTCTCAATTTGTTTTTTTAAATTGTTTATTTTAAGAAGGTTTTGACATCCAAACGAAGTTACACCGTATGAGCAAAATTAAATGAATAAGTAAACCCAAAAAAAAATTCTGTTATCCTAGTTAAGAAATTATATTCTGTATATTCTTTAAATTCTTTCTCTTTTCTGCATTTCACCTCTGCTGTAGCTTCTTTCCTTTCAATAAACCTGGCATTGCATTGTTGGCTCAGTGACAAATGGCTTGTTGTGTTCTTAGATCCTTCAGTGCTGATGCCCTTCAACGGAGCGGAGTGGAGCTGATCTTCATCTCTAAAGCACTATTGATGAACCATATGATTAGTAAGTAAAACGCCAAACATACACTAATGTCAAACATACACTAATTGTCTTGGTACAAATGTTTATGTCTCTTTCTCTTATGTTCACCAAAAAACATTAAAAACAATAATATTGTGAAATAATATAAATAAATAAAAACTGTTTTCTATGTGAATATATTGTAAAATGCAATTACTTCCTATGATCAAAGCTGAATTTTCAGCATCACAGCTTCACATCATCCTTCATAAATTATTCTAATATGACGATTTGATGCTCAAAAAAACATTTATGATTATTATCAGTGTTGAAAACAGTTGTGCTGCTTCATATTTTTGTGTTTTTCAGGATTATTTGATGAATAGAAAGGTTAAAATAACAGCATTTATTTGAAACAGAAATCCTTACTCTCTCTTTTGATCAATTTAATGCATCCTTGCTGAGTAAAAATATGAATTTCTTCTTTTTTTTCTGTTCATTTTTAAATCTATCATTGACCCCAAATGTTTGAACATTAGTGTAAACTACCCTTCATATGTTTGTGGTCTATTTAACAATGAATCCTGGAGGGGAAAAAATGGTTTAAACTGTTACAATGGTTTACACAAACACATTAATCAGCACAACTGTTTTCAACATTGATAATAATCAGAAATGTTTTGGATGTTTACATGGTAAGAATGTATAGAATTCAAATATAAAAAACACTGACTCGTTAGGTCATGTTTACTCATTAAAGTCAGATGATTTCCTATTAATTCAATAGAATATGGTGACTTCAATTTACATGACGTCATGAGCAATCAAGTCATTTATATAGATCAGTGAGTAGTGCCCAGCATATCCAAGTCCACTAAAGGAGATTTCTCGCATTTTACCCCTAAACTCTGGAATATGAAGGTAAAAGAGTATCAAGACTCGAGCATGAACAATAAATACTTGTATGCTAAAATTTACACTCACAGCTCCAAAGTGAAAACCTCACCTAATATGCAATAACGTTGAAAAGATCACGGTTTCTGTCCTGACGAAAATGTTCTATTTTTTATTTTATTTTTTGCTTTGCAGAACAAGTCTGTGACTGACTTAATGAACCCAGTTGCTTTGGATCATGCTCAAAGATGTAAGGGCTACAAAAAGTTAACCAGAACTCTTATGGACTCCATCTTCTCTTTCGAAGAGATGGCAGCATGAACGGAAAAAAAGGGGTTGTTGGTGAAAAAAGAGCCTTGACCTACAAAAGGTGCAGCTAATAATTGGTAAGCATGTCTGAATATCTTTTATCAATAGTTATTATATATGACAAGCGCTGAGCGCGTCCGTCAGCGCCAGCCATAGCGCGGAAAGCACAGTTTGAATCTGGCAGTTATGTCACTTCATGTCAAACTTGTTTTCAAATTTTAATGTAATCAATCTCATTTCTTACAGACCATGTCAAAAAGAGGCACCCAGGCATCGGAGGCACTGAGATCAAGGTCTGCATGGCACAAAAGTTAAAAGATCTGAGGAGACGAGCAGAAAGGTAATATTCAGACGATCCAACATCCAAGTGTGATCCCCATGTGGTCTGTTCACATTTGCGAAACCGACATGCGCGAGGACTGATGACTCAGTTTATTCCTCAGTCTACATTGTGATCTAATCACAAACTGTCAATAGTTTTTTTTATAAATGAGACGCACCACTCGTCTTATACAGTTGTTTAAGCAAGATGTATTTCCATAGCATATTTACGTAAAACGTTTAATGACATAATAACATTACAAATGAATAATAATTAATTATTAAGCCCCATAAAAATGCTTTTCAGAAACCTACGGGGTGACGTCACGGACACTACGTCCATATTTTTTTTTACAGTCTATGGTTTGCACTGCCCTAATCTTTGATCTTTTTCTATCCCAAAACAGGATGCCTGCTGCAGGAGACACAAAGGACTGAGACAACACACTTTCACAAACGCACACCACACACACACACATGCGCGTATACCTGCGTTTTTTGCGGCTTTTTATGTATAATTTTAATTTGGTTTTGCTTTGTTTGTTTTAAACATTCAATTTGTATTGCATATTTTGAAATGAAATAAAAAGTGAAAAAATTTTTTTTTTGAATTATTTGTTTTAATGTTGGGAAACATTAGGCTATAGAGCCTACACAAGAACATGGTAGGCCTACCGTTTTCTGTGGTATATTGCTTAATGATTTTTACATGGATTTCACATGAAGTTACAGGTTTACATGGTGTGTAGCTTTAACATGGATTGTTGATGGGTTTCAAATGTCATTCTATGGGTTTCACATGAGATATTTTACATTTCACATGATATCTCATGGGTTTCACATGTGATTAAATGTTTCACATGGGAATTTTACGTTTCACATGTAAGCTCATGGATTTCACATGGGAATTTTGGGTTTCACATGCAATCCCATGGGTTTCACATGTAATCACATGGGTTTCACATGCAATCACATGGGTTTCACATGCAATCCCATGGGTTTCACATGTAATCACATGGGTTTCACATGCAATCCCATGGGTTTCACATGTAATCACATGGGTTTCACATGTAATCACATGGGTTTCACATGGGTTTCACATCCCATGGGTTTCACATGTAATCACATGGGTTTCACATGCAATCCCATGGGTTTCACATGTAATCACATGGGTTTCACATGCAATCCCATGGGTTTCACATGGGAATATACATGGGTTTCACATGAAAATGTTCCAAAACCACACGTTTCCCATGTGCAAATTACCTTTAACATGTGCAAAGCACATGTGTTCCACATATTTCACATGTTAAATTTCACATGTGCAAAATCACATGTCCACGTTGTCACATGGGATCACATGTGTTTTTGCACATGTGAAACTCATGTGGTTTTTCTGTAAGGGTTGTCCTAAATATATATATATATATATATATATATATATATATATATACTGTCTATACATTTTTTTTTATATAATGATTATTCAAATTGTTGTTAATCAAATCACAAACAAATTTATTGAATCAAAATTCATTGAATTGTGAATCGAATTGATCTTAACCCAAATCTGTTCTTTTATATTGATAAAGTTATTGTCTTCCACGAGCCGGGGTAGTTCAGTCAGACTTTCCTTTGTTGGGATTATATCAGATTACACGTTATAATCTCTGTACATCTCAAATCGCTCTCAGAGGATAGACTTTCATGCCCAAATGCATGAGACAGTTTAGCTATCAATAAAAGGTGTGGATTTTTGCATCCACCCAGTTACATGAATACTATTATGTTTTATGCTTCTGAACAATTATTAGGGACTTAATGAGAAACAAAGGTTGTGTTCACCTTGTTTGTGTAGGTGCAGGATGATTTTGAGGATTTCCTGGTCTCTGGCAAATCAGAGGACAGCCTGAAAGATCATGTGACTGAAGAGCCCACCGGAACGCCGTTAGCTATGTGGGAAACGGAGATTCAGGACATTGAACTAGAGAAAGGGGAGAGTGGGCTGGGCTTCAGCATTCTGGATTACCAGGTGAGAAAGTTGGAGGACCTTCCAAAATTCCAATTTCACAAGTCAAACATAAAGCAGTAACTCATGAGTTTGATATTGAATTGTGAGTCTTTTTTACTGATTCATTGAAAGAACTGGCTCATGAAAGGCATCTGTTTGTGAATCAGATATTAAGTATATTTTAAAAATGCACTTGCAGATAATATAATATTAATGAAATAAAAGGCCACTTAAGTGCATTTAAAGAGAGCACACTTTCATGACTCTCAACACACTTAAGTAGGCCTACACTTTTGAAATGTGTGCTTTGTAATAATGTCAAATTAAACATTTTACTTTAAAAAATAATTTAATAATGTGCTTTAATTAAGTGACGTGTTGACTATCATACTAAAGCGCATGTTAACCCTTGTGTTATGTTGCGGGTCAATTTGACCCGTTTCGATTTTCAAGTTGTTGGAAATACTGGTTAACCTTTGTTTTTTTTCTTGATATTTTGTGACTTTTTCTCATTTATCATGATGAACATGCATGCAAAGTTTCAACATGCTGATGTGTTTTGACATATACAAACAAAATTACTGTTACGTTCGTGATGTTCGCGGGTCAATTTGACCCTCATAGACAGCCATTCAAAAGCAACTGTACAGACACAAAATAAAAACATTTATTTTCTGTATGTCAGGGCACTTCAACTCCAGTTCTAACGTGGCAAGTGCATCTAAAAGTGCTCTAACCCTAACCAAACACACTTGAAAAAGATAAAATTACAGTGTTCAGAATTATTTGCAAATTACAGATGAAAATCTTTGTCAGACACAGATAGTAAAATAAGCTCTCATTTCAATATTCAAAATATCTAAAATACCTAGCTTTTAACCAAAACTTTTAAGTAGGATTTTCAAAGGCAGATTCACAGAGCCAAAAAATAAATAAAAAAACATTTATTTGATGAATGTTTTTGTTATGTTTGGTTTCTCACTTCCCAGTGAGTGAATAATGAAACTAGGAAAATAGGTCTTAGGAAACTAGGGAAAGTTAACTTAGGAAAATGAAAAATTTTCATTATACAGCAATTTTTTTTTGTTCAGTTAAGATGTTCAAAGCATAAAATGTAAAAAAAAAAAAAAAAAAATATGCAAAAAAATCAGTATACTGTTTATTTTCCAATTTTGTCAAAACAAAACTGTTTTAAAGGAGCTGTATGTAAGATTGTGGCCAAAACCGGTACTGCAATCACTTTCAAATTACTGTAGAGCGGTGTATCCCCTCCCCCTCCCCCCTGACTCGAGGTTGCCAGATCGGCTGCATTTTTTTATCCGACACGTGTGTAGCTGCAGCTGTGGTAACTAGAGCAGAGCTGGCAACCCGGATGGCGCAACACTACTGACTTCGTGAATGGTCGATAGGTGGAGGGTGGAGCATCAGACCAAAACACAACATGACAACATCAACATCAGTTGAGGGCTGCAACTTCACTTTTTAAATGACAATATCCTGGCCGGACTACTGTTGTCAGTGATATAAGTATTTGAAATGAACATGATTTCTTAATGTCTAGTGACATATCAGGGTCATTTTATGATTAATTCAAATAAATTTCTTACATACAGCTCCTTTAAAAAATGTTTTAAAAACATTTTCATAAATCATATTTTCAGATATAATGTTTTTGTAATGTTTGACAAATGCTGATATTAAAAGTTTACAGTTTGTATCTAAATCTTTGTTGTTTTTCATAGTGTGATTTTTGAGGAATTGTATTGAATCCAATTAGGGTCAATTTGACCCGGTCCATAAGGGGAGTACACAGAAATCGAACAGAACACAAGGGTTAAGCACTTGATTATAATTTCAACTGTAGTGTGTTAAGCGATTACATTTAAGGTTAATATATTTTACTAAATTGCAACTTTACAAATATATTTAAATACATGCCATGCAAGTTTCAATAGAAATGATATTAAAGTATATTTTAGTTTACCATAAATGCTTGTCAGTACATTCGGCAGGGCTGCATGTTAACCTTTTTTGCACATAGCTCTGGTACTATAGAGGTTGAAAGTTTTGTAGCACAAGAATAAAACTTTGAGTAAAAGTAAAGTAAAAACTACAATAAAATACAAAACAGTATTTAAGAATAAATCTAATAATAACAATTATCTTAATAATAAAAAAATATCATTATATTTTACAGAAAACCTTTATTTTTTTGGAAAACTGCAGGGTGACCTGTTAACATGCAGGGGGCTTTTAACTATGAATCATAAGAAAGTTCTAAGGTTTTATTATATATATTAAAATCTGTGACGGTAATTTCCAATTTTTTGTCAGGAAATCCTAAAAACTACTGTACAATTCTCTACACAGGAGAAAGGTGTATGCATCTGCATATGTTAACTTAAAATTTCTTTCTTGCCTATTTTTTATACCTAAAATAGGGTGTTGTGAGCATTAATGAGTACACGGCCCAAGATTAACCCTTACACACAAACAAGCAGACAACCAACTCTCACTTCACACAAACAAGCGGCTCTCTTTCACACACATGCAAAACTGTATCGCATGCGTGCTACTGTGGTGAATTTATTAATTAAATTATTAAAAACAATAGAAGTAATTATGAAATTATGTTTAAAGATTAAGTCTCACTTAGTGGGTCAAAAACACTCTGCTTCTCTGCTAATTGCATTTAATACAAATTCAAATTGTATAATTTTTATTTTATTTTATTGCAATTAACATGTCCAAAAACATTCAATTCAGTTCGCTCTTAAATATATTATTTTAAAGTGTAATATTTCCATAATAAGTACTCTATTTAAAAGGATGCTAAAATGTACTTCTTTTTCACAGGGGTTGTTTATTTTAAATATGAATATATTTAAATGTATAATATAAAATATGAATATTAAATTCGGACTACATTATTTATTTTTCCTTGACGCATCTATTTAGTAGAAAAATAGTTAACTCAAAAAGAAATATTGTCCTTACTCACCCTGTTGTTGTTCCGACTCAAATTTTCTTTGTTTAGCAGAATGTCCGACATGAACTGAAAGACAATGAAATTGAATAGGGAAGTATACTATAAAGACGTTATATACTAAAAAATGATTAAAAATAAATAAAAGCATTAAAAATGATTTATTTTAAAAACATTAAAGTATGCCAACAGACCTATGCACTTTATCTTCGTCTAGTATAACTGTATATATATGAGATAGGAATGACACGAGGGCCAGTAATTCATTATTCCTTTAAAGAACTATTAACAAAAGTGAATATCAAGAAAATCATGTGCTTCCAATATTTTTAAAAACAAAAACTGAAATATCAATTCCCATTCTAATTAAATGCATCATTGTGCAGGTCTAATATAATAATAATGTTAATGTTATACTCTCTGTGTATTCGTGTGTGTTCATATGTGTGCAGGACCCAATGGACTCCCTTAAGACGGTGATTGTGATTAGGTCGTTAGTTCCCGACGGTGTAGCCGAGCGAGACGGACGCTTGTTGCCGGGAGACCGTCTCATGTACGTCAACAATATCAACCTGGAGAGCGCCACTTTGGAGGAGGCGGTGCAGGCTCTGAAGGGAGCAAACATGGGTGATGTCCGCATCGGGGTGGCCAAACCACTGCCCGTAAGAAATACCAGACTCTACTTTCTAAAGCAGCTTTTTCCTCTGTACAATTTTCTGTTATTGAAACCTGTGGTTGCTGTAACGGGATTCCTTTGCAGGTTCTTTGAATATTTCATGAAACAGGTCTGCTGTGCTTTAAAGCCTCAGGAAATGAAATCTTCTTAGAGGAGTGTGCCTGTTTCTTTGTGAAGAGGTCTCAAGGGCTGTAGTTTATCTTAAACTCTTCAACTTTCCAAGGCTGTTATCTCGGCTCCATTATTCTGGGATTGTGTGCACATTTTGGCATCTTTCCTTTTTTTTCCTCTCCCGAGGCCTTGAGGTTCGGGGCATAAGTTTGGAGCGTGTATGGTGGGTTGTCAAGTGCACCGTGGGTCATCTGATCGAGTCTTTTTTTCTGTTGATTTAATCTCGTGAGAGGCCTTTAGACTGCATGAGTGCGTCGAAACCCTTTTGTTCTGCTCTCACAAGTGTGATTGGGTAACATCACCTCTTAATATGGTTCAAATGACTCACTTCCAAGAACTGCAATGAAACAGACAAAGCATTTCTTCGTCTTGCCTTTAGAAAAACAGTGTACAATCAAATCTGTGGCGTGATCATAAATATCGATGATGTTAAAATGTCTGATCAAACAATTCAGCTCGCTTACCAACCTTGCACTACTAACATGCAAAAAGACAGTGATTTCTAACCAAATCAAATCAAATTCAGTCTTTTATTCTGATCTTGGTCTGGGTGTTATGTGCCGTGCAAAAGAGTCTGCTATAACACTGGAGATAAATGCATGGCATCAGTATGCGGGGCTTTTCCAAAAATGATCGTAAATACGAAGAATAATATGAAAATACAAAGTAGAAATTTTTGTTAATGTTCATAAATTTTCACAAGCTCTAAAACAAACGTATAAAAGAATTGTCATAGTATTGTTTGCAATATATTATTTCAAGTCTTCTGAAACCATAGTATATCGAAAAGAGACACACACATAACATTTTTACATACACACACACACACACACACACATATACATTTACATTCTACCGTGTTCGAGATTTTGGGGTTGGTACGAATTTTATTTTTATTTATTTTTTGAAAGAAGTCCTTTATGCTCACCAAGGCTGCATTTATTTGATCAAAAATACAGTAACTGTTTTCTATTGTAACATATTGTAAAATGCTATTTATTCCTGTGATGAAAAGCTGAATTTTCAGCATCATTACTCCAGTCTTCAGTGTCACATGATCCTTCCGAAATCATTCTAATATGCTGATTTGCTGTTGTGCTGGTTCATATTTTTTCAAGTTTCTTTGATAAATAGAAAGTTCAAAAGAACAGCATTTATTTGAAAGCGAAATCTTTTGTAACATTATAAATGTGTTTACTGTCAGTTTTGATTAATTTAATGCATCCTTGCTGATTAAAAAATTTATAATTTCTTACCCCAAATGGTAGTATTTGTGTATATACATACATACATATCGGAATTATACAGTTACCATGATATACCAGATTCTGGTCATAACGCCCAACCTTAGTGTGGTATAAACATGATCATTGAGTGGATGGTCACATGTCTATAAAGGTGACACTTCCCTGTCTTTACAGACTGAGGATGAGGATGGCTCTTCCTCCTTTATCTTCTCGGCTCTAGTCCTGACGGAGGGCTGTGATGATGATGATGAGGAGGAAGTTGTGTTTCGCGCTGAGCCTGCAGTGGTCAGTGCTTATAAAACACAACAAAACCATTTTTTTCAAAGCATGTTATTAGTGCAACGTTCTTGTGGGAGCGATATGTCAGTGTTTATAGGACGCAGACACCTCTTTTTAGAAGAGTAACATTTAGTATTAACTTTTAGCAAGAGATGCACATGGCAGCATTGAAAACTCATTCAAATTCAAATTCAGAAAGAATATTGTCTATAAGTCCATGGGTGTCATCCCAAACTATTTGAACTATCATTCTCTGATGCTATTATAATTATGATCTACATAACAACCCTTCCAGATCGACTCCAGTGATTTAGACCTGTCTGACGAAAAGGCGTTTGAGCGTAATTTTCTTGACGAGGAGGACGAGCTGCTGCAGTCAATGATCGCTGAACATGGCAGTTTCTGCAGCACCGATCTGACCTATCAGATGACCAGACAGGCCTCCACACCTAAGGTATATAGATTCAGCAACCAATCAGATTCAAACATGCACTTTTCATGTACAATCAGATTAGATTTTGGGTTTACACTGAATAATCAAATACAAACTTTAAAGTATTTAGTAAACATGCCCAGCTAAGACACTTTGGTATTGTTTTATCAATAATTTGTATAATGCGGCTGTTTCAAAACTGCCTTTGTGAAAAAAGTACATATTAGCAGATTTTTAAAAAGACTAATTTAGAGTGTCATTTCTTTTGAAACTTGTGATAACACTTTATTTTAGTGTCACAAGTTACATGTAGTTACTATAATTTCTATTTAATTACTTTAAATTGTGCACTTACATACAACTAACCCTAATCCTAAACCTAACCCTATAGTAAGTACATGTAGTTAATTTTTATTACTCTAACAATTACACTGTAACACGGACACCTTAAAATAAGGTGTAACCCAACTTGTATGTCATGTAAATATATGAACTTTAAATGTAATATCAAAAACACACTGCAGTTTAAATTATTAAAGACAAACATCTATTAAAAGATTATTAAAACAGTTTTTTGAAATTATGTCAGGGTTCCCTTCGGTCTAGTTTATTCTTGGTTTTGTCACAGAGCCCTGAGGCTCCTGTATTATCTTGTCTTTGTCTTGTCTGTGTAATTTGTTTCATGTTCGGAGCGAGGTGTTCAGATTCCGGCTCTTATGTCTAGTTTGGTTTTCGGTTCCGTGTCGGGGTTCGGACACTCACGCTCCATGCCCTGTCTCTCGTGTGAGCGTATGTTTTGTGAGCACTTGGTTTATGTTTTTATTGGCCAAGCGCTCTTGTGTTGTTGTGTTCTGTGAAGCATGCGGCTTGTGTTTTCATCAGCCACGTGCTTTCATGTTATGTTTTGTCTTGTGCTGTGTAGCACATGGCTTGTGTTTTCATTGGCTGCGTGCTTTCATGTCGTCATGTTTTGTGTGAACGCATGGCTTATGAGAGTTCTCATTAGCTGCGTGTTCGTGTCTTGTTTTATTTGAGCACATGGCTTGTGATTGTGTTCACTGGCTATTTGCTTGTGTTTTTGTCATGTTTTGGTGTAAGCACATGGTTTATCATGTATGTTTTCTTGTGCCATGTGCTCTTCTGTCTATTGTCTTGACAATAGACATCTTGTTACCTGATTATAGAAGATAAACCATAACCATACTAAGCACAAATGAGAAATGACTAAAGAGAACAGAATCAAAGGCATATAAATCCTTAGGGTACGTTTACACGACAACGAAGTGCTTAAAACAGAGAAGTTTTTCCTTTGAGTTTTCCGCATACAGACGATCCCCATTCACATGGATCCGCAAAAAAACAACTAAAACGCTGTATTCTGCTGCTTGGCCATTAGATGGCGATGAAACACTATAGACTGAACATGTAATACGCATGTGCATGACGTCATCATCTTCAGCGATTCTCGTTTTTGTTGTTTACACAGAGACCGTTATCAAAAACTTGCACTTTGAAACCCATTTTCAAAAGTTTGCGTTTTCAGGCACCCAAAACGCTGTTGTCGTGTATTATGTACGGCCAAAATGCATAGAAGGTTTTACATTTTAGTTAAAAATGGTGACGTGTAAACAGCCCCTAAGAGCAAGCAGAGATAATTGGATAAACACAGGTGAAGCAAATGAGGGAACTAAGGAGTTACCATAGTAACAAGCAAGAGAGTAATGAGAACCTAGGAGACACATAAGAAAACAGTGGTACTAAGCAGACAGAGAGAAAACAAAACCAAATACAGCACAAGAGAATGTCCATGTGACAGTGCCCTTTTAAAATGTGCACTTAACTCTGTTAAAGGGATAGTTCACTTTGAAATTAATTTTTGCTATGTTTTAGCTTACCTCAAGGGCATCCCAGATGTAGGTGTCTTCGTTTCCGCAGTAGTTTCAATTTTGATATTTTTAGGTCAAACCGTTCTTGTCTGTTAGTCATATAATGCAGGTCTATGGTCACCACCTCAAAGAGCATGCATAGAGAAGTCCAAATTAAACATGATTCAATGACTCGTAAATGTAAGTACACATTGATGGCCTAAGACACGAAACGAGCGGTTTGTGTGAGAAAACGAACAGTATTAATATCGTTTTTACCTCTTATAAACACAGTCACGTCCAAGTGATATGAGGGCGCGGGCGCTTCGGTCTGCGCAAGCGCCGGAAAGCGCCGGAAGTGATCTCTCGGCGTGTACGAAAAAAATTCAACGTTGTCTGTTGATATATCGAAATCGTCTTCCTTTCCAATTTCTGTATATCTTAATATGTTTAGATCTTCACAGTGAAAGGTAACACTTCCGAAATCTCTGTGTAAACAATGAGTGCCGTACACGCGCGAGAGATCACTTCCGGCTCTTTCCGGCGCTTGCGCAGACCGAACCGCTCGCGCCCTCAGATCACTTGGACGTGGCTGTGGTTACAAGAGGTAAAAACGATATTAATACTGTTCGTTTTCTCACAGAAACCGCTTGTTTCGTGTCTTAGGCCACCAATGTGTACTTACATTTACGAGTCATTAAATCATGTTTAATTTGGACTTCTCTGTGCATGCTCTTTGAGGTGGTGACCATAGACCTGCATTATATCACTGACAGACAAGAACGGTTTGACCTAAAAATATCAAAATTGAAACTACTGCGGAAACAAAGACACCTACATCTTGGATGCCCTTGAGGTAAGCTAAAACATACCAAAAATTTATTTCAAAGTGAACTATCCCTTTAAGAAACATGGTCATGAAAGCGTACTCTCTTTAAGTCTACTTAAGTGGCAATTCATTTCAATAATATTATATTATCTGCATGTACTGTTTTTAAAAAATACATTTATGTGCACATTTAATAGTGCACATTCAATACAATTAAGAACACTTCATTTTCACAAGAGTAGGAATTAACAATTAACAAACAAATAAAACAATGACAATTAGTAAATTCTAAATTGAGTGTTTTCGCCTTAAGCGACATATAGAAGTTCCACAATTATTTCAAAATTTACCACCCCTGCTAATAGCATATAAATAGAATATAAAAAATGTGTATATTTCGTCTCACTTTTGACCCTGTGGCATTTAAAAGCCATTCAAGTATGCTTGGAGATATACAGTATGTGCTTTCACATTGTGATGTGGAAGGAAAAATCTTGCCAATTTATATTTTTCCCAGATAAACTTCTGATGGTAAATTACCCCGATACCTCCTCGCATGTCATTTGCTTAACAGCTCCATTCACTCCCACTGTTAAGGAAAACTCTCTCCAGACCAGCATGCCACAGGCCCAACAGCTCTCTGTTCTGTAATTTGCGACTTTATTGTTTCGAGTCCCATCAGTTGTGCTTTATCTGTGTTTTTATGGCTCCTGCTTTGGGATGTCTCTGCTCAGATTCATAGCTGAGTGATTCAGTCCCTCTTGAATCATTCTGCACGAGCGAACTCAATTACAGCAGTATGAATCATGGCTACATTCATAAACACTCTCCCCTGGCTCTCACCAATGACTGCTCTCTGGCGTTATTGCACTTCAGCAGGTCATTAACACCACTGTTTATCAGGAGATTATCTGCCTCTGATTTGACTCTAATTGTGGATATAAATCAACTGATAATTTGTGTAAAGAAACTGCAGATGTTTGTCTTCCCAGGGTTTTTCTTGAACAGAATCTTTCATGGATTATCTATACACAGTGCTGGGTAGTAATTGATTACATGTAATCATATTCCAAAAATTAAGTACTTAAGTACTTTTAAAAAGTGTTTTTTTTTTCAACATTGAAACATTGCATATCTAATCAGCTCCTTACAAACACATGCATCATTATTTGTATTATCACTCAATGAATCATTTAACCATGTATTACTGTCTTTAGAAGGCTTTTGTCTTTCAAACACATTCAAATGTACAAATTCACGTCATTTCATATTTACATGCAATAGACTCCATCATGAACCCCGGTCTTGGAAACCCTGACGTAATATAATATTTAATACACTTCATGTTGTTGATAGCAAAATGGAATATATTTTCTTTCTCTTTGTATTTTTATGTCAATATGGTACAGGATTATCCTATTCAAATTGATGTGATAAATGAGTTAAGTCAAAACAAGTAATCAAATGTAGTCAGAATACATTACCTAAAATGAGTAATCTAGATTATATAACTAACTACAATTTTTGTCATGTAATTTAGAATCAGTAACTGACTACAATTTGTAAGTTATCTACAAGCAATGTTCCCGATAATCCGAAATCCCGATATGGCTTTGTGTGCTTATCGAATCATAAAGACTGTGCTTTTAATTAAATAAATATATGCAGTACGTGTTTCAGACTGAAGGCTCTTTGTTCTTTTACTCATGATCTGGTGTTTGCAGCATCTCAGAGCGGCTCAGTTCACAGTAAATGCTGTTTAGAATTAGAAACACTTATAAACCGACTATTGTCATCAAAAGAGAAGCTTCAAGGGCTTCCTAAGGTTTCCGTCCTAAAAAGATTGATGATTTAAATGAAAAGAAGACGGCCATAAATATTCGTATTGTTTTTATTTTGCATTATATTTTTCTTAAATGTATTTTACAGTGAAATATTACAATAGCGATATTTCTTATTTTAATATTATATAATAATAATAATTACAATAGTTATATTTTTTAAATACTTGATTTTTATATTTTACAGTGAACTATTACAATAACAGTATTTCTTATTACGTTTTTTAGTAATAATAATAATAGTAATATTTTTATTTTAAATCATATTTTTTTTTTATTTTTAAAATATATATAAAATATAATATACGATTATTATTATTATTAAATACTCAATTTTATTTTTGAGTGAATTATTACAATAGCAATATTTCTTCTTTTTTATTACTGATACATAATTACATAATGCTTTTTAAGCACAGCTAGCCTGAAGCTTAAAAAATAGCTTTTTAAGTCACAATTTTATCAGAAGAATCGCAATTAGATTTCCCCTAAATCGTGCTGCCCTATTACTGCCATCAAACCTTTGAACCCACTCAAAATACCTTAGTAATATAAATAATGGAAAAGTCGCCAGACCTACTCCGACATTGTGGTGGCGAGTTTTGAAAGTCAAGTCAGGCACCACTCATTATTGCTAATCTAGTATTGCCATTCTGTTCCCATCCTTCTTGCCTCCCAACAAGACCCTTACAATCCGACCTCATCCTACTAACCTCTTTCATCACACTGTGTCCTTGACTTCAGTCTTTGATGTTGTTTTTGATGAGGATTCTAACCTCTTTTCCTCACAGGAAGAGGATTTCATTCCCGCTAAAACCGCAGATGAGACCCAGCAGCTAAACGTCACTGCGGGGAGCACTTTTGAGAGGACCATCACTGTGGTCAAGGGCAGCTCCAGTCTAGGTATGAGAATGGGAATGTGTATTCCCTTGTGAAATAGAAGTACACAAGCATTTTTTTTTTTAAATAGAGTACTTATTACACATTTCAAATTTACTTTCAAGATTTAAAGTGCACTAAAAGTTCACACTCAACAGTGTAAAAGTAAAATTAAGCGCACTACTTTTTCACAAAGGCTGTTATGTTGTGTGTAAATGAATGTAAATGAATATGTCCCCAGTTTCAGAAGCACCCTCTTTTGAAATGGCAAACAACACAGTTACAGTTATTAGCTTATTAGTAAAGAAGCTCCACTGTACACTGTAAATAGTGTAGAAACAAACAAGCACCACTCACACAGAGGTCACTTCCAAACCAAGTTGCTTTCTACTGTAATTGGTCAACACAATGATTTTGTGTGTCAATATTCAACAAACTTGAACCTAATGCAAAATCTGCATGGATATTTTTTTTTCAGATATCATGCGAAATTCAAGATAGCATGGATTTTTTTGAGATGCCTACATTTCACCCGCAAAATTTTGCTGTGCAAAGGTCGAATACAAGCTGAAAGTTAAAAATAAAGTTTTCTCCAGCCACTGATCTACAGTGAGCATTTCGCTTTTCACTAATTATTAGGATTTGGATTTGGCTGCGGGATCGTACACCAGCAGTTAGGGACAGCTTTATCCCAGAGCAGCAATCTGAATCCAGTCTGCTTTGCCAAAATACACTATTAGGTTATTAAAATTTAATCTGAAGGAACTCTCGCATTCATTTGGGGGTGCTTACCATCCCTTTAGAACCGGACTTTTAACGTCACAGGTGTTAATGTATGGAAGTAAAATAATCCCAAATGTTTTTGAAACAAAAAGCCTGTTGAATTGTACTTCTTGAAAAAAATATGCATTGCATTAACCCTGCTTGTATTTTAATGCATTGTATTTTTAGGGCTTGTATTTTTATAGGCTGAAATTTAGCATGGTTGAATGTTTAAGCTGTGAATATTTCAAATCAAAACATTTCAAACACATTTTCATTAGTAAAATTTCAATAATCCATATTCACCTTTCATATTTCATTTCCCAAATATTCAAACTGATTAAAAATACAACCTATAATATTCAACAGGCGGTTTTCGGTCCATTTTATTTCGCTTTGCAAATTCGCTTCCACAAATTCAGTGGTTCAAATTCGACAGTAAATTCAACGTTGACATCCAGGAGCTGCAGGAAAAGCAGTCGATTACCGAGCATAATCTCCATCTGCTGTTAGTCGACCTCACCAGCAGGGGGTGCAAGCGCGTGTTGTTGACGAAGACCAGAGCAACAGTTAGTGCAAGCCATTCATTCATAAAAACTCAGCATGCATTATGTTTTTTGTGACGATTATCTGGGTCAGTATATATGCGGAAAAGATGATAAAGCCACAAAAGCTGTTTTTATGTTTCATTCATTGTTACTTTCCCTGTGTAGCCTTATGTTATCAGCCTTTTCTACAGTAAACGGGATTATAATCTGTTTCCCTCAATACATCATCATACTCAAAGATTCCCCGAATTCCGTCAGGACAAAGCGCTTAACGTAGCTTAATGGACTACAGTGATATAAAAGACCAAACTCGCACCTTATTTGGAAAGTATGTATTGTACATGTACTGCATTAGATTAAACTGGGAAGTAGCACTTTCATATTGTTGTTCTTTATTGTTAGTTTAACTAGTCGCTTTGGATAAAAGTGCCAGCTAAAAGACTAAATGTAAAATTGGGTTGACATTCGCACATTTAGGGACCGTCTCTAAAGTAACAAGTCCTATAGGCCTAAACGTTTCTAACTTCAATAGCAAACTTCAATCTATTTGAATAAATTGCGCATTATGCCTGAGCCTGACACCTACATGAACACTTTACAGTTGGCTTTATGACTGTAAGTCGTTCTTTTCAAATGGTATTTAAGTTAGAAACGTGTATCCCAATTTCGTATGTAACTTTAGAGACGGTCCCTAAATGTGCGAATGTCCAATGTCAAACCAAATTTATGCCAGTATATCACTGGGAAACGCTCAGCATTAAACTTTGCGCGTTAAATTCATATTCCGAGTCCATCTGCTTGCCTGCGAGTTTGGTCTTTTATGTCCATTAAGCTACGTTAAGCGTTTTATATGTCCAGCAGGGGAATCCTGACATATTGAGGGAAACCAAACCCTAGTACTGCATGCAGCACATCGCTGCAATATAAGGTTAAGGCAACTAAACAACCAAGAGAAATATGTCAAATGTAACACTGGATCTGTACATCCGCATCGGGGGAATAACATTATCGTTCATGGTAGAGAAAGATGCATGTAGGCAGGAAAAGTAATCGTGAACACACTGAATTTCACATAAAACAGACGTCATAATAATCACAAATACACTTACATTTTTGTAAATAAGTTTTTATGAATGAATGGCTTGCACTAACTGTTGCTCTGGTCTTCGTCAACAACACGCGCTTGCACCCCCTGCTGGTGTGGTCGACTAACAGCAGATGGAGATTATACTCGGTAATCTACTACTTTTCCTGCAGCTCCTGGATGTCAATGTTGAATTTACTGTCGAATTTGAACCACTGAATTTGTGGAAGCGAATTTGCAAAGCGAAATAAAATGGACCGAAAACCGCCTGTTGAATATTATAGGTTGTATTTTTAATCAGTTTGAATATTTCGGATATGAAATATGAAAGGTGAATATGGATTATTAAAATTGTACTAATGAAAATGTGTTTGAAATTATTTGATTTGAAATATTCACAGCTTAAATATTCAACCATGCTAAATTTCAGCCTATAAAAATGCAAGCCCTAAAAATACAATGCATTAAAAAACAAGCAGGGTTAATGCAATGCATATTTTTTTCAAGTAGTACAATTCAACAGGCTTTTTGTTTCAAAAACATTTGGGATTATTTTACTTCCATATTAATGCTCTCTGTTTCTAGATCTAGGAAGATTCTAAATTAAAGTACATTTACATTCCTGGCAGAGGATTTTTTACCATGCTGACCTAACACCCACTACTAAGTGTTGCTCAAATGAGACCAAGATAGCCATGCAATACCCCCATAAGCAGAAAAGTTTAAGCACACAAATATCGGGCAAAATGGTCAATTTTAAATACACTTTAACTACAATGCCGCATCTGTATGCAGCTCAGTGGGTTTTGGAGCAGAGCATCCATGTGTAAGGGGTTCATAATTCCCACTAAAATGTCTGCCTTTGCATTGCAAAGTGATACTTTTATTATTTGTATTTTTTATTTCTTTTTAAATTAGTTTTCTTTGTGTTTCATCATTGTCTGGCTTGGTCACTCATTTCTTGTCACGGACACTAATTATGTTCAGCTGTTCACTCATTATCATCATCATCATTATCACTTCTGTTCTGTTTCAGTTCAGTGTCCAGTGTCGTCAGTTAATGGATGTGTTGTTGTATGTTACTCTGTTCTTGTGGATTAACCTGTGGATTTATTAAATATTGCCTTTTTGCATATATCTTTATCTTCGTGTGTGTTTATACACCCACCCACATGAAAATAATACTATACTTACTACTACTATAATAATAAAATACTACTATAATAATAAAATACTATTAGATTATAGTTACTACTACTATAATACTAAAATTCAAATAGGGCATGTGACCTATTTATTTAATCCATTTTATGGATTTAAAGAGAGCTAATTTTATACTCACGTGTGTTTCAGGAATGACCGTGTGTGCGCTGAAGGATGGAGCTGGTATGCTGATCCGCAGCATCATTCATGGTGGCTCCATCAGCCGGGATGGACGACTCGGGGTCGGAGATCTTATTCTGGCCATCAACGGAGAACTGACAGGAAATCTGACTAACGCGCAGGCGCGAGCCATGCTGCGCAGACACTCTCTGATCGGACCAGACATGGGGTGAGATGTTCAAACAAACCCTGATTCATGCATTCAAGTTTAGCTTCTGTTCAACTTCTCAGGCAGAAATCAACCTCTCTCTGTTTTTGTTTCTTGACACATGGCTAATTACATTCCCTTCAGAAAGGGTTTGTGTTTTATTGTTTTACGTCATCGAAACAGAGGATTTCAGTTGTCTTTTTGAAAAAAAAAAAAAAAAATTGGTGCTATTAATTCTTTAATTAAAAAATCTCATGAATTATGAAATATACTGATTAATAATTACAAAAATCACATTTATTAATATTTTCTGAGGAAAGCCACCAAATGAATATGCGTATTATTGTGTTTGCTGTTAAAAGTGGCTTTAAAAGGCAGTATATTGTTTATTTCCATATCACTGAACATACACTACTGCTCAAAAGTTTGAGATGCTTAAAATTTTACTCGAATAAATTACTGATTGAATAAATTGATCAAAAGTGACAGTAAAGACATTTATAATGTTACAAATGATTTATATTTCAAATAAATGCAGCACTTCATCATTCATCAAAGAATCTTGACAAAAACTCTTTTCAACATTGATAGTAATAAGAAATATTTGACCAGTAGTGTAAAGGCCCGTTCACACCAAGAACAATAACTATAATGATAACGATAAAGATATTAGTTCTTTTACAATATTATTGACAATATTAAAGAATAGCAGAGTTCACACTGATAGAGGAACAGAGAAACAATATCGTTGGAATCACTTTCAGAACGATTTTATCCAGCTGATGAACGGCCAATCAGAATCCATCCTGCTGTAATGAGCTCGAGCATTTAAAGGGATACTCCACTTTTTTTGGAAATAGGCTCATTGTACAACTCCCCCAGAGTTAAACTGTTGAGTTTTACCGTTTTTGAATCCATTCAGCCGATCTCCGGGTCTGACGGTACCACTTTTAGCATAGCTTAGCATACATCATTGAAGTGGACAAGACCATTAGCATTTCTCAAAAAAAAAAAAGACCAAAGAGTTTCGATATTTTTCCTTTTTAAAACTTGACTCTTCTGTAGTTACATCGTGCACTAAGACCGACGGAAAATGTAAAGTTGCGATTTTCTAGGCTGATATGGCTAGGAACTATACTCTCATTCCAAAACTCAACATTTTAACTCTGGGGGAGTTGTAAAATGAGCCTATCGGTCTTTGTCAGGTGTATGGAAGTAAAATAATCCCAAATGTTTTTGAAACAAAAAGCCTGTTGAATTGTACTACTTGAAAAAAATATGCATTGCATTAACCCTGCTTGTATTTTAATGCATTTTATTTTTAGGGCTTGAATTTTATAGGCTGAAATTTAGCATGGTTGAATATTTAAGCTGTGAATATTTCAAATCAAATCATTTCAAACACATTTTCATTAGTAAAATTTCAATAATCCATATTCACCTTTCATATTTCATTTCCCAAATATTCAAACTGATTAAAAATACAACCTATAATATTCAACAGGCGGTTTTCGGTCCATTTTATTTCGCTTTGCAAATTCGCTTCCACAAATTCAGTGGTTCAAATTCGACAGTAAATTCAACATTGACATCCAGGAGCTGCAGGAAAAGTAGTAGATTACCGAGCATAATCTCCATCTGCTGTTAGTCGACCACACCAGCAGGGGGTGCAAGCGCGTGTTGTTGACGAAGACCAGAGCAACAGTTAGTGCAAGCCATTCATTCATAAAAACTTATTTGCAAAAATGTAAGTGTATTTGTGATTATTATGACGTCTGTTTTATGTGAAATTCAGTGTGTTCACGATTACTTTTCCTGTGTAGCCTAAGTTACATGCATCTTTCTCTACCATGAACGATAATGTTATTCCCCCGATGCGGATGTACAGATCCAGTGTTACATTTGACATATTTCTCTTGGTTGTTTAGTTGCCTTAACCTTATATTGCAGCGATGTGCTGCATGCAGTACTAGGGTTTGGTTTCCCTCAATATGTCAGGATTCCCCTGCTGGACATATAAAACGCTTAACGTAACTTAATGGACATAAAAGACCAAACTCGCAGGCTAGCAGATGGACTCAGAATATGAATTTAACGCGCAAAGTTTAATGCTGAGCGTTTCCCAGTGATATACTGGCATAAATTTGGTTTGACATTGGACATTCGCACATTTAGGGACCGTCTCTAAAGTTACATACGAAATTGGTATACACGTTTCTAACTTAAATACCATTTGAAAAGAACGACTTACAGTCATAAAGCCAACTGTAAAGTGTTCATGTAGGTGTCAGGCTCAGGCATAATGCGCAATTTATTCAAATAGATTGAAGTTTGCTATTGAAGTTAGAAACGTTTAGGCCTATAGGACTTGTTACTTTAGAGACGGTCCCTAAATGTGCGAATGTCAACCCAATTTTACATTTAGTCTTTTAGCTGGCACTTTTATCCAAAGCGACTAGTTAAACTAACAATATAGAACAACAATATGAAAGTGCTACTTCCCAGTTTAATCTAATGCAGTACATGTACAATACATACTTTCCAAATAAGGTGCGAGTTTGGTCTTTTATATCACTGTAGTCCATTAAGCTACGTTAAGCGCTTTGTCCTGACGGAATTCGGGGAATCTTTGAGTATGATGATGTATTGAGGGAAACAGATTATAATCCCATTCACTGTAGAAAAGGCTGATAACATAAGGCTACACAGGGAAAGTAACAATGAATGAAACATAAAAACAGCTTTTGTGCCTTTATCATCTTTTCCGCATATATACTGACCCAGATAATCGTCACAAAAAACATAATCCATGCTGAGTTTTTATGAATGAATGGCTTGCGCTAACTGTTGCTCTGGTCTTCGTCAACAACACGCGCTTGCACCCCCTGCTGGTGAGGTCGACTAACAGCAGATGGAGATTATGCTCGGTAATCTACTGCTTTTCCTGCAGCTCCTGGATGTCAACGTTGAATTTACTGTCGAATTTGAACCACTGAATTTGTGGAAGCGAATTTGCAAAGCGAAATAAAATGGACCGAAATCCGCCTGTTGAATATTATAGGTTGTATTTTTAATCAGTTTGAATATTTGGGAAATGAAATATGAAAGGTGAATATGGATTATTGAAATTTTACTAATGAAAATGTGTTTGAAATGATTTGATTTGAAATATTCACAGCTTAAATATTCAACCATGCTAAATTTCAGCCTATAAAAATACAAGCCCTAAAAATACAATGCATTAAAATACAAGCAGGGTTAATGCAATGCATATTTTTTTCAAGTAGTACAATTCAACAGGCTTTTTGTTTCAAAAACATTTGGGATTATTTTACTTCCATACAGGTGACGTCACACTCGTGACACACGAAGTGCATTATGGGGCGTAGCCGCCATTTGTAAGGTATCGATGCAGGGGTATTCTGTTGTTGGAGAACTGTGTTTTTCATTATTTTTTAAAACTAAACCATCCTTAACATGACATTATCATCATCATCAATACAGCAAACCTATCTTTGCTGTTACTACTGTGTCCTTCGGTGGGAATGTAAATAAATCCTGTACTCAGCCGTTGGTAAAATGTCCGTGGGTTTTAAGAGATTTATAGTTTTTAAATTGTTCACTGGTATATGCGCTTATACCATAAACAAGATAGTTGACAATGTCCCAGTATGAGGATGAGAAAGCAATGCGGGATCAGCACTCCAATTTACTGCAGTCAGCTCATATATGGATCTATGTTCTGAATGGATGACAATTTCTCCAAATAACGGTACCTGCCATATTTATCGAGTTTATTGTGGTACGGCATTTCCTCTGTTTTCTTGTGCTTCTCCAGTTTTGCGAGTTATTTACTTGTTATCTCTACTCTTGTAATCTCTTTAATGCTCACAGTCAGTAGCGATACCTCAAAAATGGCGCCTGCGGTGACGTCACACACAACAAACCCACGTGCCTGACAAAGACCGATTTCCAAAAAAAGTGGAGTATCCCTTTAAAGCGCCAGACAAGCACGCGCTTATAATAAACAGAACGATATCGTCCGCTGCTGTGTTTATAGTTATTGTTCTTGGTGTGAACGGGCCTTTAGTCTGTCAGGTCTAGTCTGTTACACACACGATTAAGAATGACCGAGGGACGACTTCAGCGTCACAGGAGAACTTGCCAGACAGGCATATTTGGATGTTACTGCGCATCTTGCTGTTCTTTCTGTGTCTGGTAACACATTTTGAGACTGCATGTCAGCTGTGTTACAATCTGATGGTACTTCAATCTTGAATCGCATTGAAAAATATGTTACAATGAAGTTTATGTATGGTCAGGGGTTATGGTTGATTGCTTTTTATGAGTACTGCCAATTTAATAGAGCCATTAACTTTCACCAGAACTCCAGAATTTACATTTACAATAAAAGGTTAAAGAAACATTCATAAAGCATTACTCACAAACCAGCCCAGGCTTATCAGTGCCCAATGGTGACCCAGAACCCTTGTGAAAAAGAAGTACACTTTAGCATATTTTGAAAGAATATACTTAAGTGCAAACTGAATGTTATGTTTTCAAACACTTAATTGAACGTTAATTGCAATTATATGAAAATGAATTATAAATAAATTTATATTAAATGCAATTGGCTGAAATTTAGAGTCCTGTTTATGTAAGTGCTTAAGTGCCTCTTTATTTTTTGAAAATGTGTAATATTGGTAAAATGTACTACATAATGTACTGACAAACATTTATGGTAAACTAAAATACATCTTAATTTAATTTCTATTAAAACTTGTGTGTCACATATTCAATATATGTTTATTATTGTAATATAATTGATAGTAATTACATATTTGTAATGATGAAACTGCAGTTTATTACATTTAGAATATATTAACTTTAAATGTGATATCGACACAATGCAATTAAAATTCTAATCTACGTAGTACTTTCCTTTAGCATGTTAGTCAACACATCAAAATAAGTTTACTTCTTTAAAGCACGACAAAGGATTATTAAAACATAATGATTTGAAATACTTTAAAATATATATTTTTTTAATTTGACATTATTACAGTGCACTTTTTAAAAGTGTACTTAAGTGCGTTAAGAAACATAGTCATGAAAGTGTAGACTCTTTAAGTACACTTAAGTGGCCTTTTATTTAATTAATATTATCTGTAATTGCAGTTTTTTAAAAACATACTTTTTAGATATGAAGTACACTAAAAATGCTCACTAAAATACACTTAAGTGCACTTCTTTTTTACAAGGGAACCCAATGCAGAACTCGTTTCGCAGCAGAGTGCTTATACTAGCTATAGTAACTAGTAAGTCGCTTTATTTTGCATCCTGATGGCAGCCGCATCTGTGTCGGCTGCCGTCCGTAAACTGCTCTTCACGTTTCCAGATCCACAGGTGCTGCGGGGGAAGAGCACAGTCCCATCTCTGTGTGAGTACTCCCTTCATCTGGGCTTGATTTACACTGTCTGTCCTCACTCCCTGCTTGCATTCGTTTCGTTCTGCATTTTGGGCTGTCTCTACAGAGGTTTATCTAAAAAGTCTGATTGTTCCTCCTTCCATTCTGTTGTAATCACACTCAAGCTTAACGACTGACAACAGCAAGGAATAGTTCTGTCATCATTTACTTAACCTTCATGTCTTTCCAAACCTGTATGACTTTCTTCTGCTGAGTGCAAATGATCATTCCTGGGTCATTTCTATTATGCAGTACCTTTTATTTAATTTTTTTTACTTTTTAAAATGTTACATTATATTATATTTAAAATTATATTATATTTAGTGTATATATATTTTTTTTTACTTTATATTTTTTCAAAAAGGCCTTTCACTATTATTTGATCGAATTAACTATGATTACTGTAAATTGTTTCACTTTAATTTTTTTCACTTCTGGTTTCACTTTTTTTATTTGCGTAATTATGAAATGACACCGAAGAGAAGACGACCCGCTTCATCTACTTGGACATGATGGAAATAAAAATGTTAAAATAATAATAATAATAATACTATTATCAAATACACAAATTCAAAGCCTTCCTGCTTACAATTTAGTACGGATCAATAAAATAATCATCACTTTTGTATATCATTGAAATATTATACTTATTATACTTAGATAAAGGGTTTTATGTACAAAAAAAACCTTTTTATTCAGCAAGAATGCATTAAAATGATGCATACACGTAAAAAGTGACAGTAAAGGCATTTATAATGTTACTATTTATGTCCTATTACAAATAAAAGCTTTCTATTCATCAAGGAATCCTGAAATAATGTAACAAGGTTTCCACGAAAATTTGAAACAACTATTTTCAACATTGATAATAATATGGAACGTTTCTTGAGCAGCAAATCAGCATGTTAAAATGATTATTGTGACACTGAACACAATTGAAACATATTTTCAAAAACTTGTTTTCTTCAAAACATTTTAACTAGAGAAATGAAATTGTGAAGAAACACCTGAAAATATTTCTTAATACATTGCCAGTTAGTTCAGCACCTGTGAATATAGTACAAAGTAGCAAAATGATGGTAACACTTTATAATAACTGCATGCTATTAATCATTTATTAAGCATGAGTAAACAGTTAATTCATCATTTATAAAGCATTAATAGACATTAATAAGCAGTTTATAAATACAGCTATAAACACTTTTTTTCTTGATTTATAAGCATATCTATAATGCGTTTAATAATTGTATTTTCATACTTTGTTAATGATCAATTAATAATTTCTAAATGAAGTATAGCATTATTTATAAACCAGTTATTTAAGAGTTGTCAGTTATTCATAAGATCACTTAGAAAGTGTAAGTAAATGTAGTAAATACAGGTAGTTATAAAGCATTTAGTAGTGGTCAGTTAACTATTTTGTGAGCTCATCTAAAGTGAGGACTATTCATGCCGTGTAAAGCATTTATAAAGGAGATTTAAAGGCGCATCAATCTTCTAAACAGTAAAATGTAACAAACACAACACAGTGATACAGAACATAGAAATATTTAACAGCCTTTAAATCTCCTTTATAAATGCTTTACAAGGCATGAATAGTCCTCACTTTAGATGAGCTCACAAACATAGTTAACTGACCACTACTAAATGCTTTATAACTACCCGAATTAACCCTGAATTACAGCTTAAATACATGTTAATAAAGCATTTATTAACACACTAAGTAACCATCACTATATGTCTGAATAATAAGATGTATGAATGTACATTTAAATAGTTTATTAATCATTTACTTACACGTTCTAAGTAATCTTGTGAACCACTGAAAACTCTTAAATAACTGGTTTATAAAAAATGCAATTAATCATTTAGAAATAATAAATTGATCATTAATAAAGGATGAAAATACAATTATTAAATAAATTATAGATATGCTTGTAAATCAAGAAGAAAGCATTTATAGCTGTATTTATAAACTGCTTATTAATGTCTATTAATGCTTTATGAATTATGAATTAACTGTTTACTCATGCTTAACTAATGATTATTAGCGTGTAGTTATTATAAAGTGTTACCGGTTCGTTCATTTTTTACTGATATTTTAACAGGTGTATGAAGACAAATTTTGATACAGACATAATTGTACTGTATAATGGATTTGACCCTCACCCTACTAATGTTAACTCTTTCCCCGGCTTTCTGTGTTTTCACCGTCATACGGTAGGGGGCGCTATCACACATCTTCTGAAAAAGTAAAGAATCTCCCGATCAAAACAGAGACAAAAGGAGCAGAAACAAACGATTAAAGCATTGCTTATGCACTTTGTAATGTTTTTTTTTTAACATTTTCTCAGCTTTTTGTTTGAAATGTAGCTTTTTTTTAAGAAACTTACCCACATTCAAGTGTTGATAAAAAAAGAATGCATGAAACTAGAATTAAAAAATATATATATTTCCTTCTTTTAGTATATTGCATGTTCAGATATTCATACAACAAAATATTCTGTGGGCCATGACATTTTTGTGAAAATGATCAGAAACACTGCTGGTGGCTGGCAACTTAAAAAAATTCTGATGGGGAAAGAGTTAAACACTCACATTTTAGTCAAACTCAAGAATGCTACATCTGTAACAAGCAGTGTTAGAGCAGGTCGTAGTTTCCTTGGTAACATGCATACTTGTTCTCAAGAGACTGTTTTTCCATCGTTAACATTCGAGGCCGTCATTTCTTCCTAACATCATGTGTAGTGTGTTGTTCATATTCGACTAACATCTCTCTCTCTCTCTCTCTCTCTCTCATGGTAATGATTTGATTTCCAGCCATCGATTCTCGTTCATTAATGAAGCATTTCAATGAACGTGGAGATAATGAATATTTGATTCACATCGATGTGCCATGGTTCCTAATGTCTTGATCTCTCTGCCTGCATGCATGACTTGTTCAAAACAAGGTTTGATTTATCTACATTAGATCTGTCATCTTCACTTACAATGGACTGATGAAGCAAATAAACTATTTCTGTTTTTACTCCTGATCAGAAACACACACACACACACACACGCACATTGCTGTTGCACATTCATTTAACAAATAAAACACTGGCTGTTGTTGACAATCACAAAAAAAAAGAAATGAATGCTTTTATTCAGCAAGGATGCATTAAATTGATCAAAAGAGACATTTTGTAACATTATAAATGTCTTTAATCTCAATTTCAAACAAATCACAGTTTTACAGAGAACTAATGAACTAATGAAGGATATATATATATTATCTAAAGCTAAATAATCAGTCTTGCTGTTGAGTCTGATTTAATTCTTGGATAATGCAAAAGAAAATTGTTTTGCTGTTACACATTCATTTACTAACCAATAAAACAGTGGCTGTTGTTGACAATAACATTGCTAGATTTCATTATGATTTCACCTTGGGCAGAGATAGGCAGAAAACATTGCACATTACCCATAATTCTGATAAACCAAAAGGCGATAAATTTAATTTAGGCTCAATTGAAAGCATTTATTGCAAAATGTTGCATAATGCTGTTGATTGAGCTCAGGGCATTTCTTTAAAGTTTTATTCCAGTAGTATTGATGACAGGTCTGATGAGTGAAATATTATCACAAGCTTATGAGTCATGTGATTGTGTGTGCAGAATCACGTATGTACCTGCAGAATATTTAGAGGAATACAGGGCAAGCCAGCAGCTCCAGAGTGATGATCTCACTGATGGCAAAAACACTCAACTGTACGTATACCTCACTCACACACTTTC